>NC_089849.1:91845751-92216584 GCF_035609145.1 Eleutherodactylus coqui
GGTCACTATTACTACTGAGGCCACTGTGGGGGTCACTATTACTACTGAGGCCACTGTGGGGGTCACTATTACTACTGGGGCTACTGTGGGAGTCACTATTACTACTGAGACCACTGTGGGGAACACTATTACTACTGGGGCCACCAATATAGGGGACGCTATTACTACTCAGGGAGGATTTGCTGTGGAATTTACAGTAGCTGTATCAGCAAAGTTGATGAGATTTTGAAAATCTCATCCACACACTGTGGAAAAAATCTGCACAAAGCCCATGCGGATATTGACATGTGGTGCGGGATTTAATTCTGCAGCATGTTAATTTTAAATATAATGTATATCAATAGCCCATCCAGTGCTCCAGCGTTCCTCCCTGTTCATAACGTGGAGGTAAAAATCATATGTCGTGATAAGCCACGCCCTAATCCCTCTTTTGACCACACCCTCTGTCTTGCTTTAGGGCTCCACGAGAAACTTTTGCTTCAAAAAGAGCTCCACTGCTGAAAAAGTTTGTGAACTACCGCTCTAGACTATCTATGTGCTGTGAGAAGTATAAGGTCAAGGTGGTTGGTTTCAGCCACTGGATGCAAACATAATGCTTCTATTCATGTAAGCAAAGATCTTTAAAATGGTGATGATATAACTCACAAAGTACTGTATATTAGACATTTGCAGAACCTTCCATTATACAATAATTAAGCTTTATTTACACTTAACCCTTTCCAATCTAATTTATATCCTGATTTTCCTAGGGGGCTTACTCTTTTTCTGCCATTATACAACGGCGCTATCTGCTGGCTAAAACCAGTACTGCATGAGGTGACACGTTGGATAGACTCCGACAGCAGAGAGGCTGGCAATATACAGTAAGAGAACGCCGACGGACGGCTTCCAACATCGGAACTGTACAGCCCTAAATCATAATGTCTTCAGACGTCAGACAGTGGATTGGAAAGGGTTAAAGTGGTTTTCTGGGGCTTTTACAAATTGATGACCTATCCCCAGGTTATGAGCAGTTGATTGGTAGAGGTCCAGTGAGCAGTGTGCCTCTTCTCAGGCCTGGGGGGGTATTATCACTCCTGAAGGTGAGTGAGGAGACTTATAAGGCCATGCATGCTCCCCTGGGAAATAAATGCAAATAATGAAGATGGAACAATACCTCTGCAGTGCCACCTAATGGAAGGCAGCATTCCTGCAAGTCAATGTTTAACCCTTTATATAGGTCTTTCTAACAATGATTGGGAATTGAAACCCAACAAGAACCCATACACAGACAGCTGTTTCAGGGTTTTGCCCCACATCAGTGTGCAGTAGGATCCTAGCTTGACTAGTAAGGGGCCTATAGACATGGAGGGGTAACCTCTCTTCTTAGGGAGAGCACCAAGAAGGTGTGTGAGGAGACTTATAAGGCCATGCATGCTCCTCTGGGAAATATATGTAAATAAGAAAGATCAGTCTTGTGACGTCACATACATTGGTTTAGTGGCCTGAGAGCAGCTCAGTATCATTTAAGTGGATGGGACCGAACTGCAATACCAGGGCACATAAACTACTGATGAGTTATCCTTAAGATAACTCATCAACAGTGTAGTGCTGGAAAACCCCTTTAATTGGGACGATATGAGGACAACTGTTAATGGTGTTAGTAGAGGGTGAGGTCCATTGCATAGCTGTTTTGTAAGTATTGTTATACATTCTAGAACCAACAGAGGGCGCTACAGACCATGGATTGTGATCTATTTGCTGGCTAGAGGAGCTGTTCCTAATCTTCGTTGACCATCTATCTCATTTGATTCCGTGTAAATTATCATCTGGGCTGAGGATATTAATTTAAAAAAAGTCAGAACCATTGTGCAGGAAGAAAGGATCACATAAGGGGCTTAAACACATGAGCGTGATACGCTGAGATTTTGCGCATGGGAGATTTCCACGCAGAGAATAGAACCCGTTCATTTTAATGGGCTTTATTGTTTAGCTTTAATAGGAAGAACTGGAAAGGTTTTTTTTTTTTAAACTTTTAATATATAAATTTTTTTAACTGTTAAAAAAACTTTATTAAAACTGTTTTTACACTTTTGTTTAGTCCCCACAGGGAACATGAATCTGCGATCATTTGATCTCTTGTAATATATACTGCAATACTTAAGCATTGCAGAATATAGCAGTTTTTGATGTTGCCTATTAAGCCCTGCCAAGTAAAACTTAAAGGGAACCTGTCATCACCTTTAAGCTATAAACTACATTTTGGAGCTCAAAGGTCAGGGAACAGTGAGTCGGGCGGCGCCGTGTTTCATACTCACTGTATGACCTGCTTCTGCGCTATGTCCCTGCAAAGTTGGCGCGCGCCCACAGCTTGCACATGGTCTTCTATTCAGCTCTATGGGAGGGCATGCGTATGCATAGAGCATCTAAAAGAGTCACTCTGTGTGCGCATGCCAACTTCTCAGGGACACAGCGCAGGGAAGGGGCACTCAATAAATACAGACTTCCCATTTCCTCACCTTTGAATCCTATAATGTAGTTTATGGGGCTCAGAGTTGATGACAGGTTCCCTTTAAACATTGTATAGTGAAAAGTTCTGTAACTTCTTAATTGCTCACAATGTTCCCGATCTCTACAATCTGTCAGTGAATGGAAACTTCTGCTGTGAGAAGTGCAGGTATTTATGTCTGTACGGCTTTTCAGCTCCTAGTTGCAAACATTGGCTCTTCAAAAGCCCACTATGTCTATACGTCAGATATGCCATTTATCTAATAACAGTGAAGAGAAGTAGCCTTCCCCTTTAATTAGCAGCTCTTGATACCAGTAGGCGCTTGTCCCGTCCTATAAGTACACCATCCTATTAAAAGACCCTAAAGTACCAGGGCTCATATGGGGCCCCATTGTCTACAGCTTGGAGAGGCCGTGTGCAGCCCAGTATTCTCCTAATCCTCTACATTCTTCTCGCTGGACAGGATAAAGCATTACAAACACAGATCCTGTATGAGACACAAGTCTTCCAAGTGCATGACTTCATCCTGGGCACACAGCAAGAGCTGAAATCACTTTCCCATGTAATCAAGAATGACTCTCCCCGGTGACTACTAAACATAAAGGGAGGGAGCAAAAATGTTCAACTTATGTCATTGCAGGCTCGGTCACCTCCATACAAAAGTTCTGATGAGTTTCCAGCTACACACTTTCATACGTATGCATGCTCACTACATACAGCTGCACATGCGCTCACATAGACACTACATGCATACATTTACTACATTATATGTCAGCAGGTACATAGTAAAACCATAAGGGCTTCAACAGACGAACGTATGTGCAAATGGAGCGTATATGCGCACGAACAAGGGTCCCACCCTTCACCTTGATTTTTTTTAACTCACTTCTATGGTGGCTTTCTGCGTGACACGCAGAAAATAGGGCAATTCCTGCACACGAGAAACACGCTCATGAGAATGAATGGATTTGTTTCGTCATGCTTTGTGGGCGTGAGTTTTGAAACGCCGCGATTTTCAAGCGCTGTCTGCTCTATTTTGGTGCATTTTTGCACTTTTTTAATGCACCTCATCACCCAGCAAAATGATGGAGTGAGTTAAAAAGTGCTCTGAATTCTGTGACATGCGTTCAAAAATAGCGGTAAGAATCTTGGCGAAACGCCGATGCCGTGTGTGAGAGTGGCCTAACTCATTGGTTTATGTATAGGCTGATCTGTAAAGGACTTTTCTCACAGGCGGAATTCTCCACAAGTCACAGTAAATTCTGCATCAAAATACGCACAAAGTCGTGCAAATTTTGGTGAGGAATTTGTTACCCCAACTTGCGGTGCGGAATGCGGAGAATTCCGCCGGTGTAAAAGGTTCCTAAGACCGGCTTCAGAAGGACGCAGTTGCGCAGATTAGAACCCATTGATTTCAGTGGGTTCGTTCACATTTCTGTATTTTAAGTGCACATTTGGTCGCACAATATGTTCTATTTTTCTGCACATTTGGGCACCGAAGGTCCCATTGAAGTCACAGGGAGGGCAGAGTTGCGAAAATTCACGTGCAATATGCAAGGCGATGTGTGAAATAATGAATTAGTGCGCTGGAAAAAGGACACATCTGGAACGAATTAGCTGTTTCAATCAGCGCATTTGTTTTTCATACGAAATGAACATACTTTGTGGGTGTAAAGAGTAAAGTAAAATATGGCGCGTGCGAATGCGCTTGCACACGTGTGAAGCTGGCCTAAGGGTGCTCACACAGAATTGATTTGCTGCAGAGAAATCTGCGACAAAATTGGTATTGAAAATCTGTAGTCTTGCAAAATTAAATGCCGACTTTGCAGATTTGCCCCCCCACTTCATGCTGATGGAGCATGCCACTGGCCAAAACAAAAGAAATCTGCTTTCGGTCTTGCCTCCCTGATTATAGATGTGCATACTATTGAGGGATCTACAGGGTGTTACAGGGACACAGCCTCGTGTTCTTAACACCATGTGCAGACAGCAGGGTGCATGAGTCTCTGCAGCTGGAAAGTTTCACATTTCACTGGGAAACATGACGAGAGGAAGTCTGGGCCCTACAGTTTTACTATTCGTTACTGTTATTTCAATACATCCCACAGGTCTGGGGATGGAGGGGGGGTCACAATATATAGAACACACACATTATTATTACTATGGCCCAGCCAGCCCAAATGCCTGATACTGCTCTCTACTCCAGGCTGCAGAGACCAAACAAGAACACTTCACAGCTCCCCGTCACACTTAAACAATGACACAACACTCCAAAATATTTCGTGAATGGGGGTTGGTCACAGCTTTACTAACACATTTCTTTAAAGGGGTTGTCTGAGAGAAATGTTCTTTATAAAAATGGGTTCCCTCTGTAGCAAACATAATAAAGTGCTCTTACTTACTTACCCCCGCTTGTCTCCCGCCAGCTGCTCCAGTTCTCCTTGCTGACATAAACTTTACAGGCTGCATTCAGACTGCTGCTGCCAATGACAGAGAGCAGTGATCTTTGTAGGCCCTAGTGAGGCTCTGTCTTTGGTTACAATAGGCTGTGTACAGAAGAGCACAGCTATAAACATTACATTAGCAGCGAGACCAGGAGCCGGCAGCAGTGGGCAAGCGGGGAGAGATGAGTACGAGCACTTCATTATGTCTGCCACACAGGGGACCTGTTTTTGTAAAGAATATTTATCTTGAACGGCCTTTAACAGCCGAATGATCCATATGCGATGAACCAGGCAACTTCACCCCCAAAAGTAGCTAAGGAAAACGTGGTCCACTCAGCAAGAAAACATTAGGAGGCTCAGAAGAGATTGCATCTGATGGAGGGTAAACTTGGACATGGAACAAGACCCCTCAGCCAGAGCCAAAACCTTTATCAAGTTTTCCTGTAAGAGTCAAAATACCATAGAGATCGAGTCGATCTCTATGCCCAAGAAAGATAGTCCTTGTTAGGACTTTCTGTATTTTTCACTGATAAAGACCAAAGCATCCCATCAGAAAGCGAAAACTTTCCAGAAAGAAACCGTACCTACCACTATCACTAGGGCCTACAAAGAGGATGTTGTCCAAGTAGTGGATAACTGACTAACGTACCACCTAAAAAGGAACTAAATAGCACTATATGGAGCACCCCATCAGCAAACAGGTGTCAAAATAATACTAGTTATCCATGCAGCACTACAACAATTTGTAACAATCCGGGTGCACGGGCAAAAGACAGAATGCAGATTCCATATCCAATTTCACCAGCAAAGCCCCAGACCCAGACTCATGGACCAGGCAAACCGTGCTATCAAAAGAAACAAGACACGGAATCCTCCTCCGGCAAAATGCCATCTGTCACTGACTCAGAGGGGACAAAAGGTGAATAAAGGGGAATACACAGAACAGGACGTGATGTCCTGGCCACGGTCCTGAGTAGGAGCAGTGTGGCGCTCTCATTGTTTTCCCTACAAGGTCGGGCCCACTGCACTGATAGTGGCCCAAACGATCAGCTGATGGACGGGGCGCCCCAAGCTGCGGACAGCCGTCCATCAATTACTAATGACCTATCCAGGGGATAGGTCATCAGTTAAAAAAGCCCAGAATACTCCTTTAAATTCCATTATTTTTTCTTCATTTTTGAGGCTAAAGTAGTGCAGTTGACTATGGTATTCTATCCTACAAGGTCCTATAAAATAAACAGAAACCTTGTCAAACAGAGGTCTGCTTTAACTTTGTGATATTGTGTCTAGGGTCTTAATTTAGCTATGTCTTACGTCCTACTTGTTTTCAGGCTTCTTCTTGAAGAATAAAAACTAATTCGGCCAAATCCTCCTCTGTTCAAGGGGCAGGAAAGTGGAATCCACGCAGCTGAACGACCCTGTCTCTGGACCATACCGAACAGTGTTAAATGGACTCCATTGACTATAATGGGTCCATCCACTTTAAACCTAGCTGGCCAGCTTTTGGACGGAAGAAAAATTGCTGTATGCAGCGCTTTTCTTCTGGTATTTTGAGCCGGATCTATGACAGAACCTCCGACCGTAGGTTCCAACACAGATGTGAAACCAGCCTTACACCAGCACTTTATGTAGGAGTTGTATATACATCGCCCTGTATATAGTAATATAGACCATGTCGTTATAATCTGGGTATCATCTGTATATAATTATATATGTACGGCTGGTAGAAGCTGTGCCTTTTCCCTTCAGTAGTGATAAGGACCATGACGGTATAACCTGGGTATTTTCTGTATATAATTATATATGTACAGCTAGTATAAGTTATGCAACCTCCTGAACATAGTGATATGTAGAATGCTGGTATAACCTGGGCATCTTCTGTGTAAAATTATATATGCACAGATGGTATAAGTTACGCATCTGTCATGTATGCGCGGCACAGGAGCAACACACCCAGCTCAGATGCAAGGAGGCATTCACACAGAAACGCAAGAAGCACACACGATACAATGCTAACACAGACTACACCACTCCAGACAAAGGTAGATGCAGAAACCTGTCCCTTACAACTCAGGGGAATGGGAACAAAAAGCGGGGTAGGTGTCCTGATAAGGACGGCCCCATGGTCTTCACCTAGGTCCTGACTATCCCTGATAAGGTACCTTGAGAGATGCACAAAACACTGCAAAGAAACTGTGTAAAGACTATAGGTAAGCTACAAACAGAACTCACAAAGAAGACATAAACCATGACTGACAAATGCCCAAGACACTTACCAAGTATACCAGCAAGCATAGATAGGTACAATAACTACAGAATGTACAAGGTATTGGTTTGTGTCTTGGCCAAGAAACTTAAGCCCGCAAGCCTGCGACAAGACCGCTTACTATAAATCCTGCCTGCCAAGCCCAAAATGGTAAGAATCCCAGGAGGACAGGACATAGTTTACCCCAATACACCAGGATTACATACCACACAGAACATCATGCACCCTGAACAGGACTGTTCACACCACATGTCCGGCCACCGGCACAGACACAAAAAACAAGTCGCTGTTCATACCAATACACACTAAACATGCCTGTTCACCTCATGTCCGGCCACCTGCACAGACACACAGAACATGACACTGTTCACAACTGCAACATCCATAACTGCAAACACCAGGGTAGTGGGAAACCAGCAACCTCTACCAGAGAGACTGGTATATATCTGCAGCACCCTCTACCAGAGAGACTGGTATATATGTGCAGCAGACCAGTGGGAGAACTCCACACCCAGCCAGCTCAATTATCCCACACAAGTAGCAATGTGCTCTTGGAACCTCATAAACTACAGACCCCAGCAGTACAACCAAACAGCATCTTCCTGAATATAGTGATATAGACCATGCTGGTATAACCTGGGTATCTCCTGTATATAATTATAATAAATATAATCTTTATTTGTATAGCGCCAACATATTCCACAGCACTTACAAGGACAGGGGGAAATACAGAAAGACAAAAAAAAAAAAAAAAATTACAGAACCACAGTTACATAGTAATCAGTTGATGGAAACAATAGGGGTGCGGGTCCTGCTCCAACGAGCTTACATACTACAAGTAATGGGGTGATACAGATGGTAAAAGGCTGGAGATGTGCACGGTATGGTGAGGTGAAGAGTGAGGGATGCTATACATAGACAATGGTCAGACATTTAGCCGTGTGATAGGCAGAAACGTTATGACTGCAGGGGCGCTTTATGATAGCTAGCAGGGATTGCAGTCAGTAGGTCAGGGAGCATGTTATCAGGTGGAGTACAGGAGGGTTTGTTTAAGGAATGCGGTATGCCTCCCTGAAGAGGTGCGTTTTTAGAGCACGCCTGAAGTTCTGCGAGTCCTGGATTGCCCTGGTAGCCTTTGGTAATGTGTTCCAGAGGACCGGTGCTGCTCTGGAGAAGTCTTGGAGGCGGGAATGAGAAGTTCGAATTAGAGGGGTGCGCAATCTAGTTTCGTTAGCAGAGCGGAGAGCCCGGGCTGGGTGATGGATTGAGATGAGGGAAGCAAGATAGGGGGGCGCTGAGCTGTGGAGGGCTTTGTGGATTATATATGTACTGCTGGTATAATTTATACATCTCCTGTATATAGTGATATGGACCATGCTGGTATAACCTGCGTATCTCCTGTATATAATTATATATGTACAGCTGGTATAAGTTATTCATCTTCCTGTGTATAGTGATATAGACCATGCTGCTATAGCCTGGGTATTTCCTGTATAGGATTTCACACTTTACACACAATTAAAAAACGCATCAAAAATATGCATGTGGTTTAAAAAATTTCATAGGATCTATAAAGAATGTAAAGTAAAGGGGATTAGTAGAGAGGAAAAGTTTTAAGTCAAACTACTGTACGCTTTAATTCAATACATATTCCCCTTCTTCAAAATAAGTGCCGGGAATACCCTTTGTATACAGCTATTTATGGATGAATGTAATTGAGGTAGGCTACCCTACGAGCGCTGGATTTTTATAACTATTGTTTTATTTCATATTTAAATCCACATGCGTTTTTCAATATTGAGAATAGTTTTTTTGTGATTTTAATTGAGGTTAAAAAATGCAACAAAACACATGAAAACAGAATAAGGGGCTACAAACAAATTTTCATGTTGTCCAGGAAATACGTCATGTTTGAAAGCTTATGCTAGGTGACTACATCATGTATGTAAATAAATTATAGTCACACTTCTGTGGCTGCCCGGGTAACATTTATTGCCAATAGCACATGTATTGGACCACCTGGGACGCCAACTTCAACAGCCTGCAAGTTTGTACAATCTAGAGGCTCAGTTACAGCAAATGTGGACCAATATGCTGGAGGATACCATACTGAACCTGTATGCCTTTACGTATCACATCTTGTATCCAAACTAGAGGCGGTATAACAGGGTTCTAAAGCCTCCATGCCCACCCGTATCACACCTTGTATCCAAGTTAAAGGCAGCAAACAGGGTCCTGGAGCCTTCATGCCTGCTCTTATCACATCTTGAATGCAAGCCAGAGGTGGTACAACAAGGTACTAGTTCCTCCATGCCCACCCATATCACATCTTGTATCCAAGCTAGAGGCGGAACATCAGGCCTCTACAGCCTCCATGCCCACCTGTATCACATCTTGAATGCAATCTAAAGGTGGTACAACAAGGTACTAGAGGCTCCATGCCCACCTGTATCATATCTTGTATCCAAGCTAGAGGTGGTTCAACAGGACACTAGAGCCTCTATGCCCACACATATCACAACTTGTATCCAAGATACAGGCAGTATAACAGGGTACTAGAGCCTCCATGCCCACCTGTATCACATCTTGTATCCAAGCTAGAGGCGGTACAACAGGGTACTAGAGCCTCCACGTCTGCCTGTATCACATCTTGTATCCAAGCTAGAGGCGGTACAACAGGGTACTAGAGCCTCCATGCCCGTCTGTATCACATATTGTATCCAAGCTAGAGGCGGTACAACAGGGTTCTAGACCCTCTCCACAAGATGTCAGTTCTCCACAATAAATGATGCTTTTATTCTGATACTGTAACCACTTACTTATATCAACGTTACAATCGCACAGAGAAAGTTTCACTCCATTATAGCAACTCCTAGTGGAGGGATTGGTTTTTGTCAATGGGTGTATTTAAAAATTAATATTTTTTATCTATCTGAATGTTTTCCATCACATTCTGAAATCGCATTCGTCAAGCAGGTGACATCTTCCCAGCAGTCATCTCTAAGAAGCCAGGATGAGAATGCAGAGGTTAAATGAGTAATAATTGTCACTTCCTAAAGATAATGTGAAGTTGCTTTTCACCCCTTGGGAGTTGTCATACAGGATGTGACAGAGTCCTCTATAGTCAAGACTACGGAAGCTGTTGGATAGAGATAAATCGCAGAGTTAACTCTATATCCCAGGACCCCCATATCAATGGTCTGTGGCTGCGCCTCTCCAGCTCAGATGATGCTACAACTGTCAGTCTATAGCTGCCAGGTCATACTGGGAGTTATTGGAGACCACTCCTCTATTTGTTGTGTAATCTGTCACCTACTACTCTGAATTGGCACAGCCTCCAGGAAACAGTACACTGCACTGCAGTACAGGGCAGACAGGTGGAGGAGGCGGTATTAGTGCAATATGTCTCCATCAGAAGTATGGGTGGAGACAAGGGTTGGCCGGGAATGCCCACAGCTGCTGATTGGCTGCCGCAGACATGGCCGTCTGCAGCTTGAGACATGCTACCCTTGGCACTAACGCTCCTTAGCTCCTGCGCTGGTGCTCTTGCTGCCTGTGTCTGCCGCACAGCACTGGGTGGCTGGCGGCTCTCCACAAGCTCCTCCTGCCATCCCATGCTGGCGCCCACGAATTTGAGGGGCTGCTGATATGTCTTTGGCTTTACCTAGAAAGAAACGAGATAGGAAGATGAAACTTTACATTTCTTCCACATCCTCTCCACTGATGCCAACACACTTCTTACATCGGTATTCCAAGTTCTGTAAGCCTTGCAAAAAGAAGGATTTCGGTTGTTCCTCAAACCAGTCATCCGTAGCAGCCATGGCATCAGAAATGGTGTGAAATTTGGTACCCTTGAGGGGTTTCTTCAGTTTTGGAAACAGATGATAGTCAGAGGGAGCTAGATCTGGCGCATAAAGTGGGTGGTCATGCAGCTGGAAGCCTAGCTCCACCAGTTTTGCCGTGGTCGCTTGTGCAGTGTGAGCGGAGGCGTTGTCTTGCAGGAACAAGATTCCTTTGGACAGCTTGCCGCGCCTTTTGGCCTTCAGAGCTGTCTTCAATTGGTCCAAAAGTTCAATGTAATAGCTTGCATTGATGCTGGAACCATTTTGAAGGTAGTCCACTAGCAGCACGCCCTCCTTATCCCAGAACACTTAGTGGCTGATTTTTGCACCTTGAGCTTCTTTGGGTGAGGAGAACCACTGGGCCTCCACTCTTTTGACTGCTCCTTGGTTTCAGGGTGATACAAATAAATCCAGGTCTCATCCATAGTGACCAGTCAATCCAGGAAGTTCTCATCAGTCCGGAAACGCTGATAAATGGACCGGGAAGTTTTCACTCGCATGCTTCTCTGATCTGTTGTCAGACACTTGGGGACCCACTTTGCAGATAGCTTCTTCATGTTCAAATGTTCATGGATATTGACACAAACACATTCACCAGAAATCCCCATGATGTCTGCTATTCCTTTAGCTGAAATTGGCCGATTCTCCAGTATGAGGTTGTGCACAGCATCGACGATCTCCAGAACAACAACTTCTCTCGGTCGTCCAGGACGTTCCTTATCATTGGTGCTGAAGTGGCCCGTTTTAAATTTCGCAACCCAGTTCTTAACTGTAGAATATGAAGGGCATTGATCCCCCAATGTCTGCCACATATCACCATGAATATCCTTCGCGGACTTTCCTTGCAGAAACAAGAATTTTATCACTCCTCTGCTCTCATTTGCTGTGAATATCACCTTAGACTCCGCCATTTTGGTTTCCCGCGTGCCTAGATCAATGTTGCCATAAGCTACAAACACAAAATTTTGCAAACATATATTAGACACATAAGACTTTCATGTGATGTAACATTCGTTACCATAGAAACAAAAAAAGAACACAAAGCCAAAGACTTATCAGCACCCCCTCATACATACCGCTGGAAAGCTCCTGCTCCTCTCTGCCCTCACTGCTGACAGATGGGAATGGGAGCTAATCCGGAGCTTTTGGGCATTACCAAGGTGTTAGCTGCAACTCAGTATGTCTCCACCCATACTTCCGGTGGAGACATATTGCACTAATACCGGAGGGGGTATGATGTCTTTCGGTGGCCATGGCCAATTGCCTGTGCAGCCCTAAAGTCCTAGTGACTTTAGAAGCAAGATCTAGTCCACATTTAACTTACTTTCATCATGGAACCTCTTAAAGGGACTGATATTTGATGTTCCAGCAATGACATTTGGAGGGATCGGAGAATGACATGCTGACACTTAGGGTATAATACAGTAACACTTGGGGTATAACGACACACTGACACTTGAGTGACAGAGGAAAGTTTTGATAGTTTTTCAAGGTAATACCAATATAAAATTTTCCATTCTTTTTAAATATGGAAGTTAATGGTGTTTTCTTCATGAGTTTGCTAAGTCTCGTGTTCTCTACCCTACATAACAGGACTCAATATTGAAAAAGTGTGTCAGGAAAGAGACTCCTCCAAGTGTTCCGTCATATAGTCTCCTGTATCCTCAAGGATTTAGCTAAATGGATTTTAGATCAGTGATGGAAGACTGAGGAAAGGGTCAGCCCAAGACTGTAAGGAACAAGGATCGGAAATAGGGAACTCCTAGGAGGAAGACAGCACTTTTGAGGGTCAGTCTGGAATATCTCCTTTTTTGCTTCTGTCTCGGGGAGAGGTTCCTGTATGCTCTGCTGGAAGGGTGTAGGACACACCTAACTGACATTTAGTCATGAAATAACAATCCAATGATTACAGGCAGATGTTCCAGCTTCATTGCATCCATATAAAAACTTCTAGTAAAAGCTTGAAGTTAACACGGAATGGAAACAAATCTGTTGCAGATTTCACAGCAAATGTGTTACATGCAGATTTGGATGCAATGTCATGGTTTTCAATCGTGCTACATTGACAGTGGTAAAATCCAAGGTACAAATCCACAGGAACGCTGCAGATTTTAAAGTGTTATCCAATTGCCTAGTACTGTAATCTGTGGACTTTGCCTGCACAAAACCACAGCAGGTCCATCCTGGGGGGTCGGAGAACGAGGGTTTTGGTATCATCTACTACATGGATGTACATTTAGAGATTAGAACAAAAATGAGAAAATGGGATGGCCTGATACTTGTTGAGGCCATCCACTCCCTTATCCTGGGATTGTTGAGCCTGGCACTTAATTACCTCCTTAGGGATCATTTACACGGGTGCGGCGATTTTTGGCTGGCCGTATCACGGCCACAGTGCGGCCAAAAATCATGTGAGCGATTAAAACTCCCGTTTTAGTGCCTGATAAGACAGCCAAGGCTGCAGCGTATATAGTATACTGCTACGCTCTCACCCCTATCCGGCCCTTCTCTGCTCATTGGCGGCTTACGACAAGGGGAGGGGGCAGGAGCTTAGGAGATCTAGTCCCTCCCCCTTTCTACTCCAGCCTACGAGAGCTGCTGGGAAGGGGGCGGGACTTTAGCACACTAGCTCTCGCCCCGTCCCAACCCTCCCATTGCAGACAGCTGGCAAGGGGCGGAGAAGGGAGAGAACGGGGAAGGAGTTTAGCAGTCACGCTGCTAAACTCCCTCTCACCTCCCTTCTCCGGCAGCTGTCTTAGGCACCCATAGGAGTCTTTGGCAGAGGCCACTATATTGCTGCCGAAGATAGCTCCAGAACTATCTTTTCTGGCCGGCGTAAAAACGTCCGACCGTATGTGCTGTCTTGGCCGGCCAGACGTTTTTACGCATCAGGAATACGCCCATCTGAACTGATGCATTGGAAAGCAATGCACCAGATGGTAGCATATATATCGGCCAGCCATGAATATGCAGCCGATATATGCTCGTGTGAAAGAGCCCCTAATCCCATTGCTTGTAGGAAGAAAGAGATTTAACCTCTTAAAGGGGTTTTCCAGGGAAATACTATTGATGACCTATTATACCAATATTACATAATTTTTTAATGTTTTTGCAGTAGTGCACGATAAAAAAATCTTTTTTTTTTGGAATTTCTTATTTTTTTGCATTGTTTCATTGAAAAGTCCCATAACTTCATTTTGCCAGAGCTCTTGAGGGCTTGTTTTTTACACGACGAACTGTAGTTTTTTATTGGTACCATATTGGGGAAACATACGGATTTTTGGATCGTATTATTGAGTTTTGTTTGTAGCAAAATGAACAAAATAAGCATTTTGGCTCCATTTTTTTACGTTTTTGCTGTGCAAGATAAATAGTGTGTTTATGTAGTGGCCAGAAGTCTATGTTGCTGGCCCTCCATAAATGTCATGTCTTTTGTAGATGCAGTGTGCAAAGTTCTCTAGTCATCTTGTTATGTGTATTGCACAGCTGCAGCAAGTGAGAGGTTAATGTTTGCATGAGACTGGGAGATGCCTGCAAATGTATCAATATTTGTCTTGTCACGTGATCTATGTTGTCTATAAGTATGAGTGCTTTAGGTGTAGTCTGTGGATTCCATCGTCTTCTGGGTTCCTGGGAGTGCCAGCTATATGAGGGTACCTTCAACTCTCAAGTGGTGAAGAATGGAAGAAGAAGAGAGGTTTTCTGAGTACCTCAATGCCAGGAGTCAACAGTGAGTGAGGACAAGTAAGAGAGAGATTGCGAGTGAGCGAGAGGAGACAGCCAAAACTACCGTGCAGAGGTACTATTCCATGAGAGTGTCTGTGGAGTGACCCTACCACTATCCTCCTCTGGAGAGTTCTGCTTCCAGGAGCGGTTCCTAGCAGATAACTGCGACTGCAGGACCGGTGTCATCCTATGTTTCCTCCTTGACCTCTAATATTCTGTTTACCTGCACCAGTGTATTCTTAAGTGTATCCTGATAAAGTTCTAAGTAAAGTTTTGCCAGGCCCTGACCGTTCACAGGGAATGAGATACATTACGCAGTCTGCGGTTCATTTATTTACCGACGAGGGTCATTCCGGTGGGTAACGGAACGGTGGCATCACCGGTGACAACCCTTTCTGTTTATTGACCATCCCTTTCCTAGGGGTGTCTGGAAGAGGCCCAGCGCTGCTCTTGCTGCCAGGGCTATGTGTGTCCCTCCAGGAGGAAGCCTGGTAAGTGCCACCGTGACAAGTGACCACTCTACCCTTCCAGCTCGTCAACGTATGGCCTGTGTCCGGAGTCACCCTACGGGACGCTGCATTTCATTTACTGTACAGGTAATTACGGATATGATGCCAAATATGCATTGTTTTTTTTCAAAGAGGGAAAAGTACACAAAAAGAGTTGTTTTTTTGTACTATTTTTTTTCTTTTTTTTATGTCCTTGTAGGTAACTTGAACCAGGAAAGCTATTATAGCTATGATAATAAATTGCAGTACTTGTGTACTGCAATGCATTATAGCTTACAATAGCCAACAGCATCTAGCATCAGCCCTCCCTGATTACATAGCGTAAGGCTGATGATGTCATAAAAGGCGCGCACTCCCTCTGTAAACCTTCGACATGCCACGATCTACATTGATCGCAACATATAAAGGGTTAAACAGCTGGGAATCAGTATTCTCATTGATCCCTGATATTGCATCGGGAGACTGGCTGTAAGTCACAGCCATCTCCTGCTGTGGATGGTATGGGTTCAGCTTCTGAGCCCGTATCATCCCCAGGATGTAACTTTACCTCCCGTTGTGTTAATTACCATGTGCCTAGGACGTAAACGTACAGCCTGTGCGTTTATTATATACATATAATATTCTTTATTCACTGAAATAGTCATTGTGTGTACATGATGCCTGCAGCAGTGTAATAGGCTGATATCAGACAGGGAAGGGTTACCAGATCTGAAGCAAGCAGTAAGGCGTGGGGTGGCCGCTGCGAGCCTGAGTGCCCACCATTGCTGCCGGACAACAAAGCCCCAGATTGTGCACTGGGTCGCTCATGAATATGATACTTGTTTCCGAGGTTTGTAGAAGGTGTGAAAAGATTTAGTCCTGGAATCCTGCAGCCTTCTTCTGCTGGAGGACCTGATCCCCCGTTACCCTGCAGAACACCACCTGCATTTATAGGGTGGAGATGAAAAATAAAGTAAGCTCTGACTCTAGAATACTCATTTGACTCCCCTCTATTACATGTCAGAGATATTCATAATACCGGGTTATTACAGATGATTCCCCCGATGTGAGACCCCCAGAACTCTGTTTAATGACACTGAGATACATTTATTTGATATCAATGGGAAAGGAAACTCAAAAAGTTTTGTTGCACAACATCAAACATGTTTTCCCCCTCAGCGGCAATCAGTGGGACCCCCTTTATCACTGGGCACACATGGAGCCTGCAGTCACATTCCTGACATACATGTTGTAGCGGATAACGACTCACTGATGCAAAAACTTCTGGGATACCGCGCGGGAATGGGGGTGGGGGCATGTAGACCTGTAGGCACTCCCCCAGAGGAAGATATCCCAAGGTGAGAGGTCCGGGGAAGGCAGGGGAAGAAGTCACTATCATCATCACCTTCACGGCCGACCCATCTGTGTGGTAGTCGACACTCACTTCTGGCGTCATTGTGATAATGGGGAGAGGGGGGGTTCTGGTGGCGTTTCCTGGTCCGCCGCGGCTATATCTGTAGTGTCCGGGTACGAAATCCCCGGGATTGTTTCCTCATGGAGGAAGAAGGGGCCGCACACTTTATACAGGTTATAGAGCAAATCCCAATTACCGCGGGGGAATCGCTCGTACGTTCCACGAAGTCAGTCGAGTTTTCCCTCCACCAAATTCTGACATTACTAAAGCCTCCATGACACATCGCTTTCCATTAGTTTCCATACTCTCACAGAAAGAATGTCGACGCACTTTGTCGTCCGGTTTCACGGACGGTAACAATTATAATCGGTAGGGATAACGTCGCAAACATCTGCGCAGAATCTTCCACACAGCCGGCGGCGGGACATCCGATTCTCTGCTCGCTCTGACGGTGGATTTCAAGGACTTCGTGTGATGCTTGCCCGGATGCTCCGCTGTTTCCACGCTTACTGGCGGACGGACGGGTGATTTTCTCTTACGGATGCAACCTTTTCCTTTAAACTGGAGTACCGCTTGTGAATTGCGCATTCGCCGGGGGATCTTTATCAAACTTTGCTGCGCACTAATAACAGACGTGAAAGTCAAGGACACAAAATGCTCTCCTGCCCTCGTTGGCAGCCATTTTGTCTCATATCTCCCTAGCAACAATTACAGCAGAATAAAATGTTTTGGGCATCATTTACCAAAACAGTCTCCTATAAGATGTCCTGGTTGCCCATAGCAACCAATCACAGCGCAGCTTTCATCTTACCTCATCAGCTTGAGAAATGAACGCTGTGCTGTGATTGGTTGCTATGGGCAACACAGACATCTTATGGTTTTGCTAAATGAAACCTTTTGATGTTTCTATCTCCATTGATATCAGATTTCTGTATCTGAGGGTCATCACATGGGGATCTGGGGGTCTCACACGGGGAAGGGGGGGGGGGGCACCTGTAATAACCCGGTATATACGGTCGGTACATTTGGCGCTACAGATTATCCGGCTGGGTGGAGTCGCTGCACACTTACACATTTCCCATACATCCTACTCATCCTGGCTTTAGAAAAAATAAAACATCTACATTCCTTCGGCTTTTCAGGAAACCCGCCCAGTGCGAGAATTCCCAACAGCGATGAGGCAGCAAAATGAGGCGGAATGTGCCTCGCACCTGATAAAGGGCTAATGTAAGGGAGCGGTATGTGAGAGGGCTACACAGCAACCGTATGGTATGCTGGGACCAGTAGTCCCACATTTGGAGAGCATTTGAAAACTGTCTGTAGTGGGCTGTGGGAAAATATGGCTTCCAGATAATGAGGATGGACAGGAAGCTTGCTCAAAATGGCTGCAGACATAAAATAACCAACATGTATATACTGTAAATAGTACTTTTTCCATTCAATGACAGTAAGCAGAGATCCTGAAACTAGTCAGAAAAAACTGTTCAAAAATGTAATAACTAAAGGGTTAACTGCAGAGGTTGAAAGACAAATTAAGTTATGCTCAATAAGTAGGATTCTTCACTGAGATGCAAATTCCAAAGCCCTGGGGCACCCCCCGCAGGACAGTTGCACCCCCAAAGTGGCAGGTTTTACCAGCACCCAGTACTTTACTATGTAAACAGCATTCCAAGGGAAGTGTGAGGCCGGGTGGGGCTGTCCTCTCAGACCGCCACACTCTTCCCTTGTGTAGAGGCCGTGCACTGTACATGGGACAGCAGCCAAGGAGAGATCCTTCACCACTGGTTGATCACATCGCTGTACAGTGACATGTCATGGGGGGGGGAGGCGTAGCTACTAACTTCTGCACTGAACATAAACTTTTCATCTCATCTGCAACCAGTGATGATATTCTTTGGCCAAAGAATGTAGTAGATGTACTGCAAACACAGATGTGAGATGTCTGGTGTGTGTAATAAAGTACATGATGGAGATATTCACCATGGAGGACCATTTTATAGTCACTGTGTACATATATTAGTTAGCCTGTATTGCTCCTGAGTTACATCCTGTATTATACTCTAGAGCTGCACTCACTATTCTGCTGGTGGAGTCACTGTGTACATACATTACTTATCCAGTACTGATCTTGAGTTACATCCTCTATTATACTCCAGAGCTGCACTCACTATTCTGCTGGTGGAGTCACTGTGTACATACATTACTGATCTTGTACTGATTCTGAGTAATATCCTATATTATACTCCAGAGCTGCACTCACTATTCTGCTGGGGGAGTCACTGTGTACATACATTACTGATCCTGTACTGATCCCGAGTAATATCCTATATTATACTCCAGAGCTGCACTCACTATTCTGCTGGTGGAGTCACTGTGTACATACATTACTGATCCTGTACTAAACCTGAGTAATATCCTGTATTATACTCCAGAGCTGCACTCACCATTCTGCTGGTAGAGTCACGGTGTACATACATTACTTATCCTGTACTGATGCTGAGTAATATCCTGTATTATACTCCAGAGCTGCACTCACCATTCTGCTGGTGGAGTCACTGTGTACATACATTACTTATCCTGAGTAATATCTTATATTATACTCCAGAGCTGCACTCACTATTCTGCTGGTGGAGTCACTGTGCACATACATTACTGATCCTGTACTGATCCTGAGTTACATCCTATATTATACTCCAGAGCTGCACTCACTATTCTGCTGGTAGAGTCACTGGTTCAATTGTGCAATTTGCTCCTGAAACCTGTCATATTTGAATTGTAAATCTTCCCCATTATGTTTATTCACTATTAGGTTTACTTTTCATACGGTGGGGATGCAGGTAAGTAGGAGAGTATAAAAAAAATGTATCTCCGTCTTCTTGTCACCTCCCCGAACAGCTCCGTGATTGAGATTATGGTGCTGTTCCGAGGTGACAGGTTCTCTTTAACCATTCTTTTGTAGAACGACTTGTCTTGCTGTATGGCCCAGGTTCTCCTGAGATTCAGCTCATGGACAGACATCCTGACATTTTCCTTTAGCATTTGCTGGTATAATTCAGAATTCATTGCTCCATCAATGATGGCAAGAAACAGATGCAGGGAAACAGGCCCACTGGTCACATTGTGACATCAGAGATGTTCCTAAGCCTATGGCCTCTCACCTGCAGTCTCACAAAGCTCTGTGATTGCTGTGTCAATGTCAGGAGAACCTGCAGGGCTGAAGGTTAGGTGTCCCTCACACAGGTCTCTATGGAAACTGAATATAAAGCTTCAGCGATCACAATCTGATATTTTTCTTGCTAAAATGTGCATCTTGTGGTCTGAAAAAAATCCTTATAATACACTGTGCTCACTGATATTAATTATAGTACACTGTGCCCCCAGAAATAAACTCTAATCCATTTTTACTCCTGAAATAATAATCTACAGTATGATTCAGGAAATAAGTTAATAAAACTAACTAGGCCCAGTGAAATTAATTGAGTTTTTTTTCTTCTCTATTTGCCCAGACCGCCATGAAGACTTCTTCCATGCATGATTCATCTCTAAACACGGTGCTCATGTTGCTGCTTTCCCCAATGCTCCTCTCAGCGCTCCCTATGTAGTAACAGTTTTCACACTATGCCTATCGCAAAATATTAATGCCCCCCTGAATGCTCCCACAGTCCTTAGTTACCTCTCTCACGTGGCTCCCACGGTCCTTAGTCCCCTTTTCTTGTTGCTCAACAGTCCTCTCAGTTCCCCCTCTTGTAGCCCCACAGTCCTCATAGTTCCCCTTCTTTAGTAAAATAAAAATGAAAAATACCTCTTTCGTTCTCCCCTGCTGATACTCCAGACATCCTGCAATTTATGGTGGTCTCAGCTAGCCTCCTGCAGCTGGCAACATGACCGCTGCAGCCAATCTAATGATTGTCTGCAGCACTCACATGCTCAGATTATGTGACTGCGCTTTCAGGAAGCAACCAGAGACCAGTGGGACAATGCGGGAAGTGTCCAACGAGAGAGAAAAAAAGTATTAGTATTTTACTGAGAGTTTCCTTGAGTTTTGAGCTAGGGACTGCATGACGAGAAGAGGGAGCATGAAACCCAGGTGCCTCCTAGAACTTGACATACCTGCCTGTGCTGTGGTGTGCTCCTATTTAGGCAACATAATTGTTGTAAGGTCTTGATCAGTTGTGTCATGATTGACTCCATGTCACTGGGTAGTCAAGGATGGGAAAATGTTGGTGCCATGTCCAAGGAGCAGGCCCATAGCCGAGAAGATAGCGGGGTAGATAAAGATCTTGTCATGGGGCTCTACCATCTCCTCCCCTGGAGGTAGCTCAGGACCCAGCCAAGTTACTGCTCGTGGAGATCACAGGTAAAAGTAATCAGAGGTCACCTGTAGTCTTCTTTGTCATACGTGATGCCACCATTCCGTCCTCTGTGGTGAATCTTGACGATAGGAAAAAGTAGTCCACACACAGGGAAACATTCTGGACAAACCAGGAATGGTCGGTAATGTCCGTATACTGTAACTTGATAACTTCAAATGACAGCAAGAGTCAGGTACAGATACAACAAAATAAAGTGGTGCGACAGGGAAGTTTCTCGGGGTATTCTGGACGATCCACAGTCCAAGTTATCTGTGTGATCCCGCTCCTGACTATTCTCTCTCTCTCTTACTCTCTGCCGGTCAACACTCATGCTACTTGTGCTTTCCTTTAGCCATACAGCAGTCCCCTCTCTTACTCAGTGCTTAGTGGTAGCATCGTCACATTCTGGGTAGAGTAGGCTCAAGCCAAGCGCAAGGGAATCATTCGGCATTAGAGATGAGCGAACGTACTCGGTGAGGGCGATTTCGCAATCAAGCACCGTGATTTTCGAGTACTTCACTACTCGGGTGAAAAGTACTCACGTGCGCTGTGGGTGAGTGGGGGGTTGCAGTGGGGAGTGGGGGGGGGAGAGGGAGAGAGAGAGAGCTCCCCCCTGTTCCCCGCTGCTACCCCCCACTCCCCTCTGCAACCCCCTGCCCCACAGCGCACCCGAGTACTTTTCACCCGAGTAGTGAAGTACTCGAAAATCGCGGTGCTCGATTGCGAAATCGCTCTTACTGAGTACGTTCGCTCATCTCTATTCGGCATCCTCCATTCTCTCTACACATGGCCCGATCAATGTCTGTGTGTCTCGCTTGCTCCCAGACTGACTTCAACTAACTACTGACTACTCCAGACTCTCGACTCCAGACTTTCCTGCACTGCACCTTGCAAACACATATATACAACACAGTCACATGACACACAAAGGGATACATTTTCCAGACATAACCCAGACATTAACCTATTCAATATTGCAGAAATGCAATACACATAATCCAAATGCATACTACACATAAGACCCTGACTAGACAATGGCACGAGACAGGCATATAATATTATGGAGGGGCCCCAATAAGTCTGGGCCACTGCATTGGAACCCAGCAAAATTCTGCGGGTTATGAATTTGCAAATCAAGTATAATCAGCATACAAAAAAGGGAGGTGACAATCTTTTGGGGTGCTAAATATTGGCCTCAAAGATAAACCCCTGGCTGTTATGTGATGGATTATGCAATGTGATATTCGGGCAAAAGCATTAAGTCAAAACTTTCTAAAAGAAACACCCTGCCATTGTGGCCCGTAGTAACCCATCACAGAACAGCTTTCATTTTTCAAGGGTGGAATATAAAATGAAAGCCGTGCTCTGATTGGTTGTTTTGGAAAGCAAAAACAAGTTTTACTTTTAGAAAGTTTTATTAATCTGCCCCATTGTACCTTTTTCATGAGAAGGCCTCAGGAATGTGTCCTGAACTTTATAGCCTTTTTAATGGGAGCCTTTTTTAGTACACAGGCCCAGATAGGTCACCCCATCTACTAGCGCTGCCAAAAATGTGGGGAGGGTAATGTTCAGAATCCCAGCCCCGGCACAGACTGAGAACAGAAATACTGCAATGAATCTTCTCAAGGAAAACAAACACCCAAGCATTGCATGCCAAAACCTCAAATCCTCCTCTTGGCAGGCCACAGGCATACCCCTGTCACATACACAGCCCCACATGCACTTAGGCAGTGATTATCTATACATAGCCTCATGGAGGAACTTCAGTACCCTTGAAGATGGTGCCTGTGGAAGGTAGCTCAGGTCGGCTCCAATCCCCATGGTCTGTGCGACATGGGTGTAACTTGAAGCCCACTACAAGATTTGTAACAGCCCCCACAACCCCCCTCATGTGTCATTTATAATGCTGTTGTCTTGCTGGGTCAATTGTTAATTTCAGCTCTGAAACTCAGCAATCTACAATACTTCCATTGCAGTGAATGGAGCAGCAGTGCATATGTAAGTGTAATAGCCTGTTCGTGAGGCCAGAGTTTGTAACGACCTGAGAGAGATGCCAAATATTTGTGGTGCCTTGTGAGATACCAACTCATGCAACACCCAGGCATGGGATACTGCAGGCAATGGCTCGCTACCCAAGCATACAGCTGGAGTTGGGAGGGTGTAGTGCATGGACCTGTCACGGAAAAATAACTGCCGCAATGTGAACGGGTACCTGGTTCAGCAGCAATTTGGTGTGCTCTCGCTCTGGACGGTGCCCACTCCTCTACATTCACACTCCATACGCTAGGGAATGTCGTTCCTCTTCCTCCATCTTCGCCAACATGGAAGCTGATGGTGCTCCCATGTGGCTCTGTGTTAGCTCCAAGCAGCAGGTAAGATGGAACCCTGCTCCAACACAGGTAGAAGAAGACCATTACCTGCTCTCTGACACTCACTTTTATCACTTCACTTGTACCACATGACACTATAAGATAGATACATTCAGCATACAGCAGAGCTCACAGGCAATGATTTTAAGGGAGTTAACACTTCAGACGCTGCCGCTGTGCAACGCGCATACGGAAAATAGACCTGACAGATTTGCACAGTGCATCCACATAAGACAATATATGTATGACAATTATGGAGGGGTCCAGGATGCTGTTTTGGGACACATGACGTAAGACCACCCCTCCACTCACACAGGGTCCTTTAAGTCATTTGTTCTTAGGAGAGATGGGAGTTTAAAGGCCCATTTAGACGGGACGAATGTGCTGTTGCACAGGAGCTAGTATCGCTGGCTCGCTCACAGAGCGGTCAGCAGGGGAGCGGAGCGGCTGCAGGAGATTTCTCTCCTCTCGCTCCCCTGCCCCTCTACATTGACATAGCACAGTGGCCGTTAAGTACTGAATGGCTGCAATTTATACTGAACGATCAGCTCATCGTCCATTGTTTATGCAGCATAAACTATGAATGATCAGCTGATCGCTCAGTGTAAATAGCAGCCATTCAGTATTGAATGGCCGCTAGGTTAAGTCAATGGAGAGAGGCGGGGAAGAGCAAGGAGTGAAATCTCCTCCTGCTTCCCGCTGTGAGCCAGCTATACTAGCTCCTGTGCAGGCCCATTGTTTGCCCGACATTCGTCTCGTCTAAAGGGGCCATAAGCAGTTGGATTCCCACCAATCAGAAAGTTATCCCTGATTTTGTAGATAGGGCATAACTTTCTATTTTTGCACAACTTCTTTAAAGTGGTGGATGACCAATACTTTACCACTTACAGGTGTCCATGTCATTGTTTCAGGTTGCAAATAACGAAGATGGAATAATACGTATGCAGCGCCACCAATTGGATAGCAGCATGCTTGCAAATCAATGTCCAAATCTTTATACAGGTCCATGCAACAATGATTGGAAATTGAAAACCAAGTCAGAATCCATACACAGACAGCTGTTTCAGGGTTTTTGCCCCTAATCAGTGTGCAGTAGGATTCTAGCTTGGCTAGTGAGAGGCCTATAACATGATTCAGGACGGGTATTATTACTTCTTAAAGGGGTTCTGTCATTAGAAAAAAAAAATAATATTTACCTATTCCTCCCCAGGTAGTCTTCTTACCAAATCTTCTTCTCACCCATCTTCTTCTGGCTAATGCAGTCCCCAGGTCACCTCACCTCCAGCCGGCCGGATCCTCTACTTCCTGTTATGTAACGTACATTCTTGGCATTCTGCTTCCTGCAGGTCAGTGTAGGTTATGTCACTAGTGACTTAGCGTTCACTGCCTAGCAGGGAATGCCGAATCCCAGAGGCGTAACTTGAAGCTCCCGGGCCCAATGCAAAACCTGTAACAGGGCCCCCAACTATAATGCTTTATTCATAGTACTGGGCTCTCTATATGGAGGAGAGAGGCCTTATGGGCCCCCTAAGGCTCCTGGGCCCGGGTGCAACCGCATCCCCTGCATCCTCTATAGTTACGCCCCTGACGAATCCTATGCCGGGCTGTTGCCGAGACTGTGCATGTGCATGGTCTTGCCGCAATTGTTCATATACTATTGCTGCGAGACAACGTGCATGCACAGTCGTGGCAATAGAATTCAGCATTCCCTGTGTCAGGACTCGAACCTGACCCTTCTTATTGAGCTATCCAGCCTGTGAGCACTTTCCCTGCATAACTCTCAGCCTTGTTCTCTGATCCCAGTTATCAGCTTTTGCCTCCTGGTCCTGACCCTGCCTCTTGCCTTGATTGCATCTCCTATAAAAGGCTGGCCTTGCCACTCCCTCAGTGCGTGATTATTCTGCTTCACAGCACCATTTAGTCAAGCTCCACATTACCTGCTCCTCCGCTATTACTGCAAAGACTACACAATAACGACTCCTGGCTTCCACCTGACTACGCTTCCCGCCTCATGCTTTTTACTGCAAACGTGACCACCCAATAACATCTCCGGCTTCCTCCTGACTACTCTCCAGTCCCACTCGGCTACTGCCATGTTTCCCCCAAAATAAGACACTGTCTTATAGTAATTTTTGCCTCAACAGAGGCACAGCGTCTCACCGCCAGTGTCTGTGTCCCTCGCGCTGGTCCCCACGCTGATGCAGGGTGCAGTCCTCAACGCTGACAGGATTCTCTTCTGGTGACGGGGCTTTGAATACCCCGCCTCCGGTTAGCAGTGTGATTGGATCGAGCGCCAGCCAATCAGAGCCGGCGCTCGATGAACCAATCACAATTACCGGTGAGGTGGCCCGGGGGACTTCAGGAGCCAGGGGAATATCGGTGATGATAAGATGCAGTAAGAAGACTGCCTGGGGAGGAATAGGTAAGGATAGATTATTTTTTTCTAATCACAAAACTCCTTTAAGGAGAGCACCTAGAAGATAATTGAGGAGACTTATAAGGCCATGCACACTCCTCTGGGAAATATATGTAAATAAGAAAGATAGAATAATACCTCTGCATCAGGTTTTCACGCATATACAATGCATTCGGAAAGTCTTCAGACCCTTTCACTTTTTTACATTTTGTTAGGTTGTGGCCATGTGTATATTAAAAATACATTTTCAAGTTTTCAACCATCACTCTGCACTCAATACCCCATAATGGCAAAGTGACAACAGAATGTTAGAAATCTTTGTAACTTTTTTATAAATTGAAAACTAACATTTTGAATTGATGTAAGTGTGGTGCCCCAGTGGCCTCCCAGACACGAGGCCTGCGCTGAGGAGCTGGAGGGTAGAGTTGGCACTTGTCACAGTGATTCTTAGCAGACTCCTCCCCAGAGTGATGCATGCAAGTAATGCTAGACCCCTTCCAGGCAATGCTGCAACAGTGATTACCTGTATACGTGTGGTGGACTGTAAACTTGTCACGTGTGACGCCACCATTCCTTACACACCGGTATGATCCTCGGCGGAGAAATGAAGGAAGTCCACACACACAATTAACTTTAGTACCTTAAGCCCTGGGAATGGATAGGGGCTGAACAGACTACTTGCAACTTGACAGTATACAGATTATTACACACCAGTGCAGGCAGGACAGTAGACTTGAGGTCAGGGAGAAGACACAGGATGACACCGGTCCTACAGTCTACGTTATTTGTAAGGTACTGCTCCTGGACTGGGAGCACTCCGGAGGAGGATGGGTTAGGATCACTCCACAGACACTCACTTGATTCAGCACTTAGATCACTGCACGGCGGACTCTTCTCTCCACTCAGCTCTCACTCTCAGATGAAGGTTCGTGGGATAGGGACATCAGGATACCTCTCCTCAGCCTCTATTCTCTTCACCACATGAGGGTTGAAGGCACCCCCATGTGGCCTGCACTCTCCCTTCTCTCACTACCGTGAGAGATCGTGGACTCTCTCACCACATCTCAATCACTCACATTTAGAGGGTACAGACATCATGTGACTAGACAAATATTGATACATTTCCAGACATATTCCAGCCACTTTCAGACATTAACCTCTCATATGCTGCAGTTGGGCAATACACATAACAGCAGACAAGACACTTTGCACAGTGCATCTACATTAAAGACATGACATGTATGACATTTATGGAGGGTCTAGAAATAGGTGTTTCGGGCCACTACATAAGTATTCACATGCACACAGGCTCTTCACAGGTGGGGATATAAACTCCTATCACAGTTACTGTTGATAATTAGAGGCTCTTGTCACACAATTATAAAGAAAATGACAGTTCATCAACCCTCACTGTATACTTATGGTATTTAGCTTATTTTGAAGAATAGAGAGGTTAATGAGATTCACACTGTCTTCCCAGTAGGCAGAGATGGTACTGGTTCTAGCTGGACATGTTATGCTGTTCTAATGCATCATAGGATTGCTAGCACGGCATAGAAAAGAAAGCAGAGAGAAATCTAAAAGTCAAGATGGTCTCTCAGGTACAGGTGTATCTTGACGCCACCAGAAAGTAATGGTGGAGTTAAGATTGACAGGGGGTGACGCCTCTGTACGTGATTGGCTGCAGAGCAGGATGGGCTGCAGGTCCTGGCAGCTCACTAAGGATTTCTCGGGAACTGATATAGCGGCCCTCGACTGCAGGCAGCACCACAGCGCCGTGAAGCTCCTTCCCCGCAGGCGCCCCTAAAACATACAGCGGCTCCGGCTGCAGGCCGGCAACCACAGTGTCGTGAAGCTCCTTCCCCACCGGCACCCCAAAACAGCAGAGGGGGGTGTCAGCAGGGACACCACGACGCAGTGAATGTCCTTCCCCGCTGGTGTGCCACTCACCGCACAGGGGGAAATGTCAGCAGGGACACCACAGCACAGTGAATGTCCTTCCCCGCTGGTGCACCATTCACCGCACGGGGGTGTGTCAGCAGGGACACCACTGAGGCATGAAGCACCTTCCCTGTGGCACGGGGGGCAGAGCGCTGTGGGACACACACTGAAAGCTGCTGGCCACAGGGTCATGCAGTAGGTGGAGGACATCTTGGCGCTGATACAGTTCGGGGGGGACAGTGACTCACTGTCAGCACTACCGGGCGATGAGTACAGGCAGAGGACAGCAGGGTGGGCAAAAAACACTGACAGCCGTTGCCGGCACAGTACTGCAGTAGGACCACAGCAGGGAGCCAATACAGCATGGGGGGGACAGTCAGTCATTGCTGCAGGGACGCCACAGCGGCGGGGTACACTGAATGACAGCCGCCACAGGCACAGCACTGCCTACTTACACTGACGCCGGGGAGGACAGTCACAGTGCTGAGATAACATGCATCCTAGGACCTTTCAGGACCTTCAATTCTTGCACCAATCGGTAGCTAGGGGTGTGACAGGGACATTCCTCCAGATAAAGAAAATAGTGACTGGCAGCATTCAGCAATGTAGAAAAATACAAGATTTATTTCCCCATTACAAAAATTTCGGCAACGTTTCGGTCGCAATGGACCTTCCTCAAGCCAATACATATCATATAAAGTGCACCATATATATAGGAAATGTGAACACCATTAACCAATAACATACAAACATGCACAGGAGTGTCTCCTCACTGATTACCTCGTTCCACACGTCTCAGCTGTTGTCCGGCGCATCGTTGATGATGTCATGTTTAATTGACCTCCTCACATATTGATGCATCCATCTAGGCTGTACTGCGCCATCTGCGCATGTGCCGAGCATCAACTATCGCGAGAACACGCTCTAAGACACAGCAGGGCACAGAGGCCATGTCAGTAATGGGCAAAGCGCACTAATAGTGCGTCTGCGCATGCGCCGGTCGTCTGTCATCACAAAGGCCGATACTCGGTCCCATCACCGCGCCTCAGCTTCACTTCCGTATTCCACATACATATTAATTACTCGGAAACCTCCTCAGTATATTAGTCACCAGCAGTGATGCAATGAGGAGTGTCAGGATCACCGATCATGCGTTTCTATGGCTAACACTGGACACACACCACATAGCCTGCAACACCTATTTAGAGGACACTGATGTATATATCCATCTATTAATGTCACATGTCAAATAGATAAATATGAAGATATGATAAAGGGTAAGTAAATTCTTTCTCAATCATGCCAATCACAGGGAGAATATATCTATCCAATCAGAATATATCATGTTGGTATATTATAGATAACCTTTTATCATTACTATGTTGTTCTATATCTGGTAAAAAAGGGGTATATCAACAACCTCCTGGTTATGTCAAATAATGTCCCCATATTCATCTAGAGAGTCATCCCATCTTAATATATTCACGTTGACAGAGGCTATCTTATCTAATAATGTACATTCTCACCCATAAGATGTAAATAATCAACTATTGACCCATTATATCAACCCAATAAGGAAAGACAGAACAACAACTGTTAACTGCCTGATCAAATTGTGATTTTATTGATACTATACATTAAATATGCATGCATCTATACTTTTTCTTCTAGATGACGTAATAATGGACCGTCATATCTCAGACGTGTGGCGAGGGAACCAGCGAGAGACCAACATTCCTCCATGGATGCCTTGTCAAACACCTACCTTCTGGTGGCATCAAGATACACCAGTACCGGTGTCTCATAGGTATCAGACAGGAGGCTATACTGCATGGCAGTGAGTGCAATATACACAGAAGACGTCCAGCGTGTAACAGACAATCAGGTGAGTGATGCAGTGATGGAAAATTGTTTTTTTTTTTTTTGGAGTGTGCACTTAAAAGAAGTCTGCCACATTAATTGTCCTCCATAAACCTATGCTAACCATATGTGGGTGATAGGATGACAAGACCAATCATACTTTTGTTTTGCATTCACTCTGCTATCTGGGACCCGAAATCTGCATTTTTCATGTACACAAAGGACTTGTGTACTGTAAAAAAGGCAGTTCACACACTGAGACTCGTACAGGCTTTTTCCCGCTCATTTGGCCCAAATCCCACCTCCTGCCTAGTGATTGATGACGATCAGAGAAATGCCTTGCATGCCATAGGGAGCTGATGTGTCAATAACTAAACACATGGCCCCTTGAATCACCTGATCAGTGGATCCACACCAACCAGATATTGTTAGCTTATCTGGAGGATAAGTGTAAAAAACTGGTGAGGGTGGGTGTAGGCATTTCCTGATTGGTTGAGGTTGGAGGGTGGGGGTAAGCATTTCCTGATTGGTTGAGGTTGGAGGGTGGGGGCAGGCATTTCCTGATTGGTTGATGCGAAAGAGATCTTCAGCAGGACAGATTAGAAAAAACAGCAGCACGGTATAGCAGACAAAGCTGGGGGTGCAGTGGTGCACAGTGGGGCCTTCATACAGGAGTACCTGCTTTCTAAATGTACAGGAACTCAGGGCAGTAGGAATGTTTTCCCTGCTTACACCCGTGCTAGGGGGTAAAGCCCTCCAGAGTGCTTCAGTCCGGATTGAGTGAGGGGGGCAACGGCTTTTCCGAGGTCCGCTCTGAAAAATTACAATTCAAAAAATGAAATGCTGAGTTGACCTATGGGACATGTTTGCATAATATGTCATTTGATAGGGGCAGTAGTAGGATTTCATCATTAGGTACACTAGAGAGGCTCCCCTGGAAGTAGTCCCAGGGAAACAAGATTTCTTTGGTCAATTGCTAGTCGTAGTACAGGGACCCTAGCAATATGAGCAAGGACTAGTGGCTAGTCATTGACAACTACTTGGATTGGTCCCCTTTCAGCTGGGAAGGTGTCGGGTACTGCGATGTCATACTAGCCACAGTAAGCGCAGGAAGCAAAAAGGGCTGACCATAGTGCAGCGGCCCAGGCTGGTACTGCAGAAACACGGAAATCAGCTGGTCGTAAAGGATCCAAGCGGCAGGTCCCTGTTGATTATTTACGTGTGCGATGCTTTGTATTAAAATGCTTGTGTGAGAGAGTCTTTAGGTGAGAATGAACGTTGGTTTGCATATTTCCCAGAGGAGCATGCATGGCCTTATAAGTGTCCTCACGCACCTTCCCAGAAATAATACCCTTCCCAACCCTCATACAGGGTGGAGCGCGGTAATTTGCTAATTTGGGAGTGAAATAAAAAAATAATGAACTTGTAAAAACTTTATTTTATATTTTATTTACATTGAACAGTAGTGGAATTTACAAATTATTTGGTTTTAAATATTGTATCTGGCAAATGTTGACCTTCGCTATCCACACACTGCTGCATACGTTTTCTGAAGTTCTCATGCACTCTTTCAAGCATGTCGACTGGTATTCTGGCAATCTCAGCGTCAATATTGTTCCTTAGGTCTTCCAGGGTGTTGGGACGGTTGCAATACACCTTAGACTTCAGGTAACCCCAAAGGAAAAAAAATCGCATGGGGCTAAGTCTGGTGAGCGTGCCGGCCAGTTAAGATCACCCCTCAGAGAGATAAGCCGTTCAGGAACGTTTGCCTCAAAAAATTCATGGTAACTCTCGCTGTGTGTGCAGTGGCACCATCTTGTTGAAACCATGTATCCTCTAATTGCATTGCCTCGAGTGCTGGCTGGAAAAAATCCTGCAGCATAGTTAAGTAACATTCGGAATTCACAGTTGCCGGAAAAAAGTAAGGGCCAATGATGCCTACTCATGATAAGGCGCACCACACAGTGACGCGGTCCAAATGCAGAGGTCTCTGGTGAACTTCTCTGGGGTTTGTATCGCTCCAGTACTGCATGTTTGGTTTGCTTACACACCCACTGAGGTGAAAATGTGCCTCAGCAGAAAAGAACACAATTGCGTCACGAGGTATGGTTGCAAGCATGTCTTCACAAGATGTTTGTCGTGTAACATAATCCCGTGCTGACAATTGTTGGACCACGCACATTGTATACGGGTGAAAATTCAGTTCACTATGAAGAATCCAGTGGAGAGAACGTCTTGAAATTCCACTACTGTTCAATGTAAATAAAATATAAAATAACGTTTTTACAAGTTCATTATTTTTTTATTTCACTCCCAAATTAGCAAATTACCGCGCTCCACCCTGTACTATACTAACAGAGTAATGACTGGATGTAACATGTTGGATGGTATTTGAAGCATGTACGTCCTGGGTTATGATTGAACATCTGACTGGCACTTTTGATTTCATCTTTCTGCCATGCATGCGGTAATTTCCTATGGCTTTACCTAGGTTGGCTTTCTGGTTAACACTGCAGCCAGCACAGACATATCCTATCTCACGCGAAATATAAACAGGACTCAGCCTGTGACAGAGAGGAAACAGGAAGCTGTGAAGAAGGGCAGTGTGCCAAAGACCCCCCCCCCCTGTACGGCTTACACGTACGCTCCTCTTATCCGAGAATGCAATATCCTCTCCTTCTCAAACATCAACACTAGATGAAGAGTCAACGGAGAAGAAGAAAATAAGGAAAAGTCTAATGCTTAGTTTCCTGCTGAGAATCGTTCTTTAAGTTTGGTTGATACATGTAGACAGAACTGTCTGGCTCATTACAGGACGTAGGCACTATCTGATGCAATGATACTTAAGACAGCATGCTTTTAGCAAGCACATGTTAATCCATCGGAGACCCAACCCACAAAACGTTCAAAACACAGTCCTCTATGACAATCATTTTACCTTTAGGGAGCCCAGCACCTCATTTCCAAGCTGGGACACACTTGCCCTAAACTTCACTGCTATTAAGCAACCGAACCCTAGCTAGCTGTCCAATTTTAAAGATATTTGTGCGCACTTCAACAAGCTGGCCCCCGACAAGTACTGTGTTTCCCCGAAAATAAAACACTGTTTTATATTATTTTTTGCCCCAAAAGAGGCACAGTGTCTTATTTTCGGTGGGAACCTTATACTCACTTGGTCCATGGCATCCCGATGGTCCCCGGTGGCGATGGTCAATTAGCTAATCATAACACTCACTTTGCTGGAGGCGGGGTATTCAAAGCCCTGTCACCAGCAAAGCTGAGATGGCAGACGGGGAGGACTCTGAAGTTTTCTGCAGCGCCGCCGGGGACCATCGGGATGCCGTGGACAAGGTGAGTATTGATTTTTTCTTTTTTTGTAGGGGTGGGGGGGGGGGGGGGGGTGTTAGGTTGGTCCTATTTTGGGGGGAGGCCTTATATTTCAAGCCTCCCCCGAAAAGCCAGTAGGTCTTACTATCAGGGTAGGACCTACTTTTGGGGAAACACGGTAGCTGTTTGACAGATCACCAGTAAAGAAGATCGTCTGACAAGCATGAGCAGCTCCAACTGGTCCATTGTCCACCATTCAGAGACAGGTTGCGCTATTGTTACACCCCTGTGTCTGTCGGAACTATTTCCAGGCACTTGGCTGAAGGACATTTGGTCTCATGGCACCCATTACATGTACGGCTTTTGACACCCACGATTGTCGCCTCCACTCACAGTGGTGTCGTGGACAATGAAACTGGACTACTATGGAGTGGAACCGTGTTGTCTTCAGCGATGAGTCCAGGTTTAGTTTGAGCATTGACTATGGTTGTGTACATGCCTGGAGACCTTGGGGTGAGCGCCTCACCCCTTCCTTTGCTGTGGAGCGGCATACTGCCCCCTGCTGGTGTGATGGTCTGGAGGGCCATCACATACAACAGTCAGTCCCCCCTAGTAGTGGTACGAGGGACAATGACAGCTCAGTGATATGTTGAGGACATCCTGCAGCCACGTGTGTTCCTCTCATAGCGGCTTCCAAGAGGCAGCAGGATAATGCTCGGCCGCACACACAAGGGGGTCACAGGAATGTCCCACAACATTGTCACACTTCCGTGGCTGCCCAGTTGACAGATTTATCATGAATAACATGTATGGAACCATCTGGTATACTAATTTTGACAGTCTACAAGTTTCCACGATTTAGAGGCTCAGTTACAGCAAATGTAAAGCGATATGCTGCAGGATACCATATGGAACCTGTATGCCTTCATGTCCACCTGTATTACATCTTATATCCAAGCTAGATGTGGTACAACAGGGTACTAGAGCCTTCATGAAAACCCGTATCACATCTTGTATCCAAGCTAGAGGTGATACAACAGGGTACTAGAGCCTCCATGCCCGCCTGTATCACATCTTGTATCCAAGCTAGAGGCAGTACAACAGGGTACTAGAGCCTCCATGCCTGTCCATATCACATCTTATATCCAAGCTAGAGGCGGTACAACAGGGTACTAGAGCCTCCATGCCTGTCCGTATCACATCTTACATCCAAGTTAGAGGTGGTACAACAGGGTACAAGAGCTTCCATGCGCACCTGTATCACATCTTGTATCCAAGCTAAAGACGGCCCGACAGGATACTAGAGCCTCTGTGCCTGCCCCTATCACATCTTGTATCCAAGCTAGAGGTGGCCCGACAGGGTACTAGAGCCTCCATGCCCGCCAATTTCACAACTTGTTTCCAAGATAGAGGTGGCTCAACAGGGTATTAGAGCCGCCATGCCTGCCCATATCACATCTTGTATCTAAGCTAGAGATGTTACAACAGGGTATAAGAGCCTCCATGCCCACTCATATCACATCTTGTATTGTAGTGGCCCAGAACCCCTATACCTGGTCCCTCTATAAATGTCATACATGTCATGTCCTTTGTGTGGATGCACTGTGTATACTGTCTTGTCTCTTGTTTTGTGTATTGCACAGCTACAGCAGATGAAGGGTTAATGTCTGCATGAGACTGGGAGATGTCTGCAAATGTGTCATTTTATGTCCTGTCATGTGGGATGTTAGATTCTATAAGTATGAGTGTTGGAGAACAAGGTAGGTTCCAGAATCTTCTATGGTTAGGAAAGGAGTGTAGAGCCAGCCACATGGGGGTATATCAATCCTCATGTGTTGAAGAGGATGGAAGAACAAGAAAGATATCTTCAGTATCCCAATGCCAGGAGCCAGTAGAGAGTAAGAAGAGAGTGAGAGAGCTTGAGAACAAAAGCAAGTCAAGATCATCGAGCAGAGGTACTTTATCCGTGAGTGTCTGAGGAGAGTTTGTCCACTACCCCTTCCAGGAGCGGTACCACACAGATAGAAGGGCTGTAGGTTCGGCATCATCCTGATTATTTCCCTGACCTCCGTTCTTCTGTCTGGCCTGTACTAGTGTGTTCTGAAGTTGTAAAGTGCCAAACTTTCAAGTTAAGTTTTACCAGGCCCTGACCATTCCCAGGAACTGAGGTACTTAAACACTAAAGTGTGTGTGGACTCTCTTTATTATCGCTGAGGTGCATTCCGTTGGGTAAAGAACGGTGGCATCACATGACAACCTAAAGTTCTACGGCATGTATATTGGCTATCCCTCTCATAGGGGTTGTCCGGAAGAGGTCCAGAGATACTCTGGCAGAGGCTGTATGTGTCCCTCTGGGGAGAAGTCTGGTAAGTGCCACCATGATAAGTGACAGCTTTACCCTCCCAGCTCCTCATCGTGTGCCCCTTGTCCTGAGTGACCCTTTGGGACACTGCAGCTACCTTCTTTCTGACATCACAAACAGGATTAAATCCTCTGTGCCGCATCAATTTGTCTGTTGTACCACACAGGTACTGAAGAAAAGGAAAATAAAAGAAATTGAGGCAAGGTTTAACGCAATGGAAGTCTCTGAGGCAAGTTTTCCCGCCAAATACACATAAAATGGCGCCCAACGACCATCTCTCCTCTCTCTCTCAGAAGTTCACACCAAAGTTTCGCTGCCAGAGAACTCGCACCAAAAAGTCCCTACTTTGCCTGTGCTTAAAGTAGGGGGGAAGGACTACCCCTACTCAGACTACCTGGAGCCAATCTGAAGCCTACGCCCAGGGGTGGAACCTTTCAACTTTAAGCAACCTCTGGACTTGTTCAGGCAGAACCCCTGTGACTATCCTACAGACCAGATGTACCCTACACGCAGAAATCTCTGCCTGCGCCTAGTTGGAGATGCTCCTGCCGGAGCTCCTACCAGGCAACGGCAGTACTATTGGGGAGAGGATCCACAACTTCTACCACTTTTACCGAAGGACTCTCCTACCTCTCTGCCACCTGAAACGGCAGCCGGAGAGACAGAACCAGAGGGCGCTGCAGGGCCTGCTCATCCTCTGTGTACCTTTAGAAGAGCAGACGTGATGGCCCAGGTGGAATACCCTCCCTGGATACTAATTCACTGTCATAATACTGTGGTTAGAGACTTGCCCGACCTTCTGAGACGCATCGTTATAGAATATGATGACCAGAATTTTTCATTTTTCTTCGCGGGAGGCCGCCGTATTCTGCCCAACCCGCCTTTGTGGCCACCTCAACGTTGACTTGCCACCTCTCCTATCTCAATCAGATAAACTGTATAAGAAAAAAACTGGATATCGCGCTCCTTAGGAAATGCACACCCCGGTCAGCAAGTTGTTCTGTTCCACTACCTTTAATCCTGTACAACGCGTTTCGTCTAGCGACTTTTTCAAGTACATAATAATCATTTAAAACACTGCATCTATATATACATGACAAGCATTGCTGGTTATTACCTTAGCTGATTGCATTCTCGTGGCTCCCGTCCTCCTCCGGCGTCCAGCGGCGTCCCGCTCCCATACACTGCGTACCTGTGTTGAGGGAACATGTGATCCTGACGTCGCTACGTTGGGCGCCGCCCCCTGTGCGGGGAGGAGTGAAGACGGGTGAAGCCACGGCGTCTATGGGAAGAGAGTTTCCATGGTTACACATGTAAACGGTGTCTCTAGCCTACACCGTGTACTGTTCATGCCGTTGCTGTGTAACCCACATTTCTGCTCTATCTTCCTTCTATTGCAGTATCCTTTATAAAGATATAGTTAGTGGACAATAAAACAGCCCCAATAGTCCTAAAAACAGTATTTCTATATATGCATATACACATTATGAACTTTTACTTATGCACAGAATTTGATACATATATATATCTCCTGCATTCCTATACCTATTAATACCTGTATTTACCTTAAAAGCCCTAAATTATTTTATTTATAAATATAAGTTTAAAAATCCCAACTAATTATTTTAGGTATATATATATGTATCATAACATATCCTGCACATGCGTATATTAACAGTATACATTTATCTTAATAAAAATTATCCCTTATAATCATAAATATGTAATTATAATTTTTCTAAAATTTCGTTTAGTCCCTTAGGGACCAATGTATTTATCCTAAAAATCCAGAACATCTCCTTTTCCCTAAGTTTCTGGGTGGAGATGTTCTGGATGTATTCAATTGGAGTCACTCGCAAGCCCGTAGAATTTTTTGCATGTGCTATAGCGAAATGTCGCGATATACTATGTTTTATATAGCCTTTGTGTATGTTACTACGGTGCTGGTTTAGCCTTTCCCGTAGAGTATTCACCGTCCTCCCTACATATCTAAGTCCGCAAGGACATTCGAGCATATAGATGACCCCTTTAACATTACAAGACATTTTTTGTTTTATTATAATGTTCTCTCCATTTGTTAATTTTATACTCTTGGCTCCGTGATTAATATTTGCACAACATTTGCACCTCTTTTCCCTACACTTATAAACCCCTCCCCCTTCTGGATGTGCTTGAAGTTCTATTTCTCTATTACTTTTTCTCTCTTTTTTGGGGCATGATGGTGCGATAAGATTTTTTAGGGTTTTGTTTCTCCTAAATATGCAAGGAGGTGCCTTTGGAAGGCTATCTTCCAAGAAAGGGTCTTCCTTCACGATAACCCAATTTTTCTTTAAGATACGCTGAATATTACCGGATTGTGTACTATATTTTGTTACGAAAGATGTACAGAATTTTTCTTTTTTCATTGTTGTTTTCTCACTGGTTTCTATCTGTTTCTGTGAAGGTCGGGTTCTTTTTTGCTTTAATACCCTCTCATAGGCTGAGTTAACCAGTTCTTTAGGATATCCTTTTTCTAAAAAACGTGCTTCTAAAACTTTTGCCTGTACCTTAAAGTCACTTTCTTTACTGCAGTTCCTTTTAATCCGCTGGTATTGGCCGTATGGTATACTTCTTTTCCAATTTTTTTGATGGCAGCTATAATAGCTCAGGTAACTGTTAGTATCTACCTTTTTAAAATGCGTCCGAGAAACTATTTTCTTATTCTCCCCTTCTAGTTCTAAATCCAGGTATATCGCCTTATGTGCACTGATGTTATATGTAAATTTAAGCTGAAATTCATTTTCAGCCAAATTTCCAATGTATTTCTCAAGATCTATTTCCTGACCGTTCCAGATGATTAGTAAGTCATCTATGAAACGTTTGTAGAATACTATTCTAACATCACTAAACCTATCCCTCTCGAATATACCCATAACTAAGTTTGCGAAACTAGGTGCGCATTTAGTGCCCATTGCAGTCCCAGTTCGCTGGCGGTAAAAATCGCCGTTATAAGTAAATATATTCTGTTTCAAAATAAATGTTAGGCCTTCCTTCAAAAATTCTCTTTGATGAGTGGGCATTAACGGATCTTCACTGAGTATTTTTTCTATGGCCTCTACTCCCCTTTTATGGTCTATGTTCGAGTATAAAGCCTCTACATCTATTGTACACCAAATAAACGATGGTTGCCACTCTATATCTTCCACCAGCTCCAATAGGTGTCTATTGGAGCTGGTGGAAGATATAGAGTGACACCTATTGGAGCTGGTGGAAGATATAGAGTGGACACCTATTGGAGCTGGTGGAAGATATAGAGTGGACACCTATTGGAGATCCGTTAATGCCCACTCATCAAAGAGAATTTTTGAAGGAAGGCCTAACATTTATTTTGAAACAGAATATATTTACTTATAACGGCGATTTTTACCGCCAGCGAACTGGGACTGCAATGGGCACTAAATGCGCACCTAGTTTCGCAAACTTAGTTATGGGTATATTCGAGAGGGATAGGTTTAGTGATGTTAGAATAGTATTCTACAAACGTTTCATAGATGACTTACTAATCATCTGGAACGGTCAGGAAATAGATCTTGAGAAATACATTGGAAATTTGGCTGAAAATGAATTTCAGCTTAAATTTACATATAACATCAGTGCACATAAGGCGATATACCTGGATTTAGAACTAGAAGGGGAGAATAAGAAAATAGTTTCTCGGACGCATTTTAAAAAGGTAGATACTAACAGTTACCTGAGCTATTATAGCTGCCATCAAAAAAATTGGAAAAGAAGTATACCATACGGCCAATACCAGCGGATTAAAAGGAACTGCAGTAAAGAAAGTGACTTTAAGGTACAGGCAAAAGTTTTAGAAGCACGTTTTTTAGAAAAAGGATATCCTAAAGAACTGGTTAACTCAGCCTATGAGAGGGTATTAAAGCAAAAAAGAACCCGACCTTCACAGAAACAGATAGAAACCAGTGAGAAAACAACAATGAAAAAAGAAAAATTCTGTACATCTTTCGTAACAAAATATAGTACACAATCCGGTAATATTCAGCGTATCTTAAAGAAAAATTGGGTTATCGTGAAGGAAGACCCTTTCTTGGAAGATAGCCTTCCAAAGGCACCTCCTTGCATATTTAGGAGAAACAAAACCCTAAAAAATCTTATCGCACCATCATGCCCCAAAAAAGAGAGAAAAAGTAATAGAGAAATAGAACTTCAAGCACATCCAGAAGGGGGAGGGGTTTATAAGTGTAGGGAAAAGAGGTGCAAATGTTGTGCAAATATTAATCACGGAGCCAAGAGTATAAAATTAACAAATGGAGAGAACATTATAATAAAACAAAAAATGTCTTGTAATGTTAAAGGGGTCATCTATATGCTCGAATGTCCTTGCGGACTTAGATATGTAGGGAGGACGGTGAATACTCTACGGGAAAGGCTAAACCAGCACCGTAGTAACATACACAAAGGCTATATAAAACATAGTATATCGCGACATTTCGCTATAGCACATGCAAAAAATTCTACGGGCTTGCGAGTGACTCCAATTGAATACATCCAGAACATCTCCACCCAGAAACTTAGGGAAAAGGAGATGTTCTGGATTTTTAGGATAAATACATTGGTCCCTAAGGGACTAAACGAAATTTTAGAAAAATTATAATTACATATTTATGATTATAAGGGATAATTTTTATTAAGATAAATGTATACTGTTAATATACGCATGTGCAGGATATGTTATGATACATATATATATACCTAAAATAATTAGTTGGGATTTTTAAACTTATATTTATAAATAAAATAATTTAGGGCTTTTAAGGTAAATACAGGTATTAATAGGTATAGGAATGCAGGAGATATATATATGTATCAAATTCTGTGCATAAGTAAAAGTTCATAATGTGTATATGCATATATAGAAATACTGTTTTTAGGACTATTGGGGCTGTTTTATTGTCCACTAACTATATCTTTATAAAGGATACTGCAATAGAAGGAAGATAGAGCAGAAATGTGGGTTACACAGCAACGGCATGAACAGTACACGGTGTAGGCTAGAGACACCGTTTACATGTGTAACCATGGAAACTCTCTTCCCATAGACGCCGTGGCTTCACCCGTCTTCACTCCTCCCCGCACAGGGGGCGGCGCCCAACGTAGCGACGTCAGGATCACATGTTCCCTCAACACAGGTACGCAGTGTATGGGAGCGGGACGCCGCTGGACGCCGGAGGAGGACGGGAGCCACGAGAATGCAATCAGCTAAGGTAATAACCAGCAATGCTTGTCATGTATATATAGATGCAGTGTTTTAAATGATTATTATGTACTTGAAAAAGTCGCTAGACGAAACGCGTTGTACAGGATTAAAGGTAGTGGAACAGAACAACTTGCTGACCGGGGTGTGCATTTCCTAAGGAGCGCGATATCCAGTTTTTTTCTTATACAGTTTACTTGATTATTCAGCGGCTCTCTGGATAGAGAGACGGCAGGATTCGCATAGCTCTCCCACAGTCTAGCCCAGTGGGATATAAAGGACCTCCGGCAGGACTTATTTCTCTACAGGCTCAACTGGATCTGGGGTGTTAGTGGAGATCTTAGCCAAGGTCTCTGCTATACACCGGGTAAGTGGAAACACCATCTTAAAGTGCACTTATAACAAGCTGTGTGCATAAGCCTAATTCTCAGGAGCGCCACCCTAATTTTTTCTTTTATTATCTATCTCAATCAGAGATACTTTATCGTCCGAAGAAGACTCCCCTCAGACATCGCTCTCCACGGTGAGCTAAGTTGGGTCTGAGTATCTGGACAAGTGTGACGAGGAGGTCAGGCAGTTATGTCAAACCAGCTCTTCAGGAAGCTCCATAGTTGAGATGCCTGTCAGTGCAAGAGCATCAGCCGCCATTGTGGTTACTGGCTCCGAAAGTGATGACCCACAGGAAGAACTGTTTCCAGTGCTAACATAAAGAACTCTTACGTAAAAGACATTTGTTTCTTCCCTGTTAAGTCCCTTTTATCTAAAAAGGACTCCAAAGTTACTTATTCCCTGTTGCATAGCTGTATGTCATGTTCTTTATTTTTTTCATATTGAAAACTTATTGTTGTTATGTAACGTTGTGTTTAAGAAATGTGCGGGAGGAAGTCATTTAAGAACGCTCATCGTGCTTAAAGTAAAAGTGTTTAATTTAAATGCTCCTGTTTGAATGAGCCTGTATGAATGGTATGTATGATTTATGTGTATGACTGGAGGTTTCTGTTCCCCATGTCGCATGCCAGTGTCAGTCCACCGTCCTAGTCTGTACTAGTAGGTAGGGCACCCCTTTCACCTTCTCTTTAGTCCCGGGCAGGGAGTATTGACTTAAGCTACCACCTGTTCCGGAGTCTAGTACTTTTTCAGAGAGAGTGATGATCATTCCACTCAACTCTTATTTTTTCTACCAGTTGCCCCTCTCTATTTTGAAGTTTAACACCAGTGTTGTATTTGCTTTTTGTCAGGGAAAGTGATGTTCATTCCACTTGCCTCATTCCTTTTTTCTTTGGGGAAAAAAATCATGTAATTTCCCCATAGCAATACTAGTGCATCCTGAATTCTGTTCAGCCTAGTAGAATCTTCTCCTGTTAGACCAAACCAGGTTCATACACTCTGTCATAAACAAAGGCTATACTCAGAAAGTGACATTCATTAGGTAGTCGCAGAACACCAAGAATGGGTTAATGTTTTCACATAATAACCGGGGGTAGGAGTTGTGTTTATAGGTTTCGCCTTGCAAGCAGAGGTCCTAAAGGTGAAATGGGAGTAGCACACTGAGATATTCCTTCTCCGGATGATATATTCTGTTTTAGAGGCGCCAAGGTCGGCTTATTCTAAGTAGGGGGGAACTGTAGTGCCCCAGAACACCTATTCTTGGCCCCTCAATAAATGTCATACATGTCATGTCCTTTGTGTGGATGCACTGTGCACACTGTCTGGTCTCTTGTTATGTGTATTGCACAGCTACAGCAGATGAAGGGTTAATGTCTGCATGAGACTGGGAGATGTCTGCAAATGTATAAATTTATGCCCTGTCACGTGGTATGTTAGATTCTATAAGTATGAGTGTTGGAGAACAAGGTGGGTTCCAGAATCTTCTATGGTTAGGAGAGGAGTGTAGAGCCAGCCACATGGGGGTCCCTTCAATCCTCATGTGTTGAAGAGGATGGAAGAACAAGAAAGATATCTTCAGTATCCCATTGCCAGGAGCCAGTAGAGAGTGAGGAGAGAGTGAGAGAGCTTGAGAACAAAAGCAAGTCAAGATCATCTTGCAGAGGTACTTTATCCGTGAGTGTCTGAGGAGAGTTTGTCCACTACCCCTTCCAGGAGCTGCACCATACAGATAATGAGGACTGTAGGGCCGATATCATCCCGAGTATACTCTCTGAGAAAGTTTAGTCTTCCAGGAGCAGTAGTTTTCAGATAACGAGGACTGTAGGACGTTCATCATCCTGATTATCTCCCTGACCTTCCTTTTTCTGTCTGGTCTGTACTAGTGTGTTCTGAAGTTGTAAAGTGCCAAACTTTCAAGTAAAGTTTTACCAGGCCCTGACCATTTCCAGAGACTGGGGTACTTAAACACTAAAGCATGTGTGGACACTCTTTATTATCACCGAGGTTCCTTCCGGTGGTTCAGGAACAGGGGCGTCACGTGACAATCTAAAGTTCTATGGCATGTATATTGGCCATCACTTTCATAGGCATGTCCAGAAGAGGCCTAGCGATACTCTGGCCAAGGCTGCGTGTGTCCCTGTGGGGAGGAGTCTGGTTAGCGCCACCATGACAAGTGACCGCTTTACCCTCCCAGCTCCTCAGCGTGTGCCCCGTGTTACCCTTTGGGACGCTGCAGTATCCAAGCTAGAGGCGATATAGCAGAGTGCTAGAGCCTACATACCTGCCGATATCACATCTTGTATCCAAAATAGAGGCTGTATAACAGGGTACTAGAGCCTCTATGCGCACCCGTATCACATCTTGTATCCAAGCTAGAAGTGGTACAACAGGGTACTAGAGCCTCCCTTCAAGGGGTCAGCTCTCCACTATAAACGATCCTTTAGCTCGGATATTGTAATCACTTACTTATATCAACATTACAATCACACAGAGAAAGTTTCATTTGATTCTGACATCTTCTTCTAGGTGCTTGAACTATGAACCAGCATTTCGATTATCACTGAGGAAACTTTTCCTCTGTGAATGGCTCTGCCCTACAAGAGAACTTAGGAATTTCAAAAATCCTATTTTAGAGCCAGCTGCCATACCATGGTCCAATTTGCTGGAAATGCTTGACCCCCAATTATACACACACACAAAGTCTTGAGTTTGGAACCTTGGAGTTCAATTTTGAAGGGCATGCAACTAGACAAGGAGCTTGCCCCTGGTCTGAAAAGGGGAGAGATTGTAGTAGTTGTTCCCTTCTGTTTTATTTCCCTGGCACCTGACTTCTAAGGCTCCTATTCAACCCTCTACGCCTTTGCCCTCAACAGTCCCACTTTTCAGTCCCCCACCCACCCTTTGCAGATTCAGGTTGCTCCTGCACTACTGAGAGAGACAGTCTAATTTTTCATGATGCACAAGAGATTTTAACACCTCCGTCCTAGTGCTGTGCCTCCCCTCTTTGGTGGTCAAATTATTTCTGTCCTGGCCACTTGCTATACCCCTTGGTCATGAGTCAGCAGGCGCAAGTTACTTTCCTTTTCCCTCTCCCGGGCCTACCGCAGCCATAGTCACTGAGTCTGTGTTGTGCAATTACAGTCAGTCCAGGCGCAGATCAAGAATCCCGTGGAGGCTGTCCCATACCCGGTGGTCTAGATGGCTCTCCCCATCATCTTCAGACAAGTTGTCAGACATATCAGTGATTATGGGTGGCTGACAGGCTAATCAAACGAGGCAGGAGCCTTCTCTTCTGTCCAGGTCGGCCAGCTTGATTCCGGCTCCACAGCAGTGGGTTCACCTGCGGCATATCCAGGGAATCCTGTGTCTTCCGGTGAGTTTAATTATGGAGGGGCTTTTTCAGTTTTGAGATGTGTCAAGAGTCAGAAACACCCTGAGTGCTATTCAGAGTTGTTCATTTATATGAACATGATTTACAACTTCCAGGAGTCACATGGGGGTTCTGCCAGGTGGCGGTATGATGAGGAGTTTAGGAGACGTTTGATAATTCGTCCTGAGAACGATTGGGGAGGTAAAAGCCACTGATGTGTGGCTTCACCTAATTGTTTTGCAAAAGCCCCTGTCCCTTTCCGTCTGCAGCCACTGCTTCTAGCAACCAGGGGGCAGTAGGCGACACACACCCAGGAGCATGCTTTTATGAGGATCACTGCAGGTTCTTCAGTTTCTGTAAATTCAGACATGACTGCTTCTCTTGCGGGGGAGCTCATGCTTCAATCTGCTGCATTCATTCAACAGGAAAACAGCCTGTTAAGCCCCTTGGTCCCAACGAGCTAAAAGACCCCAGCTTACGTGGTAGAGATAGGGCCGTGGTTAGACCTGTACTCTGAGAAGGTGGCAGACGCACAGCTGTGTTTTGGTTTTAATTATTTTTTCTTCATCCTCTTCCATTTCCGCAGGGAGCCTTTTTTCTTGTCCAATCTGCGTTCAGCTGAAGAGCACCCGGAGGTATTCAGGGAGAAGATCACTAAGGAGGTGTCACTGGAAAGGACCGCAGGTCCCTTACCCTCCCTGCCGTTTCCTAACCGGTGTGGACCCTAAAAAGCAAGTTGGCAAGTTTTGCCTTATACATCATTTTTTGTCTGAACTCAAAGGGCCAGTATGTAAATAATAGAATTTTGCTAGAGTTTCTTTGACCATAAGGCCGGCCGGGGTGTTCTGGCAAAATCTGATATTGAGTCAGCATTCTGTAATGTCCCTTTTTTCTCTGTGTTTTGCCCTCGTCTTTTTCAGGGCCCTGCAGGTGGGTGAATTGGTCCCTTCGTTGTCTCTTCCCCCAGGCAGTTTACATCCGTGGGCTGCGGTCAACCCAGGTCTTCCCGGAAGTCATCAACGTCAGCCAGTCCGGTTGTCCTGGTCATCCATACAGGTGGAAATTACCTCTGCTCTCTGCAGGTCGCTGACCTCCTGACGCTAATGAGGTCTGATTTGGAGTATTTTCCTAGGTTCTTTTGAGAAGTCATTATGGTGTGGTCTGAGATAGTTCCCCGGGTAGTTTGGCAAGGTGCCAGGAATGCCAGTGGAGTAAAAAAAAGCCTGGCCCCCATTTATTCCCATATCACTAGATTTACTCATTCCAGGTTCGGAGTAGTGGTACGGCACCGTTTACTAGAGAGTAAAAACTCCAATTTGATGCACCCAGATGGTGTTTATTTAAATGACATAGGCTTGGACATATTTCTGTCCGTCCTTCAGGATAGTGTTGAGAAGGCCATGGTTTTGCTGGGTGGGGTCAGAGTGCTTTGTAGGGTTACACAGCTTCCTTTGTGGTGGTGTAGGGGAGAGATGGGGAAGTTGGAGCTCGAAGTGGGACTTGCCTGGCGTCCACCGCCGGTCAGCATTTTCTGCAGAAAAAATAGAGGTTTACGTAACAAATAAAACAATATGTTAATGTTCAATTTAAAAGTGCATGAATGCTGTTACCAACTCTCATCAAGCAAAACAATAATGGTCGGTGTGTCATTATTTCGGTTACAAGTCTTGGTGCCTAATGGTAAATTAAAGGTTAAGTGGGTGCTGATATCCCATCAGTCTCAGGGTGCGGGCAGACGAGCGTAGGCGTATTTACGTTCGCACGAGCGCAACGTATAATCGCCCGAGCGATCGTTTTTCACCAATCACGACCAGAGCTAGAAAGCGTATTTTCGTTTGTTCCTACTTTGCAAACGGTCTTTTCGGCGATCGAATATGCGTTGGCGCGTATTTCGGTCGCATATGTTCCGTTTTTTTCGAATTGCCGTTTTTACGCGCCGTAAAATCGCCCATGTGAACGAATACATTCGAAACCATTGCCTCAGATGGTCACGTATATACGTTTGGTCGCAAAAACGCGCCGTTTATGCGCTCGTCTGCCCGCACCCTCACCATAAATAAATTGCAAAAACAGTGTGATATTCACTTCAATGGAGATAAGCTTCCATGCCAGACACAAGCTATGGACTTGTATAGATAGGCTGCTAATTCTGGAGCAAAGCAGTTCTGTTTTATTAATCTTGTGTAATTCCTACAAATAATATAAAAAATAAAGATTTTTTTTAATGGAACAGTATCCTTAAATGTGTCCCCAATGCCCCTTAGCTATATTTTGCACACCTGCCTCCACCTCTGTTTTAGTCATTCCCATGTGCATGTAGACAATAACCCGCTGACCCCAGTATGGTCTGTGCAATGCGCAAGATCCTTTAGAATTTGAAGTTGGCATGCGGAGCCCCCTCCTTTATTGAAAAGTTGCATTTTCCTCAATGTATATTGGCTACTGGTATCTGAAATGCTTTGTGACAACAGAAAGGCGTCTTTATGAAAGCATTGGCACAGACTGACAAGTCCCACAGACAATCTGAATGTCAACTGCTGGGTTCTTTAGAAAACTGTTCTCTTCTCCAACTGTGTACAAACTGGTCACCTCTAATTGTGACTGTAATGTAAGTGTTTGAAGAATTGCCTGCTTAATGCTCAACTCTACAGCCAACTGTTACTAGAATCAATAATGAAGCAATTATTTCTGTGTCACGTGGCAGAGACAGTTTATAAAGTAAGCTTTTCAAAACAGAGTAAGAGAGTAAAGCCCCATTTACATGCAAAGATGATCGTTCAAAATTTTATGCAAGAGATAGGGAGAATGACAATCTGAGCGATCATTTTGCATTGGTTTCTAATGAGTAGCTTATTAGCTTAATTTGAGTGTAAATGAGGCTCCCTTCCTTCGCTGTATGCAGATAAGTGCAGGTGGTCTGTTATCTGTATACAGCCCCTTTGTTCTGCCGCAGGACTGCAGCTGAAAACAATGTTATCAGCGTTCCCGTGGAGAAGCACAGCATGCGGTCCCTGCTATCCGCTGCTGGCAAAACAATGAATTTTATACTGAACTAAAAACCATCGTTCAGCCAGAATGTAAACGATGGTAGCATTAACACACAACAATTATTACTCAAAAGACATAGTGTGAACAAATTTTGAGCGATAATTGTTGCGCGTAAATGAGGTTTAATTCTCTAAAGCAAATGTTTCTTCCATCTTGCCTCAGGATAAAGTACAGAATTCATGTGCTCTTTCTCTATGTCTTATCTATGTACAAGAATATAACCACCATATTTCTGCCACGTATGTACACTACTATAACTAAAATAATACTACCCCCATGTACAATAATATAACTACTATTATACTGCTCCTATGTACAAAAATATAGCTACTATAATACTGCTCCTGTGTACGATGATATAGCTACTATAATACTGCTCCTATGTACAATGGTATAGCTACTATAATACTGCCCCCTATGTACAAGAATATAACTACAATAATACTGCCCCCTATTTACAATAAGATAACTAGTATAATACTGCCCCTATGTAAAAGAACATAACTAGTATAAGACTGCTCCTATGTATAAGAATATAACTACTATAATACTGCCCCCCTATGTACAAGAATATAGCTACTATAATACTTCCCCCTATTTACAATAAGATAACTAGTATAATACTGCCCCTATGTACAAGAACATAACTAGTATAAGACTGCTCCTATGTATAAGAAAATAACTACTATAATACTGCCCCCCTATGTGCAAGAATATAACTACTATAATACTGCCCCCCTATGTACAAGAATATGAATACTATAATACTGCTCCTATGTACAAGAATATAAATACTATAGTACTGCCCCCTATGTACAAGAATATGAATACTATAATACTGCTCCTATATACAGGAATATAACTACTATAATACTGCCTCATATGTACAAAAATATAACTACTATAATACTGCTCCCTATGTACAAGAATATAACTACTATAATACAGCCCCCATGTACAAGGATATAACTACTATAATACTGCTCCTATGTACTAGAATATAACTACTATAATACTGCTCCTAAGTACAAGAATGTAACTACCATAATACTGCCCCCTATGTACAAGAATATAACTACTATAATATTGCACCCTATATACAAGAATATAACTTCTATAATACTGCCTTCTATGTACAAGAATATAACTATTATAATACTGCACCCTATGTATAAGAATATAACTTCTATAATACTGCCCCTATGTACAAGAATATAACTACTATAATACTGCTCCTATATACTAGAATATAACTACTATAATACTGCCCCCTATGTACAAGAATATAACTACTATAATACTCCCTCCTGTGTGCAAGAATATAACTACTATAATACTGCTCCCTATGTACAAGAATATAACTACTATAATACTGCCTCCTATGTACAAGAATATAACTACTATAATACTGCTCCTATATACTAGAATATAACTACTATAATACTGCCTCCTATGTACAAGAATATAACTACTATAATACTGCCTCCTATGTACAAGAATAGAACTACTATCATACTGCCTCCTATGTACAAGAATATAACTACCATAATACTGCACCTATGTACAAGAATATAACTACTATAATACTGCTCCTATGTACAAGAATATGACTATTATAATACTGCGTCCTATGTACAAGAATATAACTACTATAATACTGCCTCCTATGTACAAAAATATAACTACTACAATACTGTGTCCTATGTACAAGAATATAACTACCATAATACTGTACCTATGTACAAGAATATAACTACTATAATACTGCCCCCCTATGTACAAGAATATAACTACTATAATACTGCTCCTATGTACAAGAATATGACTATTATAATACTGCGTCCTATGTACAAGAATATAACTACTATAATACTGCGTTCTATGTACAAGAATAAGACTACTATAATACTACCTCCTCTGTACAAGAATATAACTACTCCAATACTGCCCCCTATGTACAAGAATATAACTACCATAATACTGTACCTATATACAAGAATATAACTACTATAATACTGCTCCTATGTACAAGAATATAACTACTATAATACTGCCTCTGTGTACAAGAATATAACTACTATAATACTGCTCCTAAGTACAAGAATATAACTACTATAATACTGCCCCCTATGTACAAGAACATAACCACTATAATACTGCTCCCTATGTACAAGAATATAACTACTATAATACTGCATATATGTACAAGAACATAACTACTATAATACTGCCCCCTATGTACAAGAATATAACTACTATAATACTGCTCCCTATGTACAAGTATATAACTACTATAATGCTGCCCCGCTATGTACAAGAATATAACTACTGTAATACTGCCCCCTATGTACAAGAATATAACTACTATAATACTGTTCCGTATGTATAAGAATATAACTGCTATGTAGTGCCCCTATGTACAAGAATATAACTAGTATAATACTGCCCGCTATGTACAAGAATATAACTACTATTATACTGCCCCTATGTACAAGAATATAACTACTATAATACTGCCTCCTATGTACAAGAATATAACTACTATAATACTGCCTCCTATGTACAAGAATATAACTACTATAATACTGCCCCCGTATGTACAAGAATATAACCACTATAATACTGCTCCTATGTACAAGAATATAACTACTATAATACTGCCCCCTATGTACAAGAATATAACTACTATAATACTGCTCCCTATGTACAAGAATATAACTACTATAATACTGCCCCCTATGTACAACAATATAACTACTATAATACTTCTCCTATGTACAAGAATATAACTCCTATAATACTGCCCCCTATGTACAAGAATATAACTACTATAATACTGCCCCCTATGTACAAGAATATAACTACTATAATACTGCTCCCTATGTACAAGAATATAACTACTATAATACTGCCCCCTATGTACTAGAATATAACTACTATAATACTGACCCCTCTGTACAAGAATATAAGTACTATAATACTGCCCCCTATGTACAACAATATAACTACTATAATACTGCCCCCTATGTACAAGAACACAAGAGTATGGGATAGCTCATTACCCTCAGCCTCTGCTCTCATTCTGTCTTTCCTATGACTGTGAACTGTTGCCAAAACATTTATTTTTCTCTTTCTGACAGATCCACGATAATGAGGTTTGTGGCTGTGAAAACATGACCCCTCTGACATATTACAACTTCCACTCTCTATTCCTCTCCTACGGATGTGGAGGGGTCATTGTGTATGCACCATTGCTCTGCCCTAATCCCATTTTAGTCTCCCTAAACACAGAAATAAGCCTTAGGGCTCGGTCACACGAGTGTTTTTTGGTCCGATCTGCAGACGCGCTTGCGATCTGCAGATCTGTAGACCCAATGCATCCCGATGGGATCGGTCACATGTCTGCTTTTTATGCAGATGTCCGATAAATTATAGGACACAACGATTCGCAGAACGTGCCTATCTGCATTCTGCGCATCGTTGTGTTCTATATATGCGCTCAATGGGGCCGGCGGCAGCAGCACCGACCCCATTGAGAACATATACTAAAGATCGTTCTCCTCTGCCACAGCTGTTACAGCTGTGGCAGAAAAGAACGATGTTCGCCCATTGAGTTCAGCTGTAACAGCTGTATTGCCGGCTCCATTGAAAGCAATGGGCTGTCGACAAGCGCTGGATGAATTTTCGGGGAAGGGCTTTTAAATATAAGCCCTTCCCTGAAAACCATCCTGAAAATGTGTAAAAAAAAAAAAAAAAGCATACTCACCTTTTTCCTGCAGCCAGAGCTCAGCCGCGTCCGGCCGGCAGTTCTCCTGAACTGCTCTCTGTACTATTCAGCAGGCGGGGATTTAAAATCCCCGCCTGCTGAATGGGCTGCCTTTGATTGGTCACAGCCCTCACCAATCAGAGGAAGCTCTTACTCACCCATTCATGAATTCATGAATGGGTGAGTAAGTGCTGCCTCTGATTGGCTGAGCGCAGGGACCAATTAGAGGCAGCTCTCAGCTATTGAATGACAGCTGGACGCGGCTGAATTCCGGCTGCAGGAAAAAGGTGAGTATACTTTTTTTTATTTTTACACATTTTCAGGATGGCTTTCAGGGAAGGGCTTATATTTTAAGCCCTTCCCCGAAAATTCATTCAGCGCTTGCCGGCAGCCCATTGCTTTCAATGGAGCCGGCTGTATTCAATGCGCGAACATCGTTCTCCTCTGCCACAGCTGTGGTACAGCTGTGGCAGAGGATAGCGGGGCTGTTTCGCTGAAAACGCTGCTAGGTGCAGATTTTTCAGCGAATCGTCGGCCCCGGTCACGTGATTTGCGGATGCGCATCCGTTATGCGATCCGCAAATCGCGCGAAAAAACGCCCGTGTGACCGAGGCCTTATTCACACAGGTGAGCCCATTTGGTGTCTGCAACATTGAACAACTGCTTAACACAGCATCACATAGAAGTGAATCATGCCCATTTGAATAAGGCTCCAGCTGAAATTGGCTGCATCTCTTATTCTCTTGGGCACCCTCACACTGGTGAGGGCGATATTGGTCCGTGATTCACATGGAAATCCTTCATACTCGCCGTGGCTGTCCCAGCCGCGGCAGGAGATCGTGGAATTCTCCCAGTGTTTTCAATGGGGCCGGCACTGCTGCCACTGGACCCATTTCTGCGATGTGTTTCCTGCATAGCATCCAACGCGGCGGCATGCAGGAAAACATCACAAATGTGAATGAACCCATTTAAAACAACGGGTTTCAGATTTGTGCGTCTCGCAACTTACAAATGTCGTATGATTTTCTCGCCAGTGTGAAGGCGGCCTTTGAGTGATCAAAACCTATGCAGGTTTCCTTATATCCACAAGTAGCAACCAAGAGCAAATGAGTAACTGAAGCTGATGGCCTCAGTGCAAAATCTGATTTCTCATATATTGGGCATGCATGGTAACCCTTTCCAATCCACTGTCTGACGTCTTAAGACATTATGATTTAAGGCTGTACTACTTCGATGTTGAAAGACGTTCGTCGGGGTTCTCTTACTGTATATTGCCAGCCTCTCTGCTGTCTGAGCCTATCCAACATGTCATCTCATGCAGTACTGGCTTTAGCCAGCAGATAGCACTGCTGTATAACAGCAGAAAAAGAGTAAGCCCCCTAGGAAAACCAGGATACAAATTGGATTGGAAAGGGTTAATTACTAATAGAAAAATATGGAAATAATACAGTTCATGCATACTAAAGTAAAAACAGTATAAGTGCTTATTCGAACGAGCATATATCGGTCACGTTTTCACGGCCAGACGATATACGCTGCCCCTATCTGCAAGGGGAGGAGGTGGGATGGGATGGGAGCTAGTTCACTGAGCTGCTGCCCCCCTCTCCGCCCCTCACCACTGTTTGCAATGGGAGGGGGTGGGGCGGAACTCAGCTCTGCCTCACCCTGCCCATTGCAAATAGTGGCGATAGGCGGAGAGGGGGGCAGGAGCTTAGTGCACTAGCTCCCGTCCCGCCCCACCTCCTCCCCTTGCAGATAGGGACAGCATATATCGGCCGGGCGTGAAAACCCAACCGAAATATGCCCGGCTGAATAAACCCTTAGGGCTTATGTCTACGGGCGTTTTTCACCTCGTATTACACATGCGATGAACGGCCATGTAACATGTGGTGAATGGAGTCAATAACAGTCAATGGATTTTCATTGATCCATGCACGTGCGTGTAGACATTGCGTGTTGTTACGCATGAGAAATAGTTTACAGCATGCTTTATTTCTCTGCGTACCATGCAGCTATACGTTTGTATAGGCAGCGTATGCAAACGCTGTCCATATGCAATACATTGTGTATAGGTGGCGATTCATACGCAACCCACTATGAAACAGAGCATGGAATTAAAACAAAAAAAAGACAGTCACACATGACACAAGCATGACTACGGGTGCGTGATATGCAGGCATGTGCAGTACACTTTTTGCCCATAAGCGGTGTCTGCCGGCAGAGCTGGTATTTACAAACACCGGTGCACTGGCTCGCACTTCTGCACACATACACAGTACAGGAAAAAGAAGACCCGCACACCTATAGCACTATAGTGTTGTGTAGTGGCCCAGAGTTAAGGGTCCCCTCCAGCACCTCACAATACATGTCTAATGTTTGTCTTGTGTTACTGTCTTGAGTGTGGATTGCATCACAATTATGTGTATTAGAGTTTGCAGGCATGAAAGGGTTAATGTCTGGTAATGTTTGGTGTTGTCTGGATAATGTATCTATTTGTCTATCTGTCTAACTGTTGATTGGTCTGTATCCGCATGATGTATGAGTAGAGAAAGGTGCAAAAAGGTTGGTTAGTTAGGACTGGGGGCATCAGGCTGACTGACGCTCCCTTACCATCTAACAAAAACTTACCAACAACTTCCTTAGTGTCAAATGTGGGGTAGGCCACAGCTTTATTAAAGATTTAACCTTTACTACCTATTATTTCTAACTCGCTAACCCTTCCCATGCTCCAACCCGCTTAACTTAACTGAATTTAACTTTAACAGTTCCACTGGACGTTTGTAAGCCCGCTTTCCTTGGGCTTGTAAACCTTCCTTCTATCCAGCATGGAAAGTTCAGGCCATGCGGCATGCGCCGTATTACCTACGGCGCATTCCGCCCCACCCCACGAACCTGAGCTAGTGCAGCCTCGACTCCATCCTGCAGTCCTGACAAGAAAGTGTCCAATCCGACTTCATTCAGGTGTACCCCGTCATTCCTCAGTGCACCTCTCTCTCTGTCCTCCAACTCCCAATGGCGTATAGCAATCCCTCCCAGGGAATGCACAAACTTTGAAATCCTTTGGTTGACCACCTTTCGGACATTTTCAATCGCTTCGGGGCTTTTAGCCCCCCTCCAACATCTCCTGGCGATAATATCCGACTAGACCAGCACAGATTCTCGAAAACACTCCCTAAAACGGAGCATGTCCTGTTTTATTAAAACGAGTAAATCGCCCAACTTCACTTTTCCTAGGTCGTTCCCCCCGGCGTGCACGACCAGAATGACTCGCCGGGGGGTCCACCTGCTGATTTCCGTAACGATTTTCAGCAAACTGGGCCACTGTAGGCCTCGACTTCCATACCAGTTTACCACCGTGTCCGTCATTCCAAGGCTCCTTCCTAGTGGCCGAGTTGCTGCCCTCTTTTCGGCCCAATACACAAATGAATGACCGACAATCCATACTTTCCACGGTTCCGCAGCTGAAAAATAGAAACAAAGAAAACAGAACCCATACCGGCCAACCGAAACGAATTAACCGAAAACAGAGTCCTCACACCTACGAATTCTTATAATACTAAGTCTGGTCTAATGTATGATTTATAGGCCTGCGACTTCCATCTACCCAGACGTTTTACGTCCTCCTCCTTCATACCATGAGCGTCAGCCATGGTTGCCGCCCCTATTCTAAACGAATGCGTACCGAACTCAGACGCATTCAGACCTGCCGCGCGTAGGGCTGAGCGAAAGACCGCCGAAAATTGGAACCGGGTAAGGGGGGTGCCCGCCGAATGAACAAAAAATTGGTCACAGATGTTACGCGAGCTCATATATTCACGTACTGTGGCTACCGGGCACCACTTGGAGCCAAGGCTGTTAATTGATATCCATTCGCCTCTACCATACATGTCCGTTTTGGACTTTCTAATACATACCCGTAGTGACTCTCCCGAGGAAATAACGTCGTTGTGTCGAAGGCCGCCCGGCTTGTTTTTACTTGCCGGGACCAACTCACCGATACGCCATGCCGCGAAAAACGCCACCGAAAAAGCCGCACAGAATAGCAACGCTTCCGAGCTGTTGGCGCAAACACTTTTCAATCGTTCTAATAGGCTTATTAACAGGGAAAACGTAATCGGCCGTCGTCTGTCGATGCACGTCTTCTCCTTTTTCCAACCGCGTATTATCTGGCGGAAAATAAACTCCTTCGTGACATCCGCCTTGCAATGTAGTTTTAATAAAAACGCTACGCCGGCTAAGTGTTTTTTAGCTGCTCCGACGGACCGCCGTTTGTCCCGCAACGCTGACAGCATGTCCAACGTGGCCGCCCGCGCCTTTTCGCCGTCGACCACGCAACCGCCTGACAATGAAAGCCAATGTAACCAAATGGAATTGTAACTGTTCCACGTAGCGCGCGTGACCGATGCCTCCACCAGCTTCAGCAATCCTGCTCTGCCAGCTTCCATAAGTGAGGGGGGCATCGTGCCCCCTCGGCCTCCGCCTGGGGGTGACGGTCCCTGAACGCCTTCATCTGTAAACGAGAGAGTGCGTCAGCCGCCCCATTGTCACAACCCGGAACATGCCTGGCTCGCAGGTAAATATTGCTTTGTAGACATTTCAAAACCACATGTCTCAACAACGCCAACACGGGTGGGGAAGCCGAAGCCTGCTTATTGATGACATGGACCACCGCTGCATTATCTGACCAGAAACAAACCTTGCGGTCCTGAAACTCAGAGATCCACAATTCCAAAGCTACCACCAAAGGAAAGAATTCCAACAGTGTCACATTTTTGGTCCACTTTCTGTCCAACCAACTCTGAGGCCAGGGCTCCCGGCACCAATGGTTATTAAATATGACACCGAAACCTCCCGATCCCGCTGCGTCCGCAAACAGGCATATGTCGCTTCCCGTCACCTCCTCCTTTGGGCATATCACTTGCCCGTTGAAGGATTGCAAAAACACCTTCCAGATATGTAAGTCTGCTCTCATCCCATGAGTCACCCGCACGAAATGATGGGGTTCCCGAACTCCCGTCATGGCTAAAGTCAGTCTTCTTGAGAAGACCCGCCCCATGGGGATAACTTTACACGCAAAGTTAAGCAGGCCTGCCAGCCTCTGAATCTGGCGCAGGATGACCTTCCTGCAGCTGGCCACTTCATTGACCACTTGGTTTAACCTTGCTACTTTCTCAACTGGTAGCCTAAAAACCATGTCCTCAGAGTCGATCTCGATCCCGAGGAAGGTGATCCGTGTTAATGGGCCCACCGTTTTTTCCTCTGATAATGGGATCCCTACCCAACGCATGAGGGACTGGAAAGTTTTGAGCAAAAATACGCAATCGCCCGATTTTTCCGGGCCCACGAACAAAAAATCATCTAAATAATGTATCGCCGATGAGATGCCCGTCTCATGCTTGAGTAGCCACTCCAGGAAAGAACTAAACAATTTGAAATAGTAACACGAAATCGAGCATCCCATCGGTAGACACATGTCTATGAAAAATTGGTTTTCTACCCGGCACCCCAGGAGGTGGAAACAATCGGGGTGTACCGGTAACAAACGGAAGGCGGACTCAATGTCTGTCTTCGCCAGCTGAGCTCGCTTGCCCGCTGCCCTAACCAAACGCACCGCGCAATCAAACGACGTATACGTCACCGCTGCCTGATCTTTCGATATACCGTCGTTAACCGAGTCACCGGCAGGGAAAGAAAGGTGATGAATTAAACAGAATTTCCCGGTTTCTTTCTTAGGTACTAAACCCAAGGGGGAAACCCGCAAATTGGTAAAGGGCGGTGTTTCGAAAGGGCCGGCCATGCGGCCCAGCTCCACTTCTTTAATCAACTTTTCTTTAACCAAATTAATGTTATCTAATGCCGATTTTAGATTCAGGGAAAACATAGACGCCGGGGAAAAAACGAACGGAATCACGAAACCTTCAGAAAAACCATCATTAAGAATTTTTGCCGCCTGCTTCCTGTGGTAACTGTCTAACCACCGATGCAGGACCCGACTTTTCACTGGGGTGCGGTGCTCCACCGGCACCACCCACTGTGGCAGGTGCTCTTTGTTTCTTAAAACAGCGAACTGCTGCATGCTGGCCACCGCAAACCGAGTATTCATGTCGGAATTTGCAGGTGGCGTAAAACCTGCAATGGCCCTTGTTATAGAGCCAACATGTGCTGTTAGGTCTCTGTGATGCCGCGGGGGGCTGTTGCCCGCCTCCCGCGGCTCCCGTAGGAAAGGACGCTCTGGCGGGCCGTTGTGCTAGGATCAGCTGGATCCACACATCGGTCGCTTTCGTGGCCCAACTTATGAGGCTCATTCCCGATACACGCCTTCGGAAATCCTCATCATAGCGCCACCAAGCTGACTCACCGTGCAGCTTGTAGGCGCTGTATATTGTATTTAAATAGACCATCAACTCCGGTCCTTTACTCGGCTGATGCTGACACACCACATGAGCCATGACCAAATAAGCTTGAAGCCAATTGCCGAACGTCTTAGCAATCTTCGGCTTCTTTTCTGTTCCACGTTCGGACAACCGTTCCTTGTCTACCATAACATGGTCCACCGACAATAAGGACCAAATATCCACATATAAACCTTTTTTGATCCTTTCCATAACATCATCAGCCAAGCCTACCCCTAGCAGGGCAACACCGCAGAACATCGAATCTGCATATCTTAAACCTTCCGTTGGGTCACCATCTGTACACAACGTTGAGCTTCCAGACACATTACTCACAGTCGGGCCTCTGCCCCCTGGTGAACCACAGGACACTGCAAGCCCTTCTTGCGGATCCACCTTGCTCAACAATGACTTTAACACCGTGACCAAATCTTGTTTCTCCGCGCCCTTCGCGGGATCCATCACATTACACCAAGCATTATGCAATGATAACTCACCAGCTCGACCGACCTCCGGCAATGCCAAGGGTGCTGTCCCAGCTGTATCCCTCCTCCGGATCCTGTGGTCTGGCGTGGGCTGCCGACTGTCCTTACGCGTAGCCTCCTGCGCCCTCTGCTGATGGGCCAAACCAGGCTGGTATCCGCATGACCGTCCCTGCGAGTGGCCTTTACTTCTGTAGCTCCTGTAGTCTTTTGAACTTTGCTTAGCTTGTAAGTTGAGCGGGTGCCGATGTTCTTCTGAGTCCCGTCTATCTTCCTCTGAGCTGCTCCTATCTGCCCTGCTGGCTCCTCGCGCCCTGCCGCTGCTGCTACTAGAAGCACTGCTCGCCTGCTCTAACTGCCTAGAACACCTGGCTTCCTGTCTTAGCGCCCTGGTTCTATCCCTCTGCCTACGCCTAGCGCCCTGCCCTTGGCGGCTACTGCTAGCGTGATTGTCAGATGCTTGGGACGAATAACCCAACGTTTCTTGCAGCCGTGGGTCAAGGTATCTCGGGTTAACGAAACACCGGCGCTGCATGACCGTAGCGGGTGGCTGCAATAGTGAAGTGTTTCCGATTGGCCTTTGGGTGGGGTATATCACCTCCTGCTGTTCCGGATATAGGGAAGCCTCCGGTCTATTACCGAAATAGTAAGCTGGCATGCTACGACTATGCCCCGCGTGGCTAGCTGCATGGGGGCCCGGGGTCGGGCTACGTGACCCCGAAAAAGAGCTACCCCTCCCTCGTTGTGCCCTCCTTGGGGTTAAAGTGGCAGGGCCTGGGCTGCTAACTAAGCTGCTGGTGGGGGTGCTAAGGGGGGCTGCTGCTCGCGGGATGTACACCCTTTTACTTGCCCCCCCTCCCTTCTGTCGCCTATCTTCTGCCGCGCTGCGCTCCGGCTGCGATGCTCTGTCGTCCTGGCGGGGTACGCGCCCTCCCCGCGTGTTCCCTCTCTCCTCTGTCTGTATCCTAGTCTCACCTCTCCTTCTTTGTGTTGTCTTGCGCCCCAGCCTCGTGGCGGGCCGTTTTCCCGCCAAACGATTTGAACCCGGCGCCATCTTGTTTCCGGTGTCAGCGGCTCCCGCCGCTCTTTCTTCTCCTTTGCTATTCCTCCTTCCGCGGCGCTTGTTCGCTGGGCTCGGGCTGAGCCTCGCTGGCGGCTGTTTTCTTCGCTGCGGTCTTCCCCGCAACAGCTCCTCTGCTTCCGGCGGCGCTTCACTGGCTCCGCTCTGCTGCGTCCCGGATCCCTCCGGCTCGGCTGTACCCGCGGTCGTCCTGCAGCTCGACAGCAGTTCTTCAAGCCAGCCGGTGCCATCCTGCATGACCGCCGCCTGCATTCTCGCCCGCAGGTCCTCCATTTTGCTTTCTTCTATCTTCTTGCCGACTCCCTTCTTCTCCACTTCGTCCGACGTCTCCCGACCTCGGCTGTAAGTCTTCTGCTTTTCTTCTACTCCTCCGCGCCGCTTGCTCTGTTTTTTAAAATTTGTAATCCTCCTTGCCCGGCTCCGTCTTCTCTCTTCCTCGCTTCTTCACTTCTGCTCCTCTTCCTGTCTTCTCCCCCCCCCCCCTTCCGTTCTAAGCTCCCCCCCCTCTAGCTCGCTATTAACATAAGCTCCGCCCCCAGTCCCCTGCAGCTGCGTTAATTACTATGCTGCATAAGATGAGATGGAGAGATGAGATGAGAAGAGTTAGGGAGTTAGTCAGTGGAAGGTGGTAGTTGGGGTCAGTCGGTGAGGAGAGATAGAAGAAGCCGAGCGATGGTCTGCTGCTCTTGCTTGGGCCTAGCCCTTCCAAGAACCCTCCATATAGTCGCTGACCCTGAGGAGAGTGAAAGCCTGGACATAGTGGAAACGCGTGAGTGTATAGCGCATGTACCGCATGCATCCGGAGGAATGGCAACCGCTTATTAGCGAAAAGAAAAGTGACTGTATGACAGTGGAGAGAAAATTTTTGCCGGAAAAGAAATCTGACAGATAACTGAGACTGTGGATTATACAAATGCCTCAAGAATCCTCCCTGTTATAAGTTGTTTTTTGTACCAAAGACCGTTTTATTGACTTTCATACCAAGAGTTTAAGTAAACGGACTGGACCAAACATTCCCAGTTTTCGTTCAAAAAATACCTTGTGTGTGGACTACTTTATTACATCTGAGTGATCCACCACAGAGGATGGAACGTTGGCGTCACGAGTGACAAACAGGACTAAGGCCGCCTGCAGATGGCTGGGTTGGATCCGGCTGCGAGAATTCTCGCAGTGGGACCCGACCAGAGCGTCTGCAGAGAGCAGCGCGTCACTCACCTGCTCCCGCGGCCCCGACTCTTTTATGTGCCGGCTGCCGGGCAGCCGGGGCATGTGCAGAGCGGAGCCGGCGGCCGGTGAGTGATGTTTCTGTGCGGGGTTCTGTGAGCCCCGCACAGAAATAGAGCATGCCGCGATTTGTTTGCCGCGCGAGATTTTGCGCGGCCAAATCGCAGCCGTCTGCACTGGATTGCGTTTGTTAACGCAATCCTATTGCAGCTTCCAGGGGTGGAAATTCCGCAGGAAATCCCGCCGCGGAATTTCCGCCCGTCTGCAGACAGCCTTAAGGTAACCTCATTTACTAATTGGTAGACTCCCCCTGCAGTAGTTGGGAGATGGTAGAGCCCCGTGACAAAGTTATTTCTATAGCCAGCTGTCTTCTCGGCTGAGGACCTACACCTCGGACACCGCATTTGAGTACTCAGATGAGAAAAAGACCTGTTCATGCACAACTACAGTCCGTTGCAGCGAGCATAGCTGCATATATGGCCATGTGAAATATGCCTGACTCTTCACTAATTCTCTAACTTCCCGGTGTCATACTAACTTGAAATTTGCCATGACCATTCTTTAGGTCCTAAATTGAAAATATAAAGGGGCTGCAATTTGATTATTAAATTCAAAGCAAGAAGAACACATGGTTACCTCCACATGGTGTTTCCTGCGCAATGCAAATAACCATGCAAAATAGTGAATTTATTTTATTCCTCGGTTTCTCTGAAGCAATCACGACTTGATAAACTTTTACGTGAGATCAACGGGTAAACACCTGTACCAAATTACGGCCGGCTACACATGGCCGGTTGGATTCCATGCGGGATCCCACAGCGGAATCTCACCTGTGCCTGGCCGGTGACCCCGCATACTTGTCCACAATCTTCATGTTCTGTACTCTGGATGTGCCAGCCGGCGTGCTGGTGCACATGCACAGGACAGATTGTGCGGCGCCATCGCTAGGCGATAACGTGGATCCCACAATGATGGTAGCTGAAGGGTCGCTAGTCGGACCGCTTCCATTAACTTCAATGGAAGCCGTCCGCATGGAATCTGCCTCCAAATAGTGCATATTGCTATTGTTTACCCTACGAGCAGAAAATCGCAATTGATTTCCGCTCGTGGGCAGAAAAAAATGCTTTTCCATAGCATGCCATGGGCAGTATTTGCTGCGGAATCTTGAGGCAGATGCCCACTTTGGATTCCGCAATGCAGATCCGTCTGTGAGCAGGCAGCCTAACTCAGGCGAAACCAGGTATATCAGCTAGTGGTGAATAAAAATGCATGATGCAACTGAAAAAATCCTCCTCCTGTCTGTATTAATGGTCCGGCCCTCCGCTGACTCGTTGCACCGTGTAGCCTGACTCTGTTTACAAAGCAGCAGAAAGTCACATCCTTATCTCCAGCACCAGCCTAGCTCCTAAAATTAGAATGTGCCCTGGCCTTGGCTTGAGATGTACACACAGGAAAACACATGAATTGAATACCAGTGAAATGTTTTCATCCAACCCATCTACTGCAAAAACTACACGGAATGGAAAACACCCAAAGGGCACAGGAAGAGGCGAGCAGATAGAAAGCTGGAATGGATGGATGGATGTACGAACCAGAATAGATTAGATGTGAAATGACAAATACTGATACACAGTGGGTTTATTTCATTAAAGGGATAGGTCCCCTTAATATAGGACTAATAATGTTGAGCTAGAAAGAGCAATTGTGAAGAATAACTGACCTCCTGAAGGGGCAATAGCAGTCTGGAAAATGCCACATATGCTCCCAAGAGCCCTTTCAGCCATTCAAGAAATCTGAGAGGGATGAGAGGTGGGGCTGACTTCTTCTGGCTTTTTTATTGGCACTTCGAGGGATACGGTGTAGGTGCAATTGCAATTCTTAGATTGAAGGCCTTTTTACACAGGACGATCTGTTGGTTGTAGATGCCCAACAGGTCATCCCAGTGATAATTATTCTTGTACTTTTACACAGGAACGAGCATCATTAGTGAATGGAGGTGGAGTGGTCGGAGATCATTCCTGCCCACCCATCTCCATTCATAGTAAACAGGCAGTCGCTCATAAGTGATAACTTCCTGTTCACATGGCCAATCCGTTGTTCAGTTTTCTGCATTCAGAAACTGAATGACAAACAATAAGAAGGGTGCATAACGATGAGAAGGGTCAGGGCATGCAGCAAACAGAGTAAGCAAGATCAATAAAAAAGCCAAGGTCAGGAGTGGAGAAAACAGGAAAACTGAGTGGAACAGGTATGGATTAGAAACCAGAAAAGCAGTTGGGACTAATAACAGCTTTGTACACTATAGAGACTAATTGTTTAGGCACCCTCCAGAGGCAGTAATAAATAAAGCAGGACCTGTCAGGATTGGCTGGGGAAGGGAAAGCTGGGTGCATGTTGGCTATATAGGAGCAAGGCTGGGCACGTGGCACACACTTTGGGTGACAGTGACGGATGGCCTGTGACAGATGAGGATGCAGTGAGGGGAGTCAGCGGTCGTGGTCTCGATACATAACAACCACTGAAAATCATCTCTTGACCTGGTCTACGATGCTAACAATCAACTTGTCTAATCTTTCCTTCAGCTCTAAACTCCTGAAATGCTTTGTCTACTCTCTCATGACCAGCCATCTCTCTGCTCTCTTCTCTTTTCCGCAGAACCTGGCCCCTCCTTTCAATGAGTGTGTGCAAAAAATGCCATCCCTAAAGTATTTACAGTACATAAAACTGCCATATAATACTGAATAAAACCAGTGCCATACGGTGCTTAAAAGAGCCCAAATACACCAGCAACAGCTTTTCTCTATTTAGCTTAACAGCTTTCTGACCATTACCATAACAGGGGCAAATTACAAGTACTTACTGTATGTTGTAAGGACTTCATCATTAAAAGGTCCACACCTATTGAATGCTCCCTCCATCCCTATGGTCCACTCTATCAGTCAGGATGATAGAGGCTCCTAGATGGTGGTGGCCCAGGACCACTGCTACAATTGCTTTCCCTCTAATTTGTCCCTGTAAGTAAGATTTTATGTGGATTGTTCTCCTTATGTTCCCCCAGAAAGCCAGCTCATCCAATTTCTAGTAAATGGTGGCTGTTGATGTTGGATCCTAAAAATTCTGTCTCCACGTAAATATAGAATTTCTATTTGCAAAATAGAAACCTTCACTTGATGTCATTTTCTCTCTGCCCTTCCAATTCCATCAGCTGTACGGGCATTTCATACTGCTTATTTTTTGCCTCAGATTTGTTGCAGAATTTGCATGAAATCCACAGCAAGTGCGCTTCTCCTAAGTGTTCTATTACTTTCAGTATGAATCACGGAGACAAAGATTTTACAATGGTCTACCAAAGTTTTACCTTTTACACGGGCTAATAAATTGTTGCCATTCCTGCATGCAGAGGCAATCTGAACATTATCGTTAAGTGTAAAGGCCCCGACTGAACGACAAATGAGAATTTGACCTTGACTCTGTTCTATGGCCATGTCTTTTATCTGGCCATCTAGTAACATGTTATGGTAACCCTGACCACATATCCAAAACTACTTCTGGGGTGACAGTCTGGTGTTCACTGCAGCTAAGACCATATTCTGACTGATGGAAGGACCCCTGTCCCTTACTACCTAGGGAAAGTGGGGAACACCTGCCTAAAAGCGGGGTAATCATCCTGATAAGGTCGGCCCCACTATCTTTTTTTAAGGCTTGACTATCCCTGATTAGGAACCTGGAGAAGTGCACAAAACACACATGGTTGGACATAACACTGTTCACACACACACTGTACACAGAACAGGATTGCACATAAAGCACATGTCTGGCATCCCGCACAGACATAACACACGTCACTGTTCACACCAACATACAGAGTAGCACAAACCTTGTAGAACAGGACTGCTCCTAGAGCACATGTCTGGCCACTTGCACAGACATACCACACGTCACTGCTCACACCAACATACCAGGTTGTGCATACAACATATAACAGGAACCCCACCCAGAGCTCACATGCATACAGATGGAATACCATAGCTAGTCCAAGTGTCCTCACACCAGGGGAATAGAGAGTCAACCACCGTGCTGACATAGGGAACAGTGTCAAGCATCACCCATCTGACACACACATCAGACATCTGGAGGCCTCACCTGCCCAGGGATAGGGAGAAACCTGCGGACCGCCTGGACCTGTGTGGTCACCCTACCACACACTACACAATGCACACACAGCGGAAAGCAAGGAGGGGAGAGACAGCAGGTATCCAGATCATCTTCAGGGGAGGAGAGAGGCACTTCAGACAAGCATGCAAACACCATGTCTGAGTGGTCTTAACACAGGGTACAACAGTAAAGCACTAAAATGACCAGCAATCTCTCATAAGAGATTATTTATCTCCAGCAGACAAGGGGTTTGATTGGTGGAGAATACTACACGCAGCCAGTTCAATTAACCCCTACGTGTGAAGGTGTGGACAAGGAATAATGCAGAACCACAGGTCCCAGGTGCACAAACTTAACAAGTACACTTCCTATAATCTGGCACCCATTTGTCTTGGATCTCTTCAAATAAAAAAGTATCTACAGTTCTCCAGCATTTGCTGTAGTTAGAAGCAATTCATTTTTATTACATGCAATATTATAAATATGATGTGCATGTCCCCAGCAATTAGCTTACATGTGCGCATTATGGAGAAGAGTTAGATTGGGGAATGTGCCTAAAACGTTGTGTTTCTAGGGCCAACTTAAAACTGAGGATATTGGAAATTAACCTGATTGTCTGAGATAGCACATTCCAGAGAACTGCTGCAGCTTGAGGAAAAGTGTTTGAGACGGCAGAGGTTGGATTATAGAGGAACCTCGTCTAAAATCATTAGCAAAATGGAGAGCATGGGTAAGGTGGAAGACTGCACTGTGGAGAGCTCAGTGGATGAGGGTGATAAGTTTTATTCAGCACAGGTGGAGAGATCGGTGTACCGGCAGGAAAAAACGATGAGCCTGACTGCTGCATTCAGCATAGATTAGGCAGCAAAGAGTTTTTTTGTGAGAGCCTGGCAGTTATGGTAGCACCATGCGCTGAAATGGGAATATCAGTAGACTGGGGTGTATGGATTAGCAGTTGGTGATCTACAGTGTCAAATGCTGCAGAGAGCTCCAGAAGGATCAATAGAGTAGTTGTTGTTACATTTCGGCATTACTTGTTACATTGTAGCATTTCTATAACATGGTTACATGTTATATACCATCCAGATTGTGTACATTTCACTAAGTGTGGCTGCTTTCATGCGTGCGTTAGGGTTCCATTCAGGGTTTCCATCTCTCTGCTTCGTTTTTGGAGGGGAGAAACTAATAGAAAATGAAAAAAAACGGATCATTTTTTTCCCCATTGATTTCAATTAGGTTTAAACAAAAATAGAAAGCAAATGGAAAGGCTTCTGTTTGCTTCCTTTTCTGAATTTTGGACAGAAAAATAACACCGCAGACTGCACTATTTTTCCGTTAAAAAGAAAAAAACAGAAACCTGACAGAATGGAAGCAAACAGAAGCCTTTATATCTGCTTTTCGTTTTTTTGAAACCCAATTGAAATCAATGGGGAAAAAAAGGATCAGTTTTTTTTCAGTTTTATTTCAGTTTCTCTCCTCCACAAATGGAGCAGAGAGGTGGAAACCCTAAACTGAGCCCTAAAGCAGGTGTGAAGGCATCCTATTAGCCCCTAATCACTTTCATGTAAGTAGTGATGCTAAAGGTTTACAGCCCATGGCCCTTACACCCCTTCATTTCTGGTTCTTTTTTGGATTGGTTTATTCCAAGGACCTTTAACTTAAGAAGTTACAGAAATTTAATAACGAACATATGGAAGTGATTTCCTGACATGATGAGAAGGCCGGGCCATGCGGCAGGTAGAGTATATAGTATATCGAGAATATGTGCAGATCTAAAAACACAAGACGTCTGAGCCTTAAAGGGAACCTGCCAGGTCCCATAATAACCTTAAACTAAGTTTACGAGCTCATAGAACAGCGGCTGCTGAGACCAAGGCTTTTTATACTTACCTGCCTCCCTGTTCCTTTAATGTCCTTCCAAGAAGCCAGCGCTCAGTCCATGCATTGCAATCAGCTCTACATTCAGTGTAAACCAAAGGGCGGCTTCCCAGGCGGACAACAAAGGAGGCAGGTAAGTATTAAAAGCACACCTCAAAACTCAGTGCTCCCTTTCCTATAAGTCAATAAACTTAGTTTATGGTACTGCTGACAGGTTCCCTTTAAGGTGGCCATATGCCTTTAATAGACGAAGGCCAAAAGATTGTTCAACTGAAAGCTACTCTTCTCATTTCCAACATACACAAGCACACTTGGCTGAGCATGCTTGTGCCTTAAGAGCGAAGAGGAGGGTAGGGGTTTATCTCTCATGGAAACAAAGGACCGGGCATGTCGAAATCCTGGTTCTTCTGCCATCCGATAATTTATTATAAATTATTTGATTGAGGCGCAGGGGTATAGTTAAAAGGCTCATGGGCCTGGGTGCAAAAGTTTATCTTGGGGCCCCCCAACTTCTCTTAACCCCCATTAACGCAGAGGTGTAATGTGAAGCTTCTGGGCCCCAATGTAAACCTGTAACCGGACCCCAACTATAATGCTTTATTCATAATACTGGGCTCCCTATATGGAGAAGAGAGGCCTTATGGGCCCCCTAGGGCTCCTGGGCCCGGGTGCAACCGCATCCCCTGCATCCCCTATAGTTAAGCCAGTGATTGAAGGGTTCAGCATCTAGCACCCCTGCCGATCAGCTGAATGGAGCAATTACTGTGACTTCTTCATTGTTTACTTGGCCTGACTCTATACATTTGCTTCATTCTGCAGCTCAAAAACATTTCAGTGCCATTCAAGTAAACGTGACTGACAGGGAATAGATCATACCTAAGTAGAATATTTTGCGATTTTTGATACATTATTTTATGTGTTGATTTATAGCAGTTTGGAGACTTTTTTTTTGTATATTTCTGCTCTAATATTCCAAATTATCCTTAAGGTTTTTTTCATGTCTTTTCTTCCCCTGTGGGCCTCATCTGGAATGCGGCTAATTTCCAGCGTAGGGGCCTGGTAGGAGTTCCAATACACTTGATGCAATGTTGGACCCTGGCTTATCCACAGGGCAGATTCATTCTCTCTGGCCAGACACAAGCCACATTGTCATCCCTCATCCCAATTAGAGGGGGAAAAAATGGATTTTTCCAACATAAAGCCTTTTGTTGTGTATTTTTGCTCTAAGTTGATATTTTGGTGCCCAAATATTATTTTCTGAACTGTGTTTATATTTACTGCCATTTAAGCAGTTCCGATGAATAAACAAAAATACTCAACAGTTTGCTTAAAGGGGCCATTCCAGGAGCGTTGGTTACTAAACTGTCTCCGTAACGTAGTATACTATCCTACCACCAGTAATAGCCGGGTTTATCCTGACCTCCTGGTTCATCATTAAGGCCTCATGTCCACGGGGAAAATCAGGCCCGCTCCGGATTCTCCATGGAGAATCCGTAGCGGGTCCCTCCTGCCCCGCGGACATGAGGCCTAAAAATAAGAATAAACTCACCTCTCCACACGCTCCGGATCTTCCCTTCGTCGCGGCTTCATCTTCTCTGCGTCGCGGCCGGATCTTCTTTCTTCGGCCCGGCGGATGCGCAGGGTGACGTCGGTGACGTGCCCCGCGCATGCGCCGGCCCGAAGAAAAAAGATCCGGTCACGACGGAGAGAAGATGGAGCCTCGGCGAAGGGAAGAACCGGAGCGGGTGAGTAAATTCCGATTTTTGTCTCCCGCGGATTCGGACGGCTTCCATAGGCTTCAATAGAAGCCCGCAGGAGACCCGCACGAAAATGGAGCATGGTCCAGATTTTTTCATGCTCCATTTTTTTTTAAATCACTTTTATTGACCATCTGCGGGTATTTATCTACCCCGCGGGTGGTCAATGCATCCCTATGGGATGCGGATCTGCGGGCAGGAGAAGAGTTAAAATCCGCTGAGGATTTTAATTCTTCTTTTGCCCGTGGACATGAGGCCTAATACAGTGAGACCCACAGTGTCACATACATGTATTTGCACACATAATACGCCGTAAATAAGACCCATTGATGTACGCGGGCATTTCGCTCGTGCAAAAAATATGCAGCATACTCTATTCTCCTGTACATTTGTGCACAAAAATAGCACATACTGTACTAATTAACTTAATTGCACATTTCAATAAATGGGAGCACGCTTTCATGTTTTTTTGTACATGCAAAGTGTATGATTTATGCGTACAAAAGTACAGTTAAATCATAGGCTGGTAGAGTTGGAAGGGACCTCCAGGGTCATCGGGTCCAACCCCCTGCTCAGTGCAGGATCACTAAATCATCCCAGACAGATGTCTGTCCAGCCTTTGTTTGAACACTTCCATTGAAGGAGAACTCACCCCCTCCCATGGCAACCTGTTCCACTCATTGATCACCCTCACTGTCAGAAGGTTTTTTCTAATATCTAATTTGTGTCTCCTCCCTTTCAGTTTCATCCCATTGCTTCTAGTGTTTCCTTGTGCAGATGAGAATAGGGCTGATCCCTCTGCACTGTGACAGCCCTTCAGATATTTGTAGACCGCTATTAAGTCTCCACTCAGCCTTCTTTTTTGCAAGCTAAACATTCCCAGATCCTTTAACCGCTCCTCATAGGACATGATTTGCAGACCGCTCACCATCTTGGTAACTCTTCTCTGAACTTGCTCCAGTTTGTCTATGTCTTTTTTAAAGTGGGTTGCCCAGAACTGGACACAGTATTCCAGATAAGGTCTGACCAAGGAAGAGTAGAGGGGGATAATTATCTCACGTGATCTAGACTCTATGCTTCTCTTAATACATCTCAGAATTGGGTTTGCCTGTTTGGCTGCTGCATCACATTGTTGACTCATGTTCAGTCTATGATCTATTAGTATACCCAAGTCTTTTTCACATGTGCTGCTGCTTAGCTCAATTCCTTCCATTCTGTATGTGCTTTCTTCATTTTTCTTGCTGAGATGTAGGACTTTGCATTTATCCTTGTTAAATACCATTCTGTTAGTTGTGACCCACTATTCAAGCTTTTCTAGATCTTTTTGATCTCTCTCTCTTCCCTAGTGTTAGCTATCCCTCCTAGCTTTGTGTTGTCAGCAAATTTGATCAGTTTCCCATTAATTTCCTCCTCCAGATCATTTATAAAAATGTTGAACAACACTGGGCCTAGGACAGAGCCTTGTGGTACCCCACTAGATACATTCTTACACATGGATGTGCAGCCATTTATGGACACTCTTTGAGTCTAGGCTGATTGTCGGAGGCTGTTGAGAAAGTCCAGGAAACAGCAAAAAGGGTTAGTGCCACTGGGTTGTAGGAATCGATATTTCAACTGGTGCATCAACCTGTGGAGCTGCCACGGCAAGTGAACCTTGCTGAACAAGAGTAGACCCCAAACTGTGACTGCCGTGTACTTCATTCTTGTATCGTGACTTAGGCTTGGCAGAAGATAGACTGTTGGTTGCTCATGGTAATAGTTAATTTCTTGAGGCCAGAAGGCCTATGTTATGGAGGCTATTTACCGTAGTGGGCAGTAGGACCATCAGTTATTCAGGACTTTAACGTTGTGGCAACAATTAAGGATTATGCGCCCTCCTATGGAGCTAGAAACAATATATATATATATGTAAATAGCAAAAGTTTTCTTTTGTGCTGCACAAGCTGTGTCCCCTCCCTTTGTGCACTGCAGCTCCATCACATCTAACCTGCTTTACAGTCCCGAACAGCTCACAGTGCGTAACGGCACACATTTTTTATTAAAAACTTTACAGAACAAGACAGAGTAATTTTATGTCGCTCCATGGGAGGGCAGTGGTACTTGAACGTTACAGTCTTTAACAAAGATACATATTTCTATCCACCTTGATACAAGAAGGCCCTTCAATCTTATTACTATCATCTGTGTCACTCAGCGTTCTGTATTTTCAGAGCTTCTCGGCATGCCACAAACTTAGCAGATTCAGTGTACCGTAGGTGCGACAGTGCTTCTACAACAGTACTTCTCCTTCACATAGTACCGTGTGGCGAACACTCCATGTGGCATATAATGCCTTCTCCTCCATTACGTAGTGTTGTACCTTTCTACATGGCAATGCTTCCACATGCCGTAACTCTTGGCTCATTTTTTTACGCAGTCACAACTTATATTATCTCATTTGGCATCATCTGGCGACTCACACCTGCACATATATTTATGTTTCCCCCAATTTAGTGGCACATGCTTGATGGACCCATCACACTCCATAGGAGCTACGTCCTTTCCTCACAGGATGCCCAATGTTGTAGACATAACCTGGACCAGGGTCTCTCACACAAAGCCCCACGACACTACCTTTAACATTGAGCTTCGCTGTACATAGCCCAACCTCTGCTGCTCCAAAGGAACTGCATCTTTTCACATAGGACGCCTGACGTTGTTGATGCCATCTACATACAGAGGTCCCTCTCCCGCAATAACCCGGGCTTTACTCCCGTGTAACATACGTCACTACATTATCAGGTGCTCTTTTACGCCATTATATAAACATTTTACATGGCATCCGCTTCGCCAGGTATCAGCCTCTCTGTGGTGCTCCTCATCCACTAACACACAGCCTGTGTGGTCACACTTCAACACTGCCACCGCAATGTCAGGCAATTGTGGGGAAGGAGATTCTCTCTCTTCCCACACTCTGTGATGTCCTTCACCCTGATGGTCTGGCCAGTCTTCCATCTGGAACCACTTCTTCAGCCTCCGGATCATCAGGGCCCACTTATATAAGGAGCCTGCCGAGCACCTAGAAAGTTCAGCCAGATTCTCGACATTAATGCGGCGGGGCCAGAGCCAAAGGTTCTGTTCACTGTATACGAGCATAGCAATCAATAGGGTTAACCCCTTACAAGAGTACTATTCTTTGCCTACCTACAGGCTAAGGCCTTATTCACACGAGCATTTTTACGTGGTTAATTTAGCCGCACAAAAAAAAATCGTGACCATCTAAAGCGTTGGTTTTTAATTTATTCATTCAGGCAAATGATTTTTTGCCACGCAAAAATGTCCATCCGAACAAAATAGCGCATAAGTGACTGAAATCATCAATCAAAATTTCATGCTGACGAAAACTATAGGTCTTGCCCTGTCTTTGGACTGAAAAACACTGGCGGCTCCATAGACTCCTATAGGAGTCTATAGGAGCCATCAGAAAAGGGAGGGAGCTTAGCGGTGGCTAGCGCTGCTCACCACTGACCAGTGCCTCTAGTAAGGGATTTAAAAGTGCTTACTAGCAGTTCTGCCTACCAAGGGATTTGGGGTCTGCAACGTATTTTCCCTGCAATACACCCCAGCTGTCCATGTGAATGCACGAAAAAGCTAAAAAATGTGATTTTTGCAGAGATGCGGGATAGCATTAAAACGCAACGCCCGTGTGAAGGAGGGCTAATAATGCAATACCATGTCTATTTAGAGTCAAACAGTGCACCATGCTTTGCAGAGTAGCCCTGTGTCCACTTAGAGACAAATAGAATCCACATAGTGCCCGCGTCTCAGAATGTATTTACAACCACCTGGAAGGGTGAGCCGACGGCCACAGCTTTCGACACATACTGTGCTCATGTTGGCACTATAGGGGCAGCCAGCAATGCTGAGGGAACCCTCTACATAGTCCAGGTAGAGCCAGTGCCCACACTGTGCTATAGAGCCTCGTGTGGTGCAGAGTGTTAAGGCAGCAGAAATATAGTCCTAAGCTCTTGCTCACAACCTGAAGGTTGTAGGTTCAATCCCTGCAAGGTTCAGGGAGCCAACGCAAGGTTGACTCCGCCTTTCATCCCTCCCAGGTCAGTAAAATGAGTACCCAGCTTGGTGTGGGTTAATACATAAATTACTTGAAAGCACTGCAGAATAAGTTGGTGCTATACAAATAACAAGATTTATTTATTTTACTGTGCCCACTTAGAGCCAAACTTACCCGCACTGTTTGCAAAGTTCACATCTGCTGCATCTATTGATTTCTTATTGTCCTATATGCTCAGGCATCTCTAGGATGGCTGGCGGCGGTTTCTGCCAGACTCACTAAGCATTTTGTAAGGATAATTTACCAGATGAGTCCAGACGCTTGTAAGGGCACCTTCCTGGCACTCTGCCTTGTGACGGGAGATCATGTGATTTTCTGGGAAGAACATCAAATTTAACTTTTTTTTTTTATGTATGGCTGGAAAGTTACCCAGAATCCTTTGTGCTGATTATCCTGTTCATTCATATTCCAGGCTTTTATCGAATGCCAAAGAATATAATATAACTCATAAAAGGAGATCCTGCAACCATGACCACAGCGGGAAATCACAAGTACTCAGGAACAACAAGGCTCAGGCCCAAAACTATAATGTCATCTGTAGGAACAGTGTGTATCTAAGCCCAGTATGTTAGATACTGTCTGCTGAGTCAGTGTATCTTAACCTATCATGTGTGATACTATCTGCCGAGTCAGTGTATCTCAACCTATCATGTGTGATACTATCTGCTGAGTCAGTGTATCTAAGCCTAGTATGTGTGATACTGTCTGCTGAGTCAGTGTATCTCAACCTATCATGTGTGATACTATCTGTTGAGTCAGTGTATCTTAACCTATCCATGTGTGACACTGTCTGCTGAGTCAGTGTATCTGGACCTATCATGTGTGATACTGTCTGCTGAGTCAGTGTATCTAAGTCTAGCATGTTAGATACTATCTGCTGAGTCAGTGTATCTAAACCTGTCCATGTGTGATACTATCTGTTGAGTCAGTGTATCTCAACCTATAATGTGTGATACTGTCTGCAGAGTCAGTGTATCTCAACCTATCATGTGTGATACTGTCTGCTGAGTCAGTGTATCTAAACCTGTCCATGTGTGATACTATCTGCTGAGTCAGTGTATCTCAACCTATCATGTGTGATACTGTCTGCTCAGTCAGTGTATTGTAACCTATCATGTGTGATGCTGTCTGCAGAGTCAGTGTATCTCAACCTATCATGTGTGATACTGTCTGCTCAGTCAGTGTATCTCAACCTATCATGTGTGATACTATCTGCTGAGTCAGTGTATCTCAACCTATCATGTGTGATACTGTCTGCTGAGTCAGTGTATCTAAACCTGTCCATGTGTGATACTGTCTGCAGAGTCAGTGTATCTAAACCTATCATGTGTGATACTGTCTGCTGAGTCAGTGTATCTAAACCTGTCCATGTGTGATACTGTCTGCTGAGTCAGTGTATCTTAACCTATCATGTGTGATACTGTCTGCTGAGTCAGTGTATCTAAACCTATCATGTGTGATACTGTCTGCTGAGTCAGTGTATCTTAACCTATCATGTGTGATACTGTCTGCTGAGTCAGTGTATCTAAACCTATCATGTGTGATACTGTCTGCTGAGTCAGTGTATCTTAACCTATCATGTGTGATACTGCCTGCTGAGCCAGTGTATCTCAACCTATCATGTGTGATACTGTCTGCTGAGCTCCTGTATCTGAGGGCCTCTTCAGACTGCCGTGTTTTCGGATCGTTTTACAGGCATGAAAATCAAGCCCACAAACCGTGATGATACGAATCCATTGATTTCAATGGTTTTGTTTTCATTAGCGTGATTCTCACACAATATTACTACGCGCGAGAAATAATAGCTACGCCCTATCTTTATGCTTTTTTTTCCCTTGAAGGCAATACGCGGACCTTCACACACGAGTGTTTTTGCGGGTTCAGGGGTGAGCACCTATACCTATGTACACGCACACGCTCGTGTAAAGCCACCCTAAGGCTAGTTTCACTTGGACATATTTGCATGCACAACAAATAGAGAAAAGATCTATTTTTCTGCGTCTGCATATCTGTACCACCGCAGCTTGGCACCTGAATTTAGGGATGTGCCCAGACACAAAGTGCAAGCCATGAAGGCTGCAATAGCCACCTTATTTAAAGCCTGTAAGCCACCATACGAGACACACAGATGTTTTAGTGCATTGGACAGATGGAGGCAGACTAGAACAAGACATTACCATGCTCCATCTGAGTACTTCCAGGCATCTCCACTACCTCCCCAACAGCAATACCAGCACTACATGCCACATGAAACTGGCTATGGGTCTTGTCCTTCATCGGAGCGAACCCATGGCCAGTTTCGGAAGCATAAGGTCTATCATGCTCCCCCTCTACCACCTCCTAATCGCCCCTCCTTACCGGAACCTACGCCCCAGCCTGGCCCAGCACAATGGCCAGAAGCCAAACGAGCCATTAGAGCCGCAGGTCACAGACCATTATTTTCAGGACCTGTAAAAAGGTTATTTATTTTGTAAATTTCTGTTTTCTGTTTGTGCAAAGTTAATTACAAAACACGGAAATAATGTGCAGTTCATGTTTATTATTGTTAAAGCTACTGCTGTTCAGCAAGCCGCATTGTATTGTAGTCATCCGACATGGTAAACAGGCGCCTGTCTACAGTGTAGCTATAGTCAAATGGCAACTTTTGTGTCAGTTATCATATAGTGGCCCCTTTATGCGCCACCGTATGTTTACTGACAATATAGATACACCCAAACATGGTTGATACTGCTATTATGTTGCTTTCATACAGTGTGCTCCCATGTAGTTTCCCACAATCTATGAACGGACTATTGCACCTGCAAACAGTAGGGCGGCGGCATTGCACTACTGTGCCCAACAGCTGCTAACAGAGCTGATACAACTGTCCTACACACTTGTCATCAAACATATTTTGATACACAGCACATGGTTTTCTTAAAAAGAAATGACAATCAGACTTGTTTAATATTCTGTTTATTCTACTTTTTTATTTATTTTTTTGTTGGGGGGGCATAATGAGGTTACTACTTAACAATTTGGCAAACGTCTACACAGTGGTAAACTAGCTAAAGTGAAAATCTTGTTCCAAAAAAATCTAATGTGTATGAATTTTGCCAAATTGTTTTAAGCTCGCAATCCACGTCAAGGGTCCGCGTTGTCTTACGAGTCCCTAGCTAAACATATGCCAATAGAGTATCCGGCTAAACCAAAAAATGGAAGCACAGCCGGCTTTTAAAAAAATGTTGCTGTTTGGTGAAATCCATTCATCTAGTTTCTCGAACCAGATCCATCTGCCACAGAGCAGCGCTCTGAAGACTCAGAAAGTAGTCTGTGAAGAAGTACCTGACTCGGAGAGCAGATTCTACTGGTCTGCGATTGCGTGTTCCGTGAGTGGAAGAAAAATCACAGCATGCTCTATTTCACTGTGGAATCTGCGTGGACGGCCTCTACTGATGTCAATGACGGTGGCCGACTTGCAGCCCACGTGCGAATAACATTGCGACGGCGCAGGCAATATAAACAATCAGAAAAAAAATAACTGCACTGAGCATGCCTGCCTGCGAGCCTCCGCGGTCATATGCAATACAGCTAAGGCAGGGTCATCGGCTGGGCCCACGGCAGGAATCCACTGCAGGCCTCCTGAATGCGGAATCCAAGCGGCTCGTGTGAGCCCGGCCTTACTATGCAGAGATACGTGAGCAGAGAATAGTGATGACAAGTTAGTCTCCTGTAACGTCCAGCTGCTCTACATCTACACTTCTACTCCCATATACAGAAAAGAGACCTGAATTAGGACCAGGGCCAATTACTAATGCCTGGATGAGCGTGCCCGCACGTTGCTGTCGTCATAGGTTTCTATTCTGGTGGCATGAGAGACTGGCAGCGGGCGATGAGATGCCAGGGATTCTTAACCCACAGCCTCTGAACGTGCGCCTTTCTTCACATAGTGTCCTCGTCGTGTGTCCTTCCTATCATAGTCCCTTTAACCCTATCTTCAGAAGAGCAGCCACCGCAGCTGAGGTTCGGCTTCCTTCTCACAACAGTTTTTGTGGCTCTTCACACGAGGCTATATGCAAAAACGCTCACCGCAGCATATTTGTGCATAATCGAGGTTTTAAGAGGCTGATTCGCGCGTGTCAGCGCATATTACTGTACTTTTTGCGTGCATAGGGCCAGTTCACACACGCGCAACCCATCCTTCTGCAGATTTAATGGCTATTTTTTCTTAATGAGGTCCAGATGTCTTCTTCTACCTGCATTTTGCGCAGTGTCCCTCCCTTCCTCTTGCGTATTTGTGCACCTCCTGCAGACTTCTATGGGACTTTTCCTGCGTAAAATTGATGAAAATAGAGCCGGTCCTACTTTTTACCGTGCGCAAAACATGTGACTGAGAGCAAACTCATTGTAATCAATGGGTTCTATTCTCTGTGTTTCGCGTGCATGGATTTTGCATGCGCAAATACCAACGCAAACACGGTCACACGAAGAAGCCCTTGGGTGATGTTTTATTCTTATTATTCATGCTTTTGTTAACGTGTTTTTCCAGTCCTATAGAGATGCCTACAGGAAGACGCAAGAAAAAAGTCAAACTGGGAGCATGATGCAATTAAAAAAAATACTCTGACTCCAAAAAAAACCCTTTTTTGTAGTCCTTTTTATATTTCAAAATTGGCTATAAAGGAGATGTAAGCTATTGATGGCCTATCCCCAGGATAGTTAGTCATTGTGAATGGCCCCTGAAAATCAGCTGGAGCTCTCATGCACTGTGCTGATTTCTGAAGGAAGCACACAGCTCCATTCCCACTGCAGTGGTTAGCTTTGGTATTGCAAGTTTCAATTGAAATGAATGAAAAAGAGCCTGCAATACCAAGCCTGACCACTACAGTGAGAATAGAGCTGTGTGTTTCCTGCAAAATTATCTCAGTGCACCAGTGCATTGGCCAGGTGCACAGCTAATCAGTGGGGGTCCCGGACAATAGAACCCATCCTATTTAATATTAATGACTTATCCTGAGGATTTGTCATCAGGAGTTTACAACTATACAACCCCTTTAAGCGAACATCTCAACAAAGTGTTTTTTGAAGAACAAAAACAGTGGGAAAATGCTACGTTTTCCCTAAAAATGCTACTGTGTGTATGAAAGCACCGTTCCAGGGAGCCGGGTTATGCCACGCATGGATCTCTTCAATCTGTTTTGATCTTGCTCCTTAGGGCATTTGGCACCAGTATCCTAGTGGGAACCTTATATTTAGGACAGGGATAGCTGCCATTGACTATAAACAGCCATAAATACAACGGTGACATTCCTCAGATCTCCCGCCTACGATGTGGGTAAAGGGGCAGGAGTGCTGACAGCTGTACCAGCCCAGTATTAGCGGCACAGTTATAGAAAAATTGGCCTACACAGTATTCGAGTAGATGTGACCCTGAAAATGTCACCAACTTTGTACAGAGTCTTGTACACGGCTGCTTAGTGAGGGCAACGTCTGTGGGATGTAAGCCCTTCATATTTAGTAAGGGGGCACATATTTATAGTGGGGGGGGCACATCTATTGATGAGCTCATGTGTTTGTAAGAATGGCGACATTTAATAAGGTGGACATATATTAGGGATGCTCACATTTATATTTTAGGGGCACACATTTATTAGGGTGCTAAGGGACATTTATTAAGGGACATCCCCAACAAAGATATTTAGACGTACAAAAAGGTAAAAAACACCTCCCTTTTTCCACCTCTCTCCATCACCCCCTCCAAATCCTCTTCTATAATACCTCAATGCAACCAGAATCTAAAGCGAAGAATTTTGAAGTATTTTTTTGATTACTGTATATATTCTAGCATTAGCCGATCCGAGTATAAGCCGAGTCAATAAGTTCCACCACAAAAAACTGTTAAAACTTATTGACTTGAGTATAAGCCTAGCTATACTCGAGTATATACTGGGTATCACCTCCCAGCCGCGTCTGTGTCCTCGGCGCGATGGTCTCCCCGGCGGTGCGGCAAGCTGCTTCAGAATTTTCCCCGCTGTCATCTCCCTGCTCGGCTTTGAATTCCCCCGCCGTCAGCGCTGTGTAAGTAAGTGCTGTGATTAGATCGAGCGCTGGGTGTGATTGGCTGGCGCTCGAGCCAATCACAGCACTTATTTACAAAGCGCTGATGGTGGGGGAATTCAAAGCCGAGCAGGGAGATAACGGTGGGGAGAATTCTCAAGCAGCTCTCCATACCGCCCGGGAGACTATCGCGCTGGGGACACAGATGCCAAGCTTGACAAAGGCACATTTTTATTAGTGCCGAAACGCATAGCATTTGAAATAAATATATTTAAACCGCACTACGATACAATTAGTGCTACTTTGGACCCTAGCAGCGCGTTGCCATATTTTATTTTATGTTACATATTTAGTGAGCACCTGTCATCAGAGTGCCAAGCGGCTCTGGATGTCTCTCCAAAACCTTTGGATTGGGGACAAAGATAACTTGACACGCCAACCAGGACAAAAGGTGCCAGTGGGATGTCCCTATTCAGGGTTAACCCACCGAGCGCCGTATTAGTTCTCACTATTCTCACTAGTTCTCACTATTGCACTTTGCCATTGCAAGTTAATCTAAACTCATAAGGCGCATACCTCACTATATATTTTTCTGATTTAAAGAGACTCAGAAACGCTATCTTTTCTCCTTAGGGAGAGCACCTAGAAGGTGAGTCAGGAGACTCAAAAGGCGATTCATGCTCCTCTGGGTAATATGCAAGTAAGGGAGATGGAATAATACCTCCACAGTGCCACCTATTGGAAGGAATGCTGCCTTCACTGAGTACTGTCTTCACTGAGTGGCTGTGATTTGCTCATCAAGCGCTGGCTGTGATTGGCTGCTGGCGCTCGATTAGCCAATCACAGCGCTTGCTTTGCTGGAGGCGGGGTATTCAAAGCCCTGTCACCAGAAGAAGCTGAAATGGCAGACGGGGAGGAATCTGCAGTTTGCTTCAGCGCCGCTGAAGACCATTGGGACGCTGCGGACCAGGTGAGTATTGATTTGGGGGGTGGGGGGTGCAGGTTAGCTAGGTCTTATTTGGGGGGGGGGCTATATTTCAAGCCTCCCCCAAAAACTGGGGTAGGTCTTATTATCGGGGTAGGACCTACTTTCTGGAAAACATGGTAACTTCCGGTGGCGTTAAGATACACCAGTACTGTTTATACTTGCCCTAATAAATAAGTGTGACCTTTTCTGTAATATAAATTGAGTCACTGGCGATTATATTGACTCGCTAATAAGATGGTGGCTCTGTTGGGTCAAAAAAGGTTGAAAAATCAACAAAGACCACCATGTTCTCAACAGAAGGATCCTACAGGGTGAGGACCTCAACAAACAGCTCATTGTATTTCAGCTTCCTGACAAACAGGGAAATGGGGTGTTGGAGTTAAGTGGATTTTCAATGTTTGGGTGGAGTTACCCTTAAAAGAACAGAACATCTGCTTTTCCATCAGTCTCCATTAAGTGTCAATGACAGGTGCCCTTTAAGTAATGGAATATTATGTGCCTATTCCTGCAATGCTGGAGAGCTATGTAAAACCTCGGATGGGTATGACGAAAATTCCAAGCATGTTGTCTAGTTAACAGCCCAGAAATATTATATATATATATATACTGTATGTACAGACACACACTGCTTGTATGGACACTTCATTAGACACAACTGTCCTTTCACAATTCAAATTACAAATCAGATAGTTAAGTTTTTCATGGATCAGTTTCAGTGTGGATCCACATTAGTGTAGGAAGCCTGTAAAATATATACTATAGTATCGGCGTATTCTGTATAAGCCATCACACATTCACAAGCTCAAGTAAAAAGAAGTGAAATAATGTTTTTCCTTTTAATAATGGAAAAAAATAATATAGATTAAAAGTTTAAAAACCTTCTTTTCTCATATTTCTAATTAAAAAGACATAGCAAAAAAGGAAATTAAACATATTTAGTATCACCATGTTTATAAACGTTCAATCTATAAAAATAAAGCATTTTTTTAAACAGCGTGGTGAACTCCAAAAAAGAAACGTAATGCACAACGCCACATGGTTTTTTTTGTTGCCTCATCTTCAGAAAATAAAATAAAATAAAAAGCAATCAAAAGGTTGCACATACACCAAAATGGTATTATTAGAGACAGGCTGTCCTGGAGAAGAAAAGGAACAGCTTCAGACAGCTGCATCCATGGAAAAAGAAAAATGTGGTCAAAAGAGGACAACAGAAAATAACTTTTGTAGTACCCAACAAAAAAAACGATATAAATTTGGTATTGTAGCCATATAGACCAACGAAATAAAGTCAGCATGTTATTTTTGCCATAAAACAAGACCCCCCAAAATGGTGCAATAGTTTTTTTTCCCATTTCACTCCACTTAGAAATGTTTTTAAAGTTTTTCAGTGCATTATATGCTGCATTAAATTGTAATAATGAAAAATACAGCTTGTCCCACAAAAACTACAAGCCCTCAGACAGCTGCGTCAATGGAAAAACAAAAAGGTTATGATTTTTTTGAAAGTAGTGAGGAGAAAACAAAAATGAAAAAAAAATCTGTGTCCTGAAGGGGTTACATATCTCCAGTGATGTGGAGTTACTTGTAGCCACTGAGCTATTAGGGGGAGTCAAATTTTTCCATAAGTTTTACAGCTTTTTAAAAAGTTGCAAGTTGTACATCTGTCTAAAAAGCTTCCTCCACTCAAACCACTCTCACCCTTCTAGAGCATTTTGAAAAGCGGAGTGAGGTGTAGCGTATGTTCTTGTTGGCTCAAATCACTAGTAAATTTGTCTAAATTGATTTGCTACTAAAAAGGTGCCCAAATTGCCTCCAAGTTTTCTATTTAGAGGTAAGTGGGAGTAAGTATCCGCGGGGACAAGAGTACACAACATTGTGTTTTGTGGCTAGCAAAATTTGAATTTGTGTCCTGTGTTTGATGTGAGAACCATCATGTGCTAACGAAGAACCAACCAGCACATGAAAATCACCACGGTCGTTTGGATAGACAATTGAAAGATATGGGAAGTCTAATGGATAAATAATGTTCAGGAAGACCACCCGCTAGTGAAGAGTGGGTTAAAGTCATTCAAGGAAGTTACATCTGCTGTTAGTAGGTTTTAACCCTTTCCAACCCACTGTCTGACATCTAAAGACATTATAATTTAAGGCTGTACAGCTCCGTTATTGGAAGATGTCCATCAGGGTTCTCTTACTGTATATTGCCAGCCTCTCTGCTGTCAGAGCCTATCCAACGTGTCACCTCATGCAGTACTGGCTTTAGCCACCATATAGCGCTGTTGTATAACGGCATAAAAAGAGTAAGCCCCCTGGGAAAACCAGGATACAAATGAGACTGGAAAGGGTTAATTCAAGTTGACACTGTTATATGAATAAAGTGAAAATAATGTTTAATTTTAATTTGTAACATTGCAATAAAGGAGGCTGCTGTGGCCCACATTTCCAATGATACTCAGCGTCCTTATTTGATTAGGAGAGAGGAACAAACTTAGGCCGGCTTCACACGAGCGTGACGGGCTCCGCTGTGGAATATTCCGCAGTGAAGCCCGTCACGGCGCCCCCCAGAGACCCTATACTTACCAGCGGAAGATAGCGTGAAAACGCTTCCCCGCCCACCGCCGTCGCGTCATGTGACACGCCCACTGTGTCACATGACGCGGCCGGCCGTGTCACGTGACGCGCTGGCCGCGTCATATGACGCGGCGGCGGTAGGCGGGGAAGCATTTTCACGCTATCTTCCGCTGTGTTACAGCGGGAGATAGCGTGAACGGACGGCTTCCATTGACTGCAATGGAAGCCGTCAGCGCGTACACCCGCGGCAAATAGAGCATGCTGCGGGTGAGGACGGGAGATTTCACGGTGCGAAATTTCGCGGTGGAATTCCGCACCGTGAGCATTGTGCTATTAGGTTCAATAGAACCTAATAGCAGGGGGCAACGCAGCGGATTTTTGCTGCGAATTTACGCGGCGTAAATCCGTTCGTGGGAAGGAGGCCTTAAAGTTGAGTCAGAAGTAGCAGGGGTTGGAGATTGGTGGGTGGTCCTTAGCCAAAGGGAACTTTGCTATACCCTTAGTCATGGTAAGCTTCTCCCAGTTGTGTCAGTAAATAAGGTCTCCCGAAAAAGCTGTGATGACTAAATAGATATAGATAGATAGATAGATAGATAGATAGATAGATAGATAGATAGATAGATAGATAGATAGATAGATAGATAGATAGATAGATAGATAGATAGATAGATAGGAGATAGATGGATGGATAGATATAGATCACTGCATTAGGAACACGTACTCAATAATCCTTTTAAGTAATCACAACTTTCCGATATCAGGGAACAGATTCAATAAGGTGGCGAACATCCTTCATACTCAACTGACCCCATGCCCAATGCAGTAGCTCTGTCAGTTAGTGTATATTTTGAGGATACGTGGGAGCAGATCTCACAGCTGTTTGCAGCATATCCTAAACATGTTCAATGGGGTCACAGTTTGATAGGTTTGGGCGCCAAAATAGTGTGAATTTATTGTCGTGTCCATCCAACCACTCCCTTGTGATTCGAGCTCGATGGCTGTTGTAAGATGGCACTGTGGTTGATGAAGACTTCCTGAAGATATGGGTGCAGATAGTCACCTAACAGGTCCCGTTAGTGTTCACCATTCAAGGTTTATTGTACGATGACCGATGGTCCAGGTCATGCCGGGAAAACGCTCCTTAGACCATGAAACAGCCACCACCAACCTGTTGAAGCTCAACGGTGCACCCATGGGATACAGCTTCATACTGTTTACACCAGATATGGACCCAGCCATCCGTATGTTTAAGCAGGAAATGGGACTCATCACTCCAGATGACCCTCTGCCATGTGTCCAAGGTACAGTGATGTCTTTCCTGGGCACATATGAGGTGGTGTTGGTGATGGTTTGAGAAAAGCCAATAATTGCGACTGTTTCAGAAATACTGGTACCCCACCTGCAGTCACCGCAGTCATAGTCACTCAAGTCACCACGCTTACCCTTGACTACCAATTGTTGCCTTCTGATGCACAGGAAAGAGGTCAAGACGTTAGCATATTATCTGAGAGCAGATCGTAACAAGACCATCATGTGATACCCCACATTACTGATCACAAGATGCCACACGTCAGCTGTTCCTCATGCAGGGATTGTTCAGTCTATATCTATATAGACATCTACATTATATATTCATAAACACACACATATATATGCACCTCACTTTTTTCCTTTTTTACATAGTCAGAGCACATTCATATGCGGACAGAGAGCACAAGAGTGCTTATACAACAGGACACAGAGGACTTGTGATGTGGGTTATAGGGACCTGGGTAGGCAGGGTACTGGTGTAGTGGCACACATGGGCACTGATGGTGTGCGGAGCAGGACACCAGCGCAGTGTGGTGCAGGGCACTAGTGGAGAGGGGAGCAGAGGAAAGTTGGAGTGGAGAACAGAGCTTGCTTGTGTAGAGCACTGTTTGCTTTGCCTATCTGTCTGCCTTGGATTTTGAAAGCACTCGCCTGTCAAATGCAGAGATGTCACTTGTGGTGTGGCACAGAGGGCATGTGAAGAACGAGCAACTGGGCACAGATGTCTTGGGGAGATGATGGGGCAGTACAATGCTACTCTGCACTGTTCATCTATGCAATCAGACCTGAGTTTTCTGCCATCTGCACTGGCACAGATTGCTTTCTCAGGGGCCTGAGCTGTCGATGAGGCCCCCTGCACACAGGTGGGTTGGACCCTGCATGCGGGATTCCCGCAGCAGAGTTCGACCTGGTGCTCGGCCGGGGACTCCAGCTTACTGCTCCGCCGGTCTTCTCCTGTGTGGTGAATGTGCCGGCAGAAAGGCCGGCACATGCGCAGTACGAAGGATGCCGTGCACTCGCTATAGCGATGACACAGCCTCCTCTGCGGCGAATGAGCCAGCAGGAGCGCTGACCGGCACATGTGCAGTTGCGAAGACGCCACGCCATTGCTATGGCGATGACGTGGCTCCTGTGGCCCTGGTCGCAGGACGGATGGCCTCCATTGACTTCAATAGAAGCTGGCCATGCGTAGCCCACCCAAAATCGCAGCATGCTGCGATTTCTCCACCACGAGCAGAAAATCGCAATCGATTTCCACTCGTGGGCAGGAAATCGCGTTTTCTCATAGCATGCTATGGGCTGGATTTGCTGCAGAATCTGGAGACGGAATCCCGCTCCGGATTTCGCAATGCGAATCCGCCCGTGTGCAGGAGGCCTTAGGAGATCAGAAATCTGACGCATACACCGAACTGTCATGGACATATAGATAAATATTTCATTTTATTTCCCTGTCTTCTACATATTAAAAAGTTGTCAACATAAAGTGGCCAACCCCATAATATGGGCTAACAAACATAGCCATGAATTTATTGAACATGAGCGTAATAACGCCAGATATCGTGTGATCCTTTTTTGTGACATCACACAATTACCTTGACATCTTAGGTACCCAAATCTGATGAGAATGTGATCTTTCAACAAGACGGTTCTCCTCCGCATGATGCCAGGATTGTTATAACACTTCCACAGAGCTGGATTGGTGGATTGGATGGAAGCAATGGCCCTCACACTCTCCAGACTTGACACCTGTAGGCTTCTATTTCTCAGGTAACAGGAAGCAAACCGGCTACAGTGTTTGTATTAAAACCATTCAACACAGAAGTTGTTCAATCTGTCACTCCTGGTGTTCTTGGTCGAGTGCGGCAGAAATACCACTTAGATGTTTGCAGAGCCACCAATGAGCCGACTGTACATGGATCAATGTGAAAAAATCTATTTGAGCTGTAATTTCTGGTTAATAATATGTAGCATGTTCCATATAATAACACTGGGGGACAAAAACATTTTTTTTCATAGTGCTGGAATTTTAGGACTTATTCTGGAAATCCCATCTATTTCTTTCCAGCAGCTCTAGTTTTTGAGATATTGCTGATGTCATCATTATCTATTTTGGTTATACTTTATTTTCCCGCCAGCATTTGCTTACTATTAGCAGATATGATACATGTCGCCACCAGTGCACATCAGATTTGGGTTGGTGAAACAATGTGTAAAGACATTGATGACAAATGGAAGGTGTTTCGGCTACAAATGTAGAAACTTTCCTGCGATGAGCACAGAGAAGCTAAAAGCTGGTAAGTTGATGGATCACAAATCTGGGAACTCATGAAAAACCAGCGACTCCAAGATTCAGTGGACAGTTTGGGACGTGGTCGTTGTTTGGTATTGTTGTAAAGCATTTCCTTAGGAACTATAAGACCGCTAACTCTGGTGAACTTGTGGAGAATACGCTCACTTCTGTTTCTGAACACTTGGGTGTAACATGAGCATCAGATTGCAGGGTCTGCAGTCATTGTGGAGGGATTTCCAGATTATTTTATTAATAATAATAATAATAATCTTTATTTGTATAGTGCCAACATATTCCGCAGCGCTTACATAGACAGGGGAATACAGAAAGACAAAAGTACAAAAAGACAAAAACCATGGTTACATAGTAATCAGTTGATGGACACAGTAGGGGTGAGGGTCCTCCTCCAATGAGCTTACATACTATAAGTAATGGGGGGATACAGAAGGTAAAGGGGCTGGAGATGGACACGGTATGGCGAGGTGGAGAGTGAGGGATGCTATACACATAGACAATGGTCAGACATTAAGCCGTGTAGTGGCTGAATCGGTGTGACTGCAGGGGGCGGTTGGTGCCGACTAGCAGGGGTTGCCGTCGCTAGGACAGGGAGCACATTATCAGGCGGAGTTCAGAGGGGTTTGGTTTAGGGGATACGGTATGCCTCCCTGAAGAGGTGCGGTTTTAGAGCACGCCTGAAGTTTTGTGAATCAGGGATTGTGCAGATAGTTTTGAGTAGCGCATTCCAGAGGACTGGTGCTGCTCTGGAGAAGTCTTGGAGGCGGGAATAAGTGGTTCGAGTTAAAGTGGCACCCAGTCTGATTTCACTAACAGAGCGGAGGGCGCGGTCTGGGTGATGGATTGTGATGGAGCTTTATGGATGAAGGTAGTGAGCTTAAATTGAATTCTGTATTTGATGGGTAGCCAGTGCAGTGACCGGCACGGGGCAAAGGCGTCAGAGTAGAATATGGACAGGAAGATGAGCCTGGCTGCCGCATTCAGGATGGACTGGAGAGGGTAGAGTCTGGTGCAGGGGAGGCCGATCAGCAGTGAGTTGCAATAGTCAAGGCAAGAGTGGATGAGGGCAACAGTAAGCGTTTTTAGCGTGTCCACAGTGAGGAAAGGGCGGATTCTTGCGATGTTCTTGAGGTGTAGCTGGCATGTTTGGGCCACAGATTATATGTGGGGGGTAAGAAGAGATCAGAGTCGAATATGAGCCCAAGGCAGGGGGCGTGCTGTGTCAGAGTTATGGTGGTACCACACACTGAGATGGAGATGAGGTCGGTTAGTAGAGGGCGGAAACACTAGTAGGTCAGTTTTAGAGAGGTTTAGTTTTAGGTAGAGAGAGGACAGTGTTAGAGACAGCGGACAGACAGTTGGTGATGTTTTGTAGGAAAGGTGCAGAGATGTCATTAGCGTAGAGGGGGTATTGGATACCAAAACTCCTGATGGTTTGTCCAATTGGGGCTGTGTAGATGGAGAAGAGGAGGGGGCCGAGGACCGAGCCCTGGGGGACCCCAACAGCTAGTGGAAGAGGAGGGGAGGTAGAGCCAGCAAAGGAGACACTGAAAGAGCGGTCAGATAGGTAGGAGGAGAACCAGGAGAGAGCTGTGTCCTTTAGGCCGATGGATCGAAGCATACTGAGGAGGAGTTTGTGGTCAACAGTGTCAAATGCTGCAGAGAGATTGTGAAGAATCAATAGAGAGTAGTCACCCCTCGATTTGGATGTCAGGAGGTCGTTTGACACTTTTGTAAAGGTGGTTTCTGTTAAGTGTTGTGGTCAAGAAGAGAGTTTTCTGATAGATGGCTTATAAGACGGAAGTAAACCAGGCGTTCTAGTAGTTTGGAGATGAATGGGAGGTTGGAGATGGTCGGTAGTTGGCAGCATCAGTCGAGTGAAAAGTCAGTTTCTTTAGCAGTGGGGATATGATGACATGTTTGAAAGAGGAGGGAAAAATGCCAGAGGTCAGAGAGAGGTTGTATATAGTGGTGAGATAGGAGATGACCACCGGGTATTTTAGTGATGTAAGTGATGAATGGGGGGGGGGGACGATTCCACTAGGAAATAAGGACCGTGGAGCAGCAGGACTGCGGACGATGGGATATACATATGATAGCAGCCAACTGGTGAAACATCTAGCGCAAATCTGCAGTTTATCTACAGAAATGTAGTTTAATTGACATCTCAATGAAGAAACTCTTGCTTTATTTGTGTTCTTGGGTTCTTGGTACCTTCAGCCTTTGATTGGCAGTCATTACATGTACAATATGTGTACATTTATATATGTCATATCTTCACAAGCAGACCTGATGGAGAAAAACTAATGTCATTTTCAGACTCTATGACCCCAAAAAATCACCCATCTCAATCACCAAAAATTGTGTTCCCCGGTGTAGTGTTTTGAAATCCCATCATTATTTTTGGAACACAAATCCAGAATCTTTGTCTCTCATTTGATACCTGTTTCATGTATCTGTTGGGTTTCATTCCAACAACATAATCATTTGACACGTCACCCCTGACTTTTTGGGAGGCTGTATATTTGTACATATATACTAAACTAGGTACAAACCAATATACCCGCCATCACACACTTGGAACAGACCAAGTGCCATCTTCTGGCTGTTGTTCTGTCTTTAGTGAACACAATATAATAATTGAATCTTGGCTCTTTCCTCCCTTTATTGCAGCAGTGCCAGCCTTATCCAGTGCCCAGGAGCTCTGTGTGATGTCGAGGAGTGCCACCTCTTAGCTGCGCCAATATTTAAGTGCTTATAGTCTCTCTGCAGCTCAGCAGAATTCCATCAACCTACAGAGAGAATTCCTGTCTCAATAGACTCAGAGTGAGGCGCTGCTCCCACACAGCTCTGCACTGTGCCTGTGTACAGAGGACGAGATAAGAAAAGCCATCTACCTGGGGCATTGTGACTGTGCACATACGATGGGGAAATTTACTTTGATACATACACTCATTGTCAGTAACCCATCCCTAGAAGTCGTTTATGTAAGTAAGTAATTACAATATCAGAGCAAAAGGATCATTTATTGTGGAGAACTGACCCCTTGTAGGGAGGCTCTAGTACCCTGTTGTATCACCTCTAGCTTGGATACAAGATGTAATATAGGCTGGCATGGAGGCTCTAGTACCGTGTTGTATCACCTCTAGCTTGGATACAAGATGTAATATAGGCTGGCATGGAGGCTCTAGTACCGTGTTGTATCACCTCTAGCTTGGATACAAGATGTAATACAGGCGGGCATGGAGGCTCTAGTACCTTGTTGTACCGCCTCTAGCTTGGATACAAGATGTAATACAGGCGGGCATGGAGGCTCTAGTACCTTGTTGTACCGCCTCTAGCTTGGATACAAGATGTGATACAGGAGGGCATAGAGGTTCCAATACCCTGTTGTACCACCTCTAGCTTGGATACAAGATGTGATACAGGAAGGCATGGAGGCTCTAGTACCCTGTTGTACTGCCCCTAACTTGGATACAAGATGTGATTTGGACGGGCATGGAGGCTCTAGTACCCTGTTCTACTGCATCTAGCTTTTATACAAGATGTGATACAGGCAGGCATGGAGGCTCTAGTACCCTGTTGTACCGCTTCTAGCTTGGATACAAGATGTGATACAGGCAGGCATAGAGGCTCTAGTACCCTGCTATACTGCCCCTAGCTTGGATACAAGATGTGATACGGACAGGCATGGGCTCTAGTACCCTGTTGTACTGCCTCTAGCTTAGATACAAGATGTGATACAGGTTGGCATGGAGGCTCTAGTACCCTGTTATACTACCCCTAGCTTGAATACAACTTGCGATGCGGCTATGGAGGCGATTAAAATATAAAAGTCAGTTGGATTTTCTGCTACCCCATCAGTTACATTAGGCTGCAGGTTGCACAGCGACACCAGTGGCAATCATTAGATACAAAGTCGCAGTGGCGATCTTCATGTTGCTGTTTAGCATAATTGTGAATTGACAGGCTGTTTGCCACCTTCTGACATGAAAACTAAGCCAGAGCTCAGGATTTAGAGCAGCAAGTTTGGTGCCTGACGCTCAATCAAGGTACTTATGTCATCTGCCAGAGGCTGGGGTTGGGGTCGGCCCGGAGGGGCGCTGCCTGTCTTGCACATGAATAAACACATGGAAATATGAGCTCCTCCTGATTCTAAACAGAAATCCCAGACCTCCCAGGGTCGGCTACAATGGGCGCCTACCGCCATGCTTCAATCTGTGACGCCGCCCCCATGTATAACAACCAGATGTGGACCCTGTTCTGCAGTGAAGCCTATTTCACTGTACACTGCGCCGGCGTCTGTTCGGTGCTCCGGTGGTAGGATCCTTTAACATGGGCCGATGATAACTGTACGCCCCGACTGAATGATGAATGAGAAGTCGTTCGCTTTTCATTCGTTGTTCAGTTTTGGCATGCATAAAACTGAATGACAGAACAGACAGCCTAAACAGGCAGTATCGCTTACGAACCACTGCCTGTTCACTGTGAATGGAGGCGGGCAGACCAGAACGACCCCGACACGCTCCACCGCCATTCACTAGTGAGACGCATTTCGGTGTAAAATCACAGGAACCCTTATCGCTGGGACGACCTGCCGGACATCTGCGCGCAAAAGATCGTCTCGTGTAAAAGGACCCTTAGAGACCATTTCCCCTTTTTAGAAAATGCATAAAAAGTTGGGTATGAGGGCTCGTTCACACACCGCTTGTTTGCGTGACAGAAATGCACTTATGACCACGTTTTTTGCTCATTCGTGCGCACAGGAAAATACGAACAAAATCCCACTGATGTTGCACGTATATGCACAGTGAACTAACAGGTTTTCTGCATATGTTATACGCATTTACGCCAGCCCATTGATTTCAATGGGCCCTTGCGGTGCACAAATGCGCACCAAGAAAGGACAAGCCGCTTAGTTTTGCACATCACGTGAAAAAATGGGCGATAGCCCCTTAAATAGCAGCCATTTTGGTTTTCACCTAGCTTTCCATCTAAGGACTTATGCACACAGGCGTATTTGTGCAGCGTATTACGCGCGCAAATTTTGTGTGCGCAATACATAGTCAATCGAACCCATTGAGGGGTTTGCTTCTCCCTTTAATTAAGTAGTCTAAGTGCTGCATAACTGCCATTCAGGGCTCTAGGAAAGCTGGGTGACTCCCCAGTAGAGGCGGCACTGAAGACCGTATTGGCTGGCACAGATTTCTTTTCTTCTAGCCGCTTTTCGAAGATGTCAGCCATTGTGCTGTTACTTAAGATGTCCTCGCAGTCCTGGGGTCTCCGGGAAAATAAGATGCTTTTGTTCCAAGAGCAATTATTACATTCCTCCCGAGCTACCAAGCAGAATACAGTCTAGCGGAGGGATTCTGGCGGCTGCACCCTGTGGGAGTTGGTAGGCTTCATTCTGAGAGAGATGTGCTCTTTTCCAGTGTTCGCAGGAGGTATGCAGGGAATGTGCAGACGCACTGGATGGCAGCTCTAATGAGGGCGTGCACAGCTCCAACAGCTTCACCCCTGTGCTAAAAGTACCAGCGCTTTCACCTATTATTGGGCAGCACGCAGCCCGTAAAAACACTGAAAACTACCCAAAATAAGTAACTTGCAAGTAAAATACATCACATCTCATCCTCCACTCACATCTAAAGCTGCTTTTAAAATTCCACGGCTCACTCTTGGAAAGAGATCTACCAACCCTACAGGTGACCAAACAGCTCACTTCCAACTGCCTCACAGTCATTTCAGCCACCCCAATGAACTGCATTTTAAGAGCAGCTTTGGCTGTGAATGGAGTATGCACAGTTTGTACTGTTGCCCAAAATCAGCATACAGTGTCTGTAGAGCTACTCAAAAAACAATTGCATTTTGGTAAAATTGTACGTAGTCTCTGTCTAAAATGGATGGGGGAATTAGAAATATTTGGGATCCCAAAGGAAGGGAGCTGCAATTTCTTAACCCCTTAGTGACCACTCTTTTTTATTTCATTTTGTCCACTTTCAGAAAATCATAACTCTTTTATTTATTTATTGATGTAGCTGTATGAGGGCTTGTTCTTTGCGGGACGAGTTGTAGTTTTGAATGGTACTATCTAATGTACCATATAATGTACTGAAAAACGTAAAAAAAAATTTTAAGTGGCGTGAAATGGAATAAAAATGCAACTCTGCCATCTTTGGGTGCGTCTTGTTTCTACGGTGTACTCACTACAACAAAAATGACATGATAAGTTTATTGTACGGGTCAGTACGATTATTATGATACCAAACTTATATCGTTTTTCTTTTGCCGTACTAATTTTAAGTAATGCACAACATAGTTGTGCGAGGGCTCGTGTTCTGCGGGAAATCCTGTAGTTTCTATTAGTAACATTTGGGAGTACATAGAAGTTTTTGATCACTTTCTATTCATTTTTTTCTAGGAGACTGAGTGACCAAAAAAAGCACAATTCTGCCATTGTGTATGTTTTTCACTGTACGGGATAAATAATGCGTTAGTTTGATCGATCGGACTTTACCAGATGCAGCAATACCAAGTATGCTCTTTTTATTATAAATACTGGAAAGGTTTGAAAACTTGTATCATCCTTTATATTTTTAAAATAAGTAATAAAACATTTTTAAACAGATTTTTACATTTTTTTTAGTCCCCCAGGGGACTTAAAGGGGTTGTCTCGCGGCAGCAAGTGGGGGTATACACTTCTGTATGGCCATATTAATGCACTTTGTAATGTACATCATGCATTAATTATGAGCCATACAGAAGTTATTCACTTACCTGCTCCGTTGCTAGCGTCCACGTCTCCATGGATCCGTCTAAATTCGCTGTCCTCTGGCGTTTTTAGACGCACTTGCGCAGTCTGGTCTTCTGCCTGGTGAATGGGGCCGCTCGTGCCGGAAAGCTGGTCCCGCGTCGTCATCGTAGCTCCGCCCCGTCACGTGTGCCGATTCCAGCCAATCAGGAGGCTGGAATCGGCAATGGACCGCACAGAGCCCACGGTGCACCATGGGAGAAGACCCGCGGTGCATCGTGGGTGAAGATCCCGGCGGCCATCTTGGAAAAGGAAGAAAGAAGTCGTCGCAGAGCGGGGATTTGGGTAAGTAATATATATATATTATTTTTTAACCCATCCCTTGGGTTTGTCTGGCGCCGAACGGGGGGCCTATTGAAAAAGAAAAAAACCGTTTCGGCGCGAGACAACCCCTTTAAACTTGTGATCATTTGATCTCTCCTGCAGCATGATGTATTTCCGTAGTATTACATTATGCTGCGATCTAACAGGCAGTCCTTCAGAAGGGCCCTGGCTGCTATTGCAACTGAATGGCACGTCGTTCAGGGGATTGACAGCAGCCTTTAAAAGATAAACAGCTCCGATCAGATGTGCGGCTTATCGGAGCTGTTGCTGCCAGGTGTCAGCTGTTAGGAATAGCCGGCGCCTGTGTTGTATGAAGGGAGATTGCCGTACGATCTCTCTTCATACTTACCCCGACACTGCAGGATGTAAATGTACGCCCTGCAGCATTAAGGGGCTAAATTACCAGGATCTGAGATTTCTCACTTCCTGGCTGCTAGAGCAGGAGCCTGGCTGCCAGTAGTCAGCCATTGCCTGAAAAAGATGTGACTGATTTCGGCACTTTACACACACCTGCTTTTAGCCAAAATAAACTACAACCCGCTACCGGCCTTTAATAAATGGATACTCTCTATTCCATCCCTCACAACTGAAGACTGGACATCATGGAATCCGACCTGTCCGTCTCTCCCGCTGCAAACAACAAACTGATCCAACTTTACATAAGTCACCAAGCTTACCTCACTCCTAGCCATTTACACAGAATGGGCAATAAATATCCTCTCAAAGTCATGTCATAGATGCCACCAACCGGGGGCAAACGTTTGGCATCTGATCTTGAACTGCTCACCAGTCAACAATTTCTGGTCTAAGATTGTTACCTTCAGGCCCCCTTCACACGGGCGACAAAGTCGTGCGATTTTGTAGCATTGCTACGTCGCTACAAATCACATGTATGAGAAGACCATGGTTTCCTATGGGCTCCTTCACACATGAGATGTTTTGTAGCATGCTACAAAACGACACACAAACCTCGCAGGTCCGGCGATATGCCCGCGACACGCTAGGTTTTGTAGCCCATGTTTCCCTGTGGAGCCTTCCTCTCTGTTGCATCGCATCGCACGAAAACGCGGTTTGCATGCGATGCGATGCAACTTTGATAGTAGCAGATGCTACAAAGTCGCGTGATTTTGTAGCGTCACATGCGACTTTGTAGCACTACAAAATCGCGGTATTGCTGCGAGAAAATCGCAGCGATATCATACGGTGCAGCGATGCGATATCGCTGCAATTTTCTCGGTGTCGCCCGTGTGAAGGAGGCCTTATAAACTCACTTTTATTGCCTCACTTTACTATATGCCTAGACCCCAAAATAGCTCTAGTCGGCTTACTGCCGGAAGATCATTGGCCCAAACACACACATACCTTTCTCAGGAAGATATTATTCCTGGAACTTGTGGTTCTACATTGGATGGCTGCAGACCCGCCCTTATTATCTCATTGGGTTAATTTGGTAAACACTGTTATCCCCTACGAAAAAATTATCTTCAAAAACAGGGGCTGCCCGGGTAGGTTTCAGAAGGTTTGGGGTCTTTGGCAGAGATGAGCGAGTATACTCACTAAGGCACATTACTCGAGCGAGTAGTGCCTTAGCTGAGTATCTCCCCGCTCGTCTCTAAAGATTCGGGTGCCAGCGGGGAGCGGCGGGGGAGAGCGGGGAGGAACGGAGGGGAGATCTCTCCCTCTCTCCCCCCCGCTCCCCGCCGCAATTCACCTGTTACCCGCGCCAGCCCCTGAATCTTTAGACATGAGCGGGGAGATACTCAGCTAAGGCACTACTCACTCGAGTAATGTGCCTTAGCGAGTATACTCGCTTATCTCTAATGTACAGGTTTAAAGCCCATTAGTGAGGTCAGTAAAAAGGCATATTGCAGTCACAAAGGTAGTCAAAGACACAATGTTATGCCTCCTGCATAGCATAAGGGGGCGGAGCTTGACACAAGAATGTTTTTTTATATTCTTCAAAAAACTGTGTCGTGCTCACCCCCCTGCCCTGAACTAGGCATAACATAATGTGACAGTTTTACCTGGAGTGTTCCTTTTTACACAATGTTCGGCATTTAAAGGGGAACTCCAACATAGACATGTAGTCCACCACGGACTAATGGTGCAGTATATCCATTTCTAACCATTTGTTAGTGGCTTGGAATGGCTATTGTATACATGGGGATGGCAACCTGTCCTGACCTCGTATTTTTCACAGCTGAGTGTTCGCTACAGGACAAGACGTTCACACTGCTGGACTATTTATGATGACCTGAATGCCAGAACTCTGGTGACTAAAAATCACAATTTCGCAACTTTTTGCCAGTTATGCCACTTTTTCAAAAAGTGGATGGGCCCAACTCTAGACGCTTGGCCACTGAGGTGCCGCCAGATGAAATAAGTGTATTAAGAGGCTTACACATCTTAGTACATTTGTTGTTTATAGTCAGGCAGAGAGTTTACTTGGACCAGTGTGTGAAACATTATCCCTATGTGCGTTACATACATGGAAGGGTGCCATTAAAATACCGTAAAAGTGATTTTTTTTTCATTAGGATTATTCTTTTCCTGAGTCAGACAGCTGTGTTCCTACCTGGCCCGTCATGTACTTGGCACGGAGCTTTAAATTGCTCTATCTGAGCTCTGCAGCATGCTTTACATGCCCGTCCAGCAGAGTAATGCTACTCCCTCATCTAGGGTCACTGCACAGTCCCATGATATGATCCTTCACCTCAGATGACCGCATAGTGCTCGTACTCGGACCAGACTGTATCACACTTGATAGGCTTAGGTTGGGTTCACACTGCATTTTTGTTCCCTGTTCAACGTGCGTGCCAGGAAGCCTCCTAATGTGCACGCTAAACGTGTCCATAGGGTTACACTAGCCAGAAAGAAGCCAAAAGAGTGTTCTTCTGACCTCCGTCTGACCGTTATACAGTATACTGCAAAGAAAGAGGCATGGAATAGTGTGATATGAGCACATGGGTGAATATTTGGTCACCCATGAAAATGTTTATTCGCCCAGTGGATAGTTTTAGCCCTCAACCTAAAGCCTTGCCCTTCTTGCGAGACTTACAGATGGCCATATTGGGTATAAGAGCAATTAGAGCTATGCCATCAAAGAGACAGGAGATGCAGCTAGAGGTGCCAGTATCATGTGTGCTGCTTGGCACAGCAGAGGGCCCATGAATTGTGAGAAGGTGCAAAAGAAGGACCACATGAAAGTGGCGGAGGCCACTGCCTATCAGAGTGCCATACTGAGGTTGGACTAGGAGCACCTACAGTGTGGCTCGACACTGTGAAAGAGAAAGGTGCTGTCCCTTGTAGGAGATGAAATACTTGTTTCACTTGACACCCGGAGCCCGCTAAGGAGAGACTGAGAGACCTGTGGGTACTGCTGACCAGCACCAAGAGGATGGGAGCCATTGTGCTCTGGCCCCAAACTGGAGAGGCAACTGTGTGGAACTGTAACCAAGAGGACCGAATGTGGTGGAGATTTGCGTACAGCTTGGAGGCAGTCGAGTCAATCAGTCGGGTTTTGACCACCGCTCTTGGTAACCAGTTTCCCTTCCGGCCCTCATCACTGTGAGTGGTAATCGAGTCTACGTCCATCGTTCACTCTTAAACAAAACATTCTTCAACAATACCTGCCTCTTCTCTCTGGGTGCTGGGGTGGCACACTCCGTGGAGTCAGGGTCTAGTCTTACTCACTTGGTGCACTGCCCACTAACTTAGACTGGCTTATTTCTGCCAGGGGGTGGGCAGTGCCCTACCTTTTGTACGAACTCCGGGTTTCTAGCGTAACTGGGACTTTTGGCACGTTGTGCCAGACACAGATAGCCCTGCCCAGCGCCCAGAGGGTACAGTGTTTAAACCAAAAGTTTCTTACAGCACATTCTTTGCAAAACGTGGTACAAATATATTTCATATCACAATAAAACTTCGATGTTATGCCCACCCTCTTATAGCGCCATCACCATTCTATAAATATACCACAAGCCATGTTAAGATGTTCCTGCTAGTGTACACAACATGGCAAGAAGAGTTGTATTTACTGGTCATGTGAGTAGACACCCTCCTCATTACCTAGGGCAAGCTTATAGGGGTATTCCCACCTTGGGGATTTATGGCATATACAGTACATCAGATATGCCTTATATGCCTGAAGAGCACTGCTCAGGGGAGGGTGCCGCAACCTGTCTGCATACTTGCACAGTGGTAAATCCAGTCAGTGCCTCAAGTTACCCAGGGGCCCTTGTGGTTCCCCCCGCCTAATGCCAGTCCGATGACTGCTCATATTGGAGAAGCATAACGATTTGCAGTGTGCCTGTGTTTGTGTAAAGAAACGTATCCGACAGGTTGGGAGCCTCAACAAAGTTGCTGAAGTGTCCTGGACTGCATTTTAAATCTGTATGTTGCGTTCAAGTGATTCTCGTTAAGTGACATCATTGGAACAGCCGCCAAGGAAAGGTTATTCTTGCCTATTGGAATCCGTGCTCTGTCTCTTATTCCACCGGCGTGTGGAGGAAGCCCCACATTGTGACTAAAACAATGTTGAGGAGTTAATTGTTATTATGTTCTCAACACATTTCTCCATTTCTTTATCTGTTCACGAGTATTTGAAGGAAACCACAAGTCACTCCAGTGTGTGACCCGATCACGCCAGTCACAAGATGCTCATCCGTGAATAAAGGGGAAGGATCATATTTGTATGGCTTATGTAATCATGGAATGCATTGTTATTCAGTTTGGTGTGCCAAAACAGATAGGAGATTTTATAGAGATGCCCTTTAAATTTAAAGGGACACTCCGCTTCATGTTATTTCACCTGATTTATGTGTTGAGCATGAACAGTAAGGCCTAACTGAAAACAATAGTGTCTCCAAAGAACTTGGAGAAGTTGATTGGAGACAGATTCAACCAGTCTGAATGCATAAGCTAAGGCCGATCATGCTTCATTTTGGCAATTGTTAAGGTCCCACCTCTCCGAAAAGTTATAATGTCATTCTCTTATATGGAAAAATAAAGAAGTAAAAATGGAACTCTGCTTCAAACTCTAAGCACCTAAGACACCAGTGCCAATCAGACTACACCATAAAGAGATAATAGATGTGCCATCCGCTTTCTGGATACACCTTTTTTTTTTTAATAAGATGAAACCCAACAACATACTATGTTACCAATAGATGGCCTAGCTTTATTCTAGCTTAAAGGGTAACTCCAGCCCAGGACGTACTTCCCCATATACATATTTTTTTAAAACAGGGGCAGCGCTTAATAGGTCCACAATACAAATTAGAATAATATGTAACTCACCCATTGTGTACAGCCTATCCTCCACAGGGATGGCTGTCACACCTTGATCCAAGATGACGTTGAGATTAGAGATGAGCGAGCATACTCGCTAAGGGCAATTGCTCGATCGAACATTGCCCTTAGCGAGTACCTGCCTGCTCGGGAGCAAAGATTTGGCTGCCGGCGGCGGGCGGGGAGCTGCGGGGGAGAGCGGGGAGGAACGGAGGGGAGATCTCTCTCTCCCTCTCTCCCCCCCCCCCCCGCTCCCCCCTGCTCACTGCTGCAACTCACCTGTCCCCCACGCCAGCAGCCGAACCTTTGCTCCCGAGCGGGGAGATACTCGCTAAGGACAATGCTCGATTGAGTAATTGTCCTTAGCGAGTATGCTCGCTCATCTCTAGTTGAGATCAATATAAATCCAATTTTGGTTGAAATGCCTCGTCCTACTTGTGACATCCAAGGATGGAGAGCGTCTATGGACGCTCTCTACGTATTTGGGGGGGGGGGGGGGAGGAACGGGGGTCCAAGATCAAGAACCCCCCTAAATCCCAGATGTGCTTTAAATTGATCACTGAAAGGATAAAGTCCATGATCCCAAGCTGTGAACTGAAAAATATTTTATTGTTAGACTATACATACAAGAAAAAAATTGTGCAATACCTTTCGAAGGAAGTTCCTTCTTCACCAAGCACAGAGGAAAAGAAGAGGACACTCAGTTTGTAAAGTACATTGTCTACTGATTAGTGGATGTAGGGGGAGTGGTTATGATCTCCCGCCAAAATGTTCGATGATACTCAATTACATCGCCAGAGCACATAGAACTGGAACCAGAAGTTCGAAGGAGCCGTCAAATCCTCCCGCCAAAAGGGCCATTATGGTGCACGGTAACCATCATTTCTTCATTTTGGAACCCCCTAAAATGTAAGTGTCAATGCCTTTCTTTGCATGCACCTTTTTTGAACATATGTCACCTACACAACCTCTAAAGCGCTGGAACTTTTTTCTTCTTTTTTAGTTTTGTTTATATCCCCAAATATATTGTTTTACCCCTCAATTAACTGGTGAAGTGATTTTACATTTTAATGAGTCATTCGTTAGATTCTCGCATTTTTTGTTTACCATGACGATCACCATGCTTTTCAGAAAAGATTTTCAAGATTCTTCTTGGATTCCGTGTCAAATCCGCTACACAATCCACAGTGTGACCAGGGACGAACACTCAGTGGCAAAGTAACTGTATGAATCCACCCAAGATTTCATGGTAATCATGGAATCCATAAGCGCTAACCTACAGCCTTTCTTTTGTTTAATGGAAGGTGAAGCTATATCCATTACCACAGCTGTGGGACGCTTCAGATGATTAGTCCAAAGAATGAGGCCAATTAAGTAATAAACTGCTAGCTTGCATTTCCTCGCAATCTTCCTACAACTTCCAGAGCATCCGCCCCGATCAAGAGTCCAAGCCAATCACCCCTCAACCATAGACGCCAACGTAAGTAAATTGTGGCCTCACCCTTTGTGCCCTTCTGAGGCATATCTGAGACAGCAATAATAAGTGTATTACATATCATTTAATGACTCAGATTACTAATCTGTTACTGTGAGTGTTTCACACATTCACTATCTCCATAATAACAGTACTAACACTGTACACTAATTTAAAGGGGAAATGCCCTAATATTGTAAACGCTGAGACATAATTACTTAGACCAGCGTTTAAGCCTCTTAATAAATTTGTTGCATTCTTGCGAAACCCGCATGTATCAGGATGAAACCTATGTTTTATATGTTTTAGCTCTAATTTATGCAAATCATAGTAAAGCTGATGGGCTATAGGCAGACACATCCCCTAATGCCAGGTTCTGCACACTGCTCATAAAACTTAAAAAGAAGAATCACAATTTCGATGCATCTGCCAAGACTGGGACGCCTGTATGCCAGAAAATTGTCGATAATACATATACCCCACTGTGTTTACCATAATGTAGTGATAAGTTAGTGTTAGTCACCAGCATTTAACTTCAAATTGCCAAAGGCAAAAAAATGACCTCTTAGTCACACCTTCCCAGAAAGAAAATAAAATAATAAATCTTTATTACATGTACGCAAAAGCGCTAAGACAAAGACAATTAAAAATACAGGAGCAGGCGGTGCAAATACAATAAGCCAATGCGTCACTGTATTGCAGGTGGTACCATAGTCAGACCAAACTGGCCAAAGCCAAGCAAGCCTGCCTGGCTATCTTAGTAATAGGAGAGTGGTAAATGAATGCACCTCCATATAAAGCATTCTAGCTATCATAGTAGAGTAATATCTTATGGACCTAATAAAACCCCTGAACTAAAAACATGAACATATTGCCCCCCAACATGTTTCTCCATGACAGACTTCATCAGGAGAATATTGTGGGGCTATAGTAAAGAAGCGCAGGACCGTCAACTATTTTATGGAATAGGGGTGGGACTCCTGCTCACTGAGCCAATAAAACATTCCTTTATCCAATATCTAATAGATTATGTAGTATTCCTTGATTGACATCACATCAATGTCTTCTTCAGCAGTTCTGAAATAACTTGTCCTGCTCTTTTGAACACATGGCTATCATAATGCAAGAAAAAGGCAATTAACCAAAAGACAGGCTGACAATTATAACCTAGAAGTGTAAGTCTGTCCTCCAGAGAAATTGCCTAGAAAACCAATGTCACATTGTGCTCCTGGGACCTGTAGTTCTACGGGTCTCCAGGAACAGACTTCCACAGGTGTGGGATGATTGAACAGGTTTGTTGTGTATTGCTCCAGACAGCCAATCACCACCAGTCTTCTGCACATAAATACCATCCCCTCTTGCTAGAGGGTGCAGGTCACTTATCCATTATGTCTTTCCCTCTCAGAACTCTGATGCTTGGAGGCATGCATGTTCTGCATCGGTGTAAGCTGCATGCGTGAGGTTCTGGGTGGGATTCCCTTGTCTGTTTGTTGGTGTGAACAGTGACGTGTATGTAGCACACATAGAAATACTATCAGCATGAAGAACATTATACAGCAGGACTGAGCAGTGTAGATATGATTTCATTACTTGTAAATCTCTCAACAATTAGCTTCTGCAATTTCTCTGTGTCTCTTCCCCCTCCTCCCCACGTCTGTCCTTTTCTCCCAATGGACTTCTATGGGCAGCATGAGTCATTGCTTTCCCTCTACTTCCTGTTTACTGTCTCTAGCAACAGATTTGGCAACACAGATCTCACTTGGCAACAAGCAGTGAAGAGCAAAATAGAAGGGAGAGAAACCCCTAGTAGTCACCACTTTGGGGGGATTTTTCAGCACAAAAATATCACTGTAATCTAATAAAGTGATTAGCACTTGCTAGTTATCACATTGGCTATCACAGTAGCACCAGTTGTTTTGAAGTACAGTGACCATTTAAAGGCCCATTTACACACACAGATATCTTTCAAAAGATTAAAAGATCAGTGATCGTTTTGCATAAAGTACCAATAGGCACTAATTGCTATTAGTACTTTATTAGCTTCATTTACATGCAAATGAGCTTCTGGGAGCTGTTACAGAACTCAGCAGGAGGTTTGATCCTTGTAATCAGCTCCATTGGTCAGCCACGGGCTTCCCATGGAGAATTCAGCACCATGGACAGCAGACATGGCATATGCTCCTGCTTATCAGCTGTTCTGCCAGTGAGAACAGCTGTAACAATGTTATCAGCTGTAACCCGCTCTCCCCAAGCTGAACGCAGCCTATGGTTCTGCTTATCAGCTGTACTGCAGGTAGGGGTGAGAACAGCTATAATAATGTTATCAGCTGTAATAAGCTCTTCGTGGGCAGAACACAGTGTGCGGTGCTGCTTATCAGCTGTTCAGCTGAACAACGGTTTTCAAGCAGAACTGAAAACCATAATTCGGCTGGACAATGAAAGACACAATGGACACAACGATTATTGCTCAAAAGACAGCTTTGGAGCAATAATCGTTGTGTCTAAGTGGGCCTTAAGAGTTGAGGTTCCTATAAACATTAGACTAAAGATTGATGAAAATGTTACGGCCAATATGCATTATAATGAGCATAACTGCATCAGCAAAATGATCGTCCTTTCAACAGAGGATCAACCATTCGCCTACTCCTATTTTATGTGTATGTCCGCCTTTAATTTGATGTCCTCCCTGACTGTACAAAGCTGCTACGCCCATAATGTCAGATCATGTATAGTGCAGCCAAGAACTCACAAGCAGGAAGATGTGTAGGATACACTGCTGTGGGAAAATGACTACAGATGTGACATTTAACACACTGCTGGGACCCTGAGACAGAAACTCCACAGACGTGTTGCTGGAACTCTGCTAAGTCTCATAGTTTTCATCAAGGAGTGGAATACATTAAGCTCTAATAACTATCATCAGTTCTTCATCTGTAAATGAGAAAGAACAAATGGTTCTGTTAAACATATCCATATTCTGCTTACCCAGGGATGAGCTACTCCCTGTGTTCACTGTCGCCCCCTACTGTTTAATGCATTTTTTATGAGCTGACAAGAAGAAAAAGAGAAAGGGAAGTGAAAACTGTACCAAGCAGTAACTTCTAGTCAATAGCCTGACTACATAAGCCTGAATCTACCAGCACAGCGTAATTAAATAATGTGACTAACAACATTAATTTGAATACTATACTACTCTTCAACTTTTGCATATGACTATACTAAAATAGTGCTTAGCTTTTACAAGAATGTAACTAATACTGCCCCCTATGTATAAGAATATAACTACCATAAGGGCGCAGTCATGCAAGCATTTTTTCTGTGCCTATATACGCGCAAAAAAACACGCTGCAGAAAACGTATGACCGGGCAAATTTCATATGCGCACCACACGAAACTTTGCCCGTTCACTGGAGCAGCTGTGCTTGGAGAAGCTGCTCCATGAAGAGAGAGAAGAAGCCCCGTAGGGCTTCGGGATTTCCCCAGAGCAGGGACAGACAGAGCGGGGATATGGGGAAACCCCCCCCATAGCTCCGCTCTCTGTCCCTGCTCTGGGGAAATCCCCCCTAAACACCACTGTGTCTCCTTGATATGGGGAAGGTGCATAAAGGGGGGTGGGGCTAACGGGACCTGCCCCCTAGCCCCGCCCCTAATTGTTTGCTATAGGGATTCTCACAGAGAAACCCCTTAGCAAATCATGGAGGGGTGTAGCTAGGGAGCAGGTCCGCTAGCCCCGCCCATCCTCCCATGCTCTGAGGGGAAGCCCTGTAACACCACCCCCTCTCTCCCTGCTATAGAGTATTCATTTAGGTAGAGACGTGGGGGAAGTCCCCTACTGCCTCCTCGCTGGTGGGGAATTGCCCATCAGGGGGGCACTAGGAATATCCCGCTACTTACAGCAGGACATTTGAAAGGTGCTGTCCAGTAGCACTTTTCAAATGTACCGTTGTAAAATTCTGTTAACGGAAACCCTTGAAGAGTCCCCTAATCCCTGCAGGGACTAACAGGAGATAAAAGCGGGACATTTATAAGCTGCTTCTGGCCATTTCCTTTTCAATGCCCTGCTGTGAGCAGTGGGGTTGCTATTGGCAGCACAGGAGTTTCCATTAACTCCTCCTACCATAAGAGTCAATGGAAACTCCTGCCGGCACACCACAGATAGTGCATGTTCTTTCTTTTTTAGGTGTGCGCCATTTTGCGCTGCAAATTTCTCACATATAAACGCTTCTATAAGAACCCATTGGTTCTATAGTAAGCATTCATTTGCCGTGGATCTAAAATACGCTCAGCTGACTGCGCCCTATTACTGCGATCTATGTACAAGAATATAACTACTATAATACTGCTCCTATGTACAAGAATATAACTACTATAATACTGCCTACTATGTACAAGAATATAAATACTATGATACTAATCCCTATGTACAAGAATATAACTACTATAATACTGTCCCCTATGTACAATAATATAACTACTATAATACTGCCCCCTATATACAAGAATATAACTACTATAATACTGCCTCCTATGTACAAGAATATAACTACTATAATACTGCTTCTATGTACAAGAATATAACTACTATGATACTGTCCCCTATGTACAATAATATAACTACTATAATACTGCCCCCTATATACAAGAATATAACTACTATAATACTGCCTCCTATGTACAAGAATATAACTACTATAATACTGCCCCCTATATACAAGAATATAACTACTATAATACTGCCCCCTATATACAAGAATATAACTACTATAATACTGCCCCTATGTACAAGAATATAACTACTATAATACTGCCCATATGTACAAGAATATAACTACTATAATACTGTCCCTCTATGTACAAGAATATAACTACTATAATACTGTCCCCTATATACAAGAATATAACTACTATAATACTGCTCTTATATACAAGAATATAACTACTATAATACAGCCCCCTATGTACAAGAATATAACTACTATAATACTGCCCCTATGTACAAGAATATAACTACTATAATACTGCCCCTATGTACAAGAATATAACTACTATAATACTGCCCCTATGTACAAGAATATAACTACTATAATACTGCCCCCTATGTACAAGAATATAACTACTATAATACTGATCCCTATGTACAAGAATATAACTACTATAATACTGCGACCTATGTACAAGAATATAACTACTATAATACTGCCCCCTATGTACAAGAATATAACTACTATAATACTGCCCTCTATGTACAAGAATATAACTACTATAATACTGCCCTCTATGTACAAGAATATAACTACTATAATACTGCCCCCTATGTACAAGAATATAACTACTGTAATACTGCTCCTATGTACAAGAATATAACTACTATAATACTACCCCCTATGTACAAGAATATAACTACTATAATACTGATCCCTATGTACAAGAATATAACTACTATAATACTGCCCCCTATGTACAAGAATATAACTACTATAATACTGATCCCTATGTACAAGAATATAACTACTATAATACTGCGACCTATGTACAAGAATATAACTACTATAATACTGCCCCCTATGTACAAGAATATAACTACTATAATACTGCCTCCTATGTACAAGAATATAACTACTATAATACTGCTCCTATGTACAAGAATATAACTACTATAATACTGCCCCTATGTACAGGAATATAACTACTATAATACTGCTCCCTATTTACAAGGTTATAGGTACTATAATACTGCATTACCTATTATAATAACACTATCTCTTGTGTATACAAAAGGCTGTGGTTACTACCAAGTGTACAACAAATTGCTTTTTCTGTTTACATGATTAGTTTCTATGGCCTATGGCCACCAATGTCTTCCCTTACAATAGGAACAGGCTGTCCTCTCCAGGTAACACAATGCAGCGCTCGCTGGTTGCATCACATGGTTATTGTTCCCAATTGCACTTTCATCTCTGGAGTTTATTTGAGCTCTGATATGACAAGTGTTTACATTGTAGATAAATCAGAACACTTGGAATACCACATACAGGGAGTTATGTGCATGCCATGAACCGCGCATCGAGGTGTCAGAAGGTTTTGTGGGAACACTCACACTTACTTAACGGTCTTTTATACGGGCAGATGATTGGGCAGGAACGTTCTTTGGTGGCAGCACGTCTTTCTGTGTATACCGGGGGGGGGGGGGGGGTGCTGCCAACAATGCATGTGTATGGGATACCATATAGTCTTCATTGACTTGATTGAAAGGCCTTTAAATGAGTACCAATATCCTTAATTGGCACTCATGATCAGGCTCAAATAGACCCATATAAATGGACCCTCAGGGCTCATTCACACAAATGTAAAACGCTCCGTACTATGCGCATATTTTTTACATGCGTAATACGCAGTGAATAGAGCCTATTAATTTCAATGGATTGATTTACAGCTGCGTATTTTTCACATATAGCTTAGTTGCATGAAAAAAAAGTAGCATGTCCTATCTTGGTGCGTATTACATACACAAATAGCCCATTGAAATCAATCGTTTTGTGTAAATCCACATCAATGGAAGGCTTTTTGCTCTGGATTGAAAAGCCCTATAATTCTCTGTCAGGGAAGAGCATAGTGCCAGTGCTATTGTCATGCAGCCCATGAAAGGAGGCTTCTAGCCCATGTTAAGGTGCATTTACACTGCAAATATGATTGGTCAAAAGATGGCTTTTGAGCGATCATTTTGCATAAACTACTACTTAGCACTTAAGGCCCATTTACACCAGCTGATGATCACAAAAAAAAATCGCTAATCGGCGATCGTTTTAGCGATAATCGGTGCATGTAAATGTGCGCCTATCATGCGCTTTTCAGGCACTGCTGGCTGATCGTTAAATTCAGTCCAACCTAAAAATCATCCTTCACTCTTATCAGCAGTTCTCCATGGGGAGTGCTGATAGCATTGTTTCCCCATAGAGAACAAAGGATCTGAACACAGATAATAGCCTCAGGCTATTAACTGCATTCAGGGAAGGCTTCATTTGCACACCTAATTGGTATTTAAGTAGCTGAGTAACTACTTAATAGTTTATGCAAAATGATCGCTCAAAGCTGTCACTCAGTCACCAGATTTATCACCAACAGAACATGTATAGGACCATCTGAGACGCCAACTTCCATAGCCTATGAGTTTGCACAATCTAGAGGCTCAGTTACAGCAAATGTCCAAAAATATGCCACAGGATACCATACAGAACCTGTATGTCTCCATGCCCACCCGTATCATATCTTGCATCAAAACTAGGGGCAGAACAATAGGGTACTAGAGCCTCCATGCCCACCCATATCACATCTTGCATCCAACCTAGGGGCAGTACAAAGGGTACTAGAGCCTCCATGCCAGCCCGTATCGCATCTTGTATCCAAGTAGGACGCGGTACAACAGGATACTAGAGCCTCCATGCCCGCCCGTATCACATCTTGTATCCAAGTCAGACGCGGTACAACAGGGTACTAGAGCCTCCATTCCCACCTGTATCACATCTTGTATCCCAGCTAGAGGCTGCACAACAGGATACTAGAGCCTCCATGTCCGTCTGTATCACATCCTGTATCCAAGCTAGAAGCAGTACAACAGGGTACTAGAGCCTCGATGCCCGTCCGTATCACATCTTGTGTCCAAGCTAGAGGCAGCACAATAGGGTACTAGAGCTACTATGGGCGCCCGTATCACATCTTGAATCCAAGCTACAGACAGTACAACAGGGTACTAGAGCCTTCATGCCCACCCGTATCACATCTTCCATCGAAGCTAGAGGTGTAATAACAGGATACTAGAGCCTCCATGTCCAACCGTATCACACGTTGTATCCAAGCTAGAGGTGGCACAACAGGATACTAGAGCCTCCATTTCCGTCTGTATCACATCCTGTATCCAAGCTAGAAGCAGTAAAACAGGGTACAATCAGTGGTCCCCGGGCAGAGCACAGCATGCAGTTCTGCTTATCAACTGTTCTGCCGAACGATGGTTTTCAGGCAGAACTGAAAACAGTCATTCGGCAGAAAACTGAAAGATGGGCACATTTAGACCCCATTTACACTGAAAGATAATCGCTCAAACAACAGTTTGAGTGACAGTTTTAAGCGATCATCTTAGCATAGTCTATAGTAGCTAATTATCGACTAAAGAGCTATGCAGGCGGAGCGGGACACCGCCGCTATTGCTCGGCTAACAATACAGCTGTTTTGCATAAGCAAACAGCTGCATTGTTCTCCGTACTTACAGCTCGCATACCGCTGTGAATTACCAGCTGGACACGAGCTGATAGAATCTTAGCAGTGCTGCGGACAGTGATAACAGTCTGCATCGCTGATAAGAGTTTATCGCTCATTTCCAGAAAAGTAAAATTGAGCAAGGAATGAATCATGCAGGAAAACTGCACGATGTCCGTGGATTTAGACGCAACGATTATCGCTCAAAAGATGGCTATGAGCAAATTTTGAGTGAAAATCGTTGTGTCTAAATGAGCCTTAGCCTTCCAGTTGGAAAATGTAATCGACCCTGAAAGCATCAGCAAAGCAGAGACAGAGTATTCAGCTAAATAAGGGTCATGCTACCCTTGTGCACCTAGAGATTTTTGGGAATGGTGATGCCTGCTGTGCTGAGATGTTAGATAGATCCTTCGATTCTCACATAAGTGCATACATGCCATAAGGACTGTTATAGAACCTACAGTAGGGTCCCCTAGCTCAGGTTATGTTAGGACCAGCAGGAACCCTCCTGCAGCTTCATCAGCTCTAGCCCACTGAGTGGGTCACTGCTTCTAGCCGTGTTAGGAGAGAAGTACTTGGTTGGTTAGCCTCTCTTTAAATATTCTTGGCTTCTGCAGGGTGGAAGCTACAGTAGGTACATTTGAATCCAGCACTCCTTGTATGCTTCTAGCTCTTGTCCCTAATCTAGTCTTGTTTTCCTGTCAGTATAGTTTATTTCTCTAGTTGTTTCTCGTCTAGTTCTGGTCCCTAGCCTTGTCGTTTGCTTACTTGCACCCAGTTTGTTTCTGCCCTGCCTGCTTCTACTTCAGTTTGATTTTCCTGTCTCTGGGTCCTACAAGACTTTGCTTCTCACGGATAGTTTTTTTGGTTTGGGCTTCGTGTCTATCAGCATGGCACATCTTGACTTGGAAATCTTTGCCCACTCTTCCTTGCAAAAGTGCTCTAAATCTGTCAGATTGCGAGGGCATATAATGTGTAGCGCCCTCTTCAGGTCAACTCAGAAAATGGGATTCATGGCTTATTCACACGAGCGTATATCGGCCACAGTTTTCACAGCCGGCCGATATACTCTACCATCTCAGCTGTCTTCCCCCTTCCCTCCCCCTCGCCGTCTCTCTGCCTCTGTCCTCCCCTCAAGCTGTTTGCAATGGGAGGGGGAGGGGCAGGGCTAAGCTCCTGCCCCTCCCCTTGTTCGCGGCCAGCAATGGGAGGGACGGGAGGGACGGGGTTTAGCTCTGCCCCCCCACCCGTCCCACCCCCTCCCATTGCAAACATTGTATTAACAAAAAACCTATAAACTTGGTATCGTCGTAGTTGTACTGACCCACAGAATAAAGTTGCACAAAAAATACAAGCCCGCAGACGGCTACGTCAGTGGATAAATTAGAGTTATATTCTTTTGAAAGTGACGAGGAAAAACTGAAAAAAACTGAAAAAAGGGACTGTGTCCTTAAGGGGCTAAAATTGGTCAGGAAAAGTTACAAATTTTGGTGCAAGGACTGCTTGTGCAAAAGTTTTGCGTCTTTTCAGCCTTCTGCATCGGTGTCACTGCTTTGGGGGAAAGTGGGTGTGGCTTGCCAGAAATGTATGCCTGGTTTGGACCACTCGTATATTTCTGTAAAGATGCATGGAGCTGCCAAGGATGTATTTAATATATGAACAGGCTTGTGCCTCTTCATGTATTAAGTGCACCGTGCGCTGGAGAAAAGACCTATCACATGACCGCGCTGACTACGGAAAAAGAGACTGAAGAGCGGTATGGGGGAGTGCTGTGCAAGGGGAGTATACTTTTTTTTTTAGGCTAACAGAAGAAGCGTCATTATTACAAAGGGGTAGGAAAAGGTGGTATTAATAAAAAGGGGGGAAAAGGTGGCATTAATAATTATGGGGGCAGAAGAAGCGCCATTATTACAAAGAGGGCACAAAAAGGTGGCATTAAAGCAAAGGAGCAGAAAAAGGCAGCATTATTATTAACGGTGACATTATTACCTACGTGGGCAGAAAAGGTGGCATTATTACCTTTGGGGGCAGAAGTGGTGGCCTTATCTATTTGGGGGACAGAAAGAGTGGCATTACTTCTTACAGGAGCAGAAGAGATCAGTTTTATTATGGGGGCAGAAAAGGTGGCATTATAATGGGGCTGAAAGTGAGCATTATTTCTAATGGGGGCAGAAAATCTGGCCGTGGAAGTTGGACTTATTATGACTAAAAATAGAGGCTGGCATTAATTTTAAAGGAAGGAAACCTAATTTCCTTATATGAATATGTATTTCTATCTGCCTTTCTTCTCCCTGCAGCAGCAGCACAATTAGATTTTCCTCTACAGGAGCTAAAAATATCCCCAGTTAAAAGGTAAAGTTTTTGTGTAAGCTGTGTGGATCCTGGCGAAGTGAGTCAGCGAGGGAAGATCTGAACTTTGGCTACTAGTAATTGGGAAAAATTCTATTTGCAGCAGTCATTTAAAGGGCCTACGTCATCACCTGTGAGGTCTGAAAACTAAGTTATGGGGTCAAAGGTGAGAGGAGTGGGGGTTCCAGGGAGCTGCTTTTTATATTTACTGGGTGCTCCGTCCCAGCGCTATGTCCTTGAGAAATCAGTCTGAGCACAAGGCTGTGTCTGAACTCTCTGCCTTTCAATTCCATGAGCCACGCTGTGTGCGCCTCCTGACCTCTCATTCTCTGGAATGGGGGACCAGTGAGTATAAAAAAAACAGCTCCTGGAACCCCTGTTCCCTCATTATTGAGCTCCATAGTGTAGTTTATGGGGGTCAGAGGTGATGGCAGAGGCCCTTTAAACCCAAGGGACAGCATTTCTCATCTATTATTACTTGTCTTGGAGTTGAAAGTTTTTCTTGAAGCAAGTTAGAATGTAGATTTGCTTGAGTAATACATCTGCTCCCTTTCTGTAGGCTGTGCAGTCCATTAGAGGTTATCTGGCTTGACGGATCTCTGCACAAAAAGATCCTCACTGTCCACTTCATCCGTGAGGAAGCTTTATCCTCTGTTACCATGAAACATAACGACAGTTCGGATTCTCCAGAGCATCTAGTGTCCTGCAACCGGGCTAGTAAATGACATCCTCCGGACCTACCGATTCACCAAATTTCCCTGGGCCCTTGACTCTGCCACCATCTGCTGATGCAGCTCTTGGCGCTCTGCCAATCTTTCACCTGACCAACCTGTCATCTACCCAAAGTCTCTCACTGGCATGCCATATAGCCCCAGCTCTTCCACCTCTTCAGACCCCTCGCCCTAGTACCACTAGCTTACACTAATAACTTCCATTATGCCAACCATGCCAAATTTGTGGAAGCTAACCGCAGACTAAGCAGATGGGTCTCTGCACCAACTGCCATTGTTTTTTGCTTCTGTGAATCACTTGGCAATGGTACGGGCTTAGCAAAATCATATTTTTCATGGGTTGTGTCTTGTGGTGCGAGATAAGATGGTGCAGGAGAAAAAAGATCAAGCCACATTTTACACAACAATTCTTTAACCCCTTGAGTGGCGGGTTTCCTACCACCCTGTCGTGCCCACCAGGGCAGGTTTTTTAAAATGGTCTAATCATTGAATTTCAACTAGTTTTGCAGTTGCGTCTCAAGAGCCATAACTTTTTCATTTTTCCATTGACATGGCCATATAAGGGCTTGTTTTTTGCGGGACAAGTTGTGATTTTTTAAACAGGGGGAGGAAAAAAAGGAATGGGGAAAAAAGAAAGAAAGGGGCCATGTCATTAAGGGGTTAAATAATGTATTAACTTCCTTTCTGGGTCATTATGACACACACGAATACCACATGTGTGATTGTATTTTTGATTTTTTTACAAAGTAAAGGGAGACAAGTGTTTTTATTATTTTTTTTTATAATTTTTTAAGTTTTTTTTAAAAATTTTTTTTGTTGTTGTTGTCCCTTTAGGGGACTTCTACAGGGACCCATCAGGACCCCTGATCACATTCCGGGGGTCCGATGGTGACAGCCCTTTACATGCTGCAGTGACAGCCCTTTACATGCTGCAGTCACATAGACTGCAGCATGTAAGGGGTTAACACAGCAGAGATCAGAGGTTTTCTCTGATCTCTGCTGTAAGAGCTGGTACCTAGGTGTCCTCTCACAGCCAAGCACCAAGCTCTCTCTGCTACAGAGACCATCGGCTTGCTTCTGACAAGCCGATGGTCTCTATGGCAACCTGTAAACAAAGCAGGAGATTGCCGACATATCGGCAATATCTTCTGCTGGTTTTTCAAAGCCCTTGCTTTGTTCTCTGTGGGTCTGTGCAGGCAGAGCACACTGTCACAGCTTGTGACATTGTGCTCTGCAGCTCCCATAGTGATACATAGCCCAGAAATCTTCCGGGCTATGTTGCTATGAGCAGTGGAGCTGGTCCCGGAAATTTTCCGGGCGTGCCACTCAAGGGGTTAAGTCAAGAGAAATTGAATATTGTATTAGTCGCTATATATATATATATATATATATATATATATATATATATATATATATATATATATATATATATATATATATATGCACACGAGGGGCTGCTGATAAGTCTTTGGTTTCACCCAGAAAGAAATGAGATAGGAAGATGAGACTTTACATTTATTCCACATACTCTCCATTGATGTCAACACACTTCTTACATCGGTATTCCAAGTTCTGCAAAAAGAAGGATTTTGGTTGTGCCTCAAACCAGTTGTTACGTGTGCTGCTGAGACATGTTGTACTACTGTGCTTCCAGCAGCACAGCACTCTCAGGGTTAATGATTGAGCTGGCTGGGTGTGGTTCTTCCTGCTAGCCAATCTCCTGGGTCTGTGCTCACATATAAACCCAGCTCCTGATCAGTCTCTGTCTGGTGTTCAGGGTGAGCAGTCATGAATCCTTGTCTGTTGCAGCTTGCTGTGTAATCTGTGTCTTGCTGGTTCATGTCCCTTTGTTCATTTAAATTCTGTCAGTTTTGTGTCAGCTTGCTGTGTGACCTGCTATCTGTGTCCTGTCCTGTCGCAGCGTTCTGTGTGAACTCTGTCCGGTTCTGCTGGACTCCTGGTTAGTTTAGGGACTAGCAGTATAACTAGGAACCGTGAAGTTGGCCTGCTAGCTTTCATGTTTTGTACAAAATGTCAAATAATACCTGGTATTTATATTCAGCTCCCTATCTGTTACTAGTGGTTGCCTTGTGGCTGCTGTATGCTGTGTATTCTGGCTCTGTGTGTCCTGTTGTTTAGTCCCTGTCATGTGGCATGTGAATACATCCTGTTCTGGTGCATGGCTCCTAGGATCAGCAAGGGCCCAGATCTGAAGACCGCTGGGCTGCCCTTACTGGGGCAATGTTCATGCTTAGGTAGGGCCAGGTCAACCTCCCGGTAGTACAGGGTCAGTTTGCCAGAAACCCGTGTGCGTACCCAGTCCGATCGTGTGGGCCCCGTGCTTAGTTTGCCCACATGATCGTAACACCAGTCATCCGTAGCAGCCATGGCATCAGAAATGATGTGAAATTTGGTCCCCTTGAGGTGTTTCTTCACGTTTGGAAACAGATGATAGTCGGAGGGAGCTAGATCTGGTGAATAAGGTGGGTGATCAACCAGCTGGATGCCTAGCTCCACCAGTTTTGCCGTGGTCAATTGTGCAGTGTGAGCAGAGGCGTCTTGCAGGAACAAGATTCCTTTGGACAGCTTGCCGCGCCTTTTGGCCTTCAGAGCTGTCTTCAATTGGTTCAAAAGTTCAATGTAATACCTTGCATTGATGGTGGAACCATTTTGAAGGTAGTCCACTAGCAGCATGCCCTCCTTATCCCAGAACACAGACGCCATCACCTTAGTGGTTGATTTTTGCACCCTGATCTTCTTTGGGTGAGGAGAACCACTGTGCCTCCCCTCTTCTGACTGCTCCTTATTTTCAGGGTCATACAAATAAATCCAGGTCTCATCCATAGTGACCAGCCAATCCAGGAAGTTCTTATCAGTCCGGAAACGCTGACAAATGGAAGTTTTCACTCGCATGCTTTTCTGATCTGTTGTCAAACATTTGGGGACCCACTTTGCAGATAGCTTCTTCATGTTCAAATGTTCATGGTTAATGAGACAAACACGTTCACCAGAAATCCCCATGATGTCTGCTATTCCTTTCGCTGAAATCGGCTGATTCTTCAGTATGAGGTTGTGCACAGCATCGGCGATCTCCGGAACAACCACCTCTCTCGGTCGTCCAGGACGTTCCTCATCATTGGTGCTGAAGTGGCCCGCTTTAAATTTGGCAACCCAGTTCTTAACTGTAGAATACTGGTGTAAGGAAATTTAGGGCTTACTGTGGCTTGGCATTACTTCAATCACTCACAGCTACAGCAGCTTCTTCACTCCCGGAGCATCACTCATCCGGCAGAACTCGGGCACATCTCGGGAACAAGCCTCAGCATTCTTCAAGACTATAACCCCAATACTGGCCATGTCTGCTCAACTTGCGCCATTGCTTACAGGGAGGACAGGTTTAGCTCTTCCGCGACATCTACCACAATGCATACATTATCATCAATACTTCCCTGATTGGGACCCCATGCTCTTAGAGCGGCTTCACAAGAGCGTAAGCGCAATACACATGCTGTAATGCAACGTTTTTTGCGTTGTGAATGTTGCACCACCATGAGCAGACCGCGACCGTTCACATCGATGCGGGACACAGCAGCTCCCCGAGTTAAAAGGCTATGAAGACTAAATAATCCCGAATTTTGTGGTTCTCCCCATGAAATTACAGTGTATTGCACAATTACATGCGTATTGGGTAGACTCCTATGGGGCCTGGTGCGCAAATGTGCACTAAAATAGCGCATGCTGTGAAAGTGAGAATTAACCGATTCTTGGGGCACTGCGTGCGCAGATTTGTCGCACATGGATGCATGTGCAAATATGTCCGTGGGAAGCCGCCCTTAAAGCACATCCGGCATGCAAGCTATGCCTCCACTCTCCAATGCGCTATTACTGCTATTACAAAGTAGAAGTCATAAAAGTTATTAAAGAGACAGTAACACAATATCTTTGGCCTAAAACTTCTAATAAATTCCTACAGTATTAAACGGCTTTAATAACACTGGCAATCATCGAGGGGATTAACACTTTCATCTCTGCATGACATGCCCGTGCAAACCCTTTCAAGTCTACTGGGGAATCCGACCTGCTTGTACACCTGGACGTAGGTCATTGCATATGATATTGGGGATCTGCAAAGTTCTAATGCAGAATTAATGCAAACAGGAAGCTGAGACATAAGCTGCTGTTGGCTGAGGTCCTCCCACTGTAAGGGCTCAGTCGCATGGGCGTTTGTACGTGCGTATCAGCGGCGATCCGTACGGATAAACAGACGCACCGCAGATATCCGCACCTGTCAAAAAAAGAACATATGGGTGGCAATGGAGCTGGTCATACGGATTTTCGTCCGCACGCGATGAGGGCGTTTGTGTCTGTTTGCTACATGAAGGCAAAATTATAGCCCATAAACCCCACAAACTATAAGCAGGTCTACAGTGTAAGGACCTCAGCAAACAGCTATTCATATTTCAGCTTCCGGGACGTCTATGATATGGGCAGTAAGATATTGGGGTTTGAAAAAAAAAATTTCAAAAGGAAAATGTAAAAAGATGTAAAATCCCCAATAAGTAGCGGCCCCCCCGGACGCCCTCTTCTGCGCAGTTTATCAAACAAACTCTTTCTTTATCCATAGATACTTCTGGGAGAGCTGGGTGAGTAAACCTCTGCAAGGTCTGGAGAGGCATCTGTTGCGTTGCTATAGAGCATACATGTGGTGCAGGTTATTCAGTATTGCATCGGTCAGTGCCCTGTGGCAGTGAAGGGGTTACCCGGGACAGCGCCTCCGGCAGGCATTATACGTCACGGCCCCCTGCTGCCATGGAGATATCCATCAACAAGTGAAGATTTTTAATGTTTAATTGATGAATGCGGCTGAAACCAAGACAGGTTGCTATTGTCCTGCGCAATGTAACCCGGGACACATAACATCACACACCGAGGTGGCCGCCTGTGGCTTAATGGGTGACCACGGCCAAAGCAATCCAGCCTGAATGTTGATTGAGGGTTTAATGCTGCAATCTGCTCCAGACTCAACCCATCTGCTATTACTAAAGCTCATTCAATGCAGAATGAAAAGTTCTGCAGCTTCCTAATATACACTCAGAGTCAGCACCAATCCCTCTGCTATAAGGAGTAGATATATATATATATATACACACACACACACTCAGTGTCAGCACCAATCCCTCTGCTATAAGGAGTATATATATATATATATATATATATATATATATACATACACACACACTCATTGTCAGCACCAATCCCTCTGCTATAAGGAGTATGTATGTATATATACATATACACTCATTGTCAGTAACATCCCTCCCTTAGAAGTAGTCGAAGAGAATGACACTTTCTCTGTGTGATTGTAACATTAATATAAGTATATGATCACAAGATCAGAGCAAAAAGTGAATTTATTGTGGAGAACTGACCCCTTGAAGGAAGGCTCTGGTACCCTGTTGTACTGCCTCCAGCTTGGATACTAGATGTGATACGGGTGGGCATGGAGGCTCTAGTACCCTGTTGTACTGCCTCCAGCTTGGATACTAGATGTGATACAGGCAGGTATGGAGGCTCTAGTACCCTGTTGTACCACCTCTAGCTTGGATACAAGATGTGATACAGGTGGGCATGGAGGCTCTAGTACCCTGTTGTACCGCCTCCAGCTTGGATACTAGATGTGATACAGGTGGGCATGGAGGCTCTAGTACCCTGTTGTACTGCCTCCAGCTTGGATACTAGATGTGATACAGGCAGGTATGGAGGCTCTAGTACCCTGTTGTACCACCTCTAGCTTGGATACAAGATGTGATACAGGTGGGCATGGAGGCTCTAGTACCCTGTTGTACCATCTCTAGCTTGGATACAAGATGTGATACAGGTGGGCATGGAGGCTCTGGTACCCTGTTGTACTGCCTCCAGCTTGGATACTAGATGTGATACTGGCAGGCATGGAGGCTCTAGTACCCTGTTGTACAGCCTCCAGCTTGGATACAAGATGTGATACGGGCAGGCATGGAGGCTCTAGTACCCTGTTGTACTGCCTCTATCTTGGATATAAGATGTGATACGGGTGGGCATGGAGGCTCTAGTACCCTGTTGTACCTCTTCTAGCTTGGATATAAGATGTTGAATTTGGCATCCCATATGGTCCTATACATGTGCTATTTTCAATAACTCTGGTGACCTGGCAGCCACGGAAGTGTGACAATGTTGTGGGGGCTTCCTGTGACCCCCTTTGTGTTTGTGGCCGAGAATTATCCTGCTGCCTCTTGGAAGCCGCCATGAGAGGAACACATGTGGCTGCAGGATGTCCTGAACATATCGCTGAGCTGTCATTGTCCCTCGTACCACTACTAGGGGGGACCAACTGTCGTATTTGATGGCCCCCCAAACCATCACACCAGCAGTGGGGGCAAAATGCTGCTTCACAGCAAAGGTAGGATTGAAGCGTCAAAACTTAGTGCCAAAACCTAACTCTTGATTCATCATTGAAGACAACCCGGTTCTACTCCGTAGCAGTTCATTTTCATTGTTTCCGACACTGCAAACTGAGGTTACAATGGGTGTCAAAGCCAGTACAAGTAATGGGTATCATAAAACCAGGCGCCCTTCAGCCAATTACTAAGAAATGGTTCTAATAGACACAGGGGTGTACCGATTGTGCCACCTGTCTCTAGTTGACAGATAATGAAACAGTTAGAGCTGCTTGTGCCGTGTTTGTCGGACGATCAAACGATCCTCTCTACTGGTAGTCTGTGGAGGGCATCCTGACCCCACGCACCTTGGGTGTCCTCATGCATCCACTGGTCCCAACACCCCATATCAGTCTCCTCAGAACGGGCCGGTGGGGACAATTCATCGGTTCGACCATCCAGCTTCTCTCATCAAATAATCCGCCCAGAGGTGTAACTTGAAGCTTCTGGGCCCCAATGCAAAATCTGTAACAGGGCCCCCAACTATAATGCTTTATTCATAGTACTGGGCTCCCTATATGGAAGGAGAGAGGCCTTATGGGCCCCCTAAGGCTCCTGGGCCCGGGTGCAACCTCATCCCCTGCATCCCCTATAGTTACGCCCCTGAATCCGCCCCTCTCAGACTCTGGTAACGGGGTGACATCTCTTCTCTGCGTCGTAGAGGCGTCTAGTGGTCAACAAGCTCTACACAAGCGGAAGAAGAGGTCACTACAGACAAGGGGCCTCCGGGAGCCTTTTATAGGCCAAGGAGGAACCAGTTTTAGGGCCTCAGATGACAAGACCGTTGATCTAATCGCACCAAAACTCTATTTATTTGTATATTGACGAGCCTCGTGTGGCGCAGAATGTTAAGGCAGCAGAATAATAATCTTTATTTGTATAGCGCCAACTTATTCCGCAGCGCTTTCAGGCATGGATAAATGCAAAACAATACAACAATTACAATATGAGGTACATTGGGTTAGACACAAATGGGTTGGGGTGGTACAGGAGGTGCAGGGGGTGGGGAACACAGGCAATAGGAAATTTCATGTACAGATCATTTATTAGAAGGCAAATAGGGTGGGACACCATAGGGAGGGCAAGGGGCTAGGTCAGGAGATTTGGTATGCTTCCCTGAAGAGGTGCGTTTTTAAGGCACGTCTGAAATTTCGTGCATTGGGAATTGTCCGGATGCCTTGGGGTAGAGCATTCCAGAGGATGGGTGCTGCTCTGGTGAAGTCCTGTAGGCGAGCATGAGAGGTTCGTATTACAGGGGTGTTTAGTCTGAGTGTGTTAGCCGATCGGAGTGAGCGGGCTGGGTGGTGTACTGACAGGATGGAGGCGATGTATGGTGGCGCAGCGCCATGCAGAGCTTTGTGAGTGAGGTAGAGGAGTTTAAATTTAGTTCTGCAGTGGATGGGCAGCCAATGCAGCGACTGGCATAATGCAGAGGCGTCTGAATAACGACTGGATAGAAAAATGAGCCTAGCTGCTGCATTTAGTATGGATTGGAGCGGAGCGAGTCTAGTGCGGGGGAGGCCAATGAGTAGCGAGTTGCAGTAGTCAAGCCGGGAGTGGATGAGCGCAACCACGAGCGTCTTTAGCGTGTCCGTGGTTAGGAACGGACGTATTTTAGCAATATTTCTGAGGTGAATGTGGCATGTTTGGGCCAGAGATTGGATATGGGGGGCAAAAGAGAGATCAGAGTCCAGTGTGACCCCAAGGCATCGGGCATGCCGTCGGGGGGTTATGATGGTGCCAGACACTGGAATGGAGATGTTGAGGGGAGGTCGGTTAGAAGGCGGAAAGACAAGGCAGAAATGCAGTCCTAAACTCTTGCTCACGACCTGAAGGTTGCCGGTTCAAATGCTGCATGGTTCAGGTAGCCAGCTCAAGGTAATAAATAAATTACTTGAAAGCGCTGTGGAATAAGTTGGCGCTATACAAATAACAAGATTTATTTATTTTTATTAATATCTGCCTGAGATGGAACTGCATGCTGAGATTTACAGCAAAATGACAACTTCTTCTAGGGGAGCGATTGATTTCACTTTGTACTTTGTGGAACATGTAAAGATCTCTGCTTGCTGTGAGCTAGTGTAAACATTCCTACCTACAATCTCATCACAAGTCCTGCATATCAAAGGTGCAGGATTGATGAGAAGAAGGCGCTCTGATACTTTGTAACATTTCCAAGCCTGTGCAGAAAAAGAGCGTGTTGTTTGTTAGAAGTTCCATAATAAGTTACTTGTTCTGTTCGCCGCTACGCTGCTCCCAGATTAAATTTACAAATCACCACAAATTTTCATGGCAATTTGTTTATTCAGCGTGATAATCCGTAGTATTTGCAGAAGGATTATCATACACTCATATGTCCTGGCAGTATGAAACAATGTCATGAGACAATGAGCTGTTGTGTCTATGGGGTGACAGTATCTACAGAGCTGGTGTGTTAATGTCTGCCGAGCCTCTGCATCTAAGGCTGGGTACCCACTGGGCGGATTTCGGGCGAAAATCTCGCAGTTTGGCCGCAGCGAAAAACCACAAGATTTCCGCCGGGAAAGCGCTGCTTCAAAACCTGCGGCACTTAGCCACGGGTTTTGAAGCGGCCTGGCCGCACGCTTTTCCGTTACAGTTGGTGCTCCCATAGAGGAGAGCGCAGCCGCGGCGGAAAAAAATGAACATGCTGCGGCTGTCAAATCCGCGCCACAACGTTGGCTTCTGCCAGCTTTGCCGCGGCAGATTTGCCGTCCCGTGTGGACCAGATTTCTGAGAAATCTCGTCCACATGGCTGGCTAATCCCGACATAAAAATTGTTGGCTCGTTCACTTCTCTATCTACAATGGGGCCTTTGCAACGCAAAACGCAGGAAAATAGAGGAGTCCTACTTTTTTCCGCACACGTAAAATGCGCATATAAATGTACCCAAGAGAATTAACCCATTTAAATCAATTGGCTCTATTCTTATGTTTAGCGTGCAAATATTTCCCGCGCACAAAAACACGTGCATATCCGCCCTTGTGAACAAGCCCTAAGCTTATCACTATGATATTGTCTGTTGAGCTTTCCCACAGGATGAAACTGTTCGTATGACGCTGCGCAAATGTGGATTTTGTTGCTTTTTTTTTTTTCCTACTGTGGAATGCATTCTGCAAAACGTCTTTTGGAATTTCTAGTGTTTTTTTTCCGCCGACTTTAATTACAGAATTACATCTCCTGTCGGTTAGAAATCTGCAGCAACAATTCCACAAAACTCCTTAATTCCGCAGCAGAAAACATTTCCGCTGCGGAGTTTAATCCTAAAGACGCGCAGATTATAACAAGTGTGGAGTTCAAGCCCCATAAGGATAACATTGAGATACAGAAACGTCCTCGTAGACTAATTCCGTCCCGTGTGACAGGTCTCTAAGACTATAATGCGTGATGCTGCTTGCTGATCTGTGTATCTAAGCCGATCATGTGTGATACTGCGCTGAGCTGATATAGTTAATCCCAGGATGTGTGATAACATTTTGCTGAGCTGCTGTATGTAAATGTAAAATGTGTTATACAGTTTGCTGAGCTGGTATATCAGATCTGTCACATGTGATACTTTCTGCTGATCTGGTGTATCTAAACCTGTCATGTGCTCTGTGGCTCATCGGTTCACTATCATGCAATGTTATCATGAAACACTAAGGGCTCATGTCCACGGGCAAAAGAAGAATTAAAATCCGCTGCGGATTTTAACTCTTCTCCTGCCCGCGGATCCGCACCCCATAGGGATGCATTGACCACCCGCGGGGTAGATAAATACCCGCGGATGGTCAATAAAAGTGATTTAAAAAAAAATGGAGCATGAAAAAATCTGGACCATGCTCCATTTTCGTGCGGGTCTCCCGCGGGGACGGCTCCCGCGGGCTTCTATTGAAGCCTATGGAAGCCGTCCGGATCCGCAGGAGACCAAAATCGGAATTTACTCACCGGCTCTGGTTCTTCCCTTCGTCGCGTCTCCATCTTCTCTCCGCCGCGGCCGGATCTTTTTTCTTCGGGCTGGCGCATGCGCATCCGCCGGCCCGAAGAAAGAAGATCCGGCCACGACGCAGAGAAGATGACGCCGCTGCGAAGGGAAGATCCGGAGCGGGCGAGAGGTAAGTTTATTCTTATTTTTATGCCTCATGTCCGCGGGGCAGGAGGGACCCGCTACGGATTCTCCATGGAGAATCCGGAGCGGGCCTGATTTTCCCCGTGGACATGAGGCCTAAAGGTCAGCGTGCTGATGGTATATAAACCCATATACCATTTATTTTTGATTTTTCTTGATATAGTGGCTCATTACTACACTACTAAAGCAAACACCATGGGATTACATTGGGAGGGGTGAAAGTTTTACTGTACGATTTTTCGGAAAAGTAAGATATTTTGCCTAAGCCATCAGACCTTCAACCAAATGTTGATCCATTACTGTATATTACTCTTCTTTCACACTATTTTGGCCATCCAGCGCTGGCTCACCCTTATGGTTCCGTCCAGGTTTGTTTTCTTATTAGGTTTTCTTCATAAAAGACAGAACCAGCGCTGGAGTCACAACACACTATTTGATACCAGACTTATTTAAGACATCGTTAGTATAATACAGTAATAATTACGTACCAGAAGATGTCCAGGTTATACCAGCATGGTCCATATCACTATAACCTAGATGTACAACTTATACCAGCAGAACACATATAATATTATACATGTGATGCCCGGGTTATTCAAACATGCTCCATCACTATATACAAGATGTATAACTTATATAATCTGTGCATATATAATTATATACAGGAGATACCCAGGTTATACCAGCATGGTTCATATCACTATATACAGGGAGATGTATAACTTATACCAGCTGTACTTATATAATTATATACAGGAGATACCCAGGTTATACCAGCACGCTCCATATCACTACATACAGGAGATGTATAACTTATACCATCTGTACATATATAATTATATACGGGAGATACCCAGGTTATACCAGCATGGTGCATATCACTATATACAGGGAGATGCATAACTTATACCAGCTGTACATATATAATTATATACAGGAGATACCGCGGTTATATCAGCATGCTCCATATTACTGCACACAGGGGATGTATAACTTATACCAGCTGTACATATATAATTATATACAGGAGATACCGCGGTTATATCAGCATGCTCCATATTACTGCACACAGGGGATGTATAACTTATACCAGCTGTACATATATAATTATATACAGACAATTTCCAGGTTATACCAGCATGCTCCATATCACTGTATACAGGGAGATGCATAACTGATACCAGCTGTACATATATAATTATATACAAGAGATACCCAGGTTATACCAGCATGCTCCATATCACTATATACAGGATGTATAACTTATACAATCTGTACATATATAATTATATACAGGAGATACCCAGGTTATACCAGCATTCTCCATATCACTATATACAAGACTATATATATATATAGATATAAAACTTATCCCAACTGGTCAGTATCACTATATACAAGAAGATGGCCAACTTATACCAGCTGTACATATAAAATTATATACAGAAGATACCCAGGTTATACCAGCATGGTCCATATCACTATATACAGGAGATGTATAACTTATACCAGCTGTACACATAGTATTATGTATAGATGATACCCAGGTTATACCAGCATGGTCCATATCACTATATACAGGAGATGTATGACTTATACCAACTGTACATATAAAATTATATACAGAAGATACCCAGGTTATACCAACATGATCCATATCACTACATACAGAATGTGTCCAGGTTAAAGCAGCATGGTCCATATCACAATATACAAGATTATATATAACTTATACCAGCTCCATGAAAGCAGGAAGAGAAACTCCACATTCTGCAGGAGAAAGAAGAAGATACAGCAGCCACAGCAGCGCAATGTTACTGTCTGCCATAGACTGAGAGGAGCATAATATACCATTCATGTCTATACCTCCTACATGATATACCATGGACCACTATACCCTACACCCCAGAATCGCCCCTACCCCCTAAATCATTAGCCCCAATCTGCCACCTGTATTGCCCAATCACTATTTTATAATCGGTTTGGCCATACTGATATCTATTTCGCCCTGCCAATAACACTTCTTGAATCCTGAATATATAATTTTATATCAGACATTGCCCACGTTATACCAGCATGCTCTGTATCACCACAAGGAAATATTTATACCTACTGTACATATATAATTACATCTGGGCCGGCTTTAGGGCTGCCACCCACTTGCCTTTTTTTTCATGCGTTATAGTTTGGTTTTTTTTCACGCGTTATAGCTTGCCTTTTTTTCAAGCGATTGTCAATGGGACTTTCTAATGTTAAAAACGCTTTGCAGGTTAGTGTGTTTTTAACATTAGAAAGTCCCATTGACAATCGCTTGAAAAAAAGGCAAGCTATAACGCGTGAAAAAAAACCAAACTATAACGTGTGAAAAAAAAGCAGCAATATAGCATGAAAAAAAGGCAAGCTATAACGCGTGAAAAAAGGCAAGTGTGCAGGAGCCCATATGGCATGAAAAAAAAGTAAGCTATAACGCGTGAAAAAAGGCAAGTGTGCAGGAGCCCATATGGCATGAAAAAAAAGTAAGCTATAACGCGTGAAAAAAAGGCAAGTGGGTGGGAGCCCTTAGGCTTACATGGACGACAGATTCACAGTGGGCCCTCTATTATCTCTGATGTGCTCCCTTAGTAATTTAGAGGTGCCCTGTGCCCCTTGAGTCATTTCTAAGCTCGACTATGACTCAAGTCAATTATAGGCCCTACTGTGCCCCTTAGTAATTATTAAGACCCCATTGTGCCCTCTGAATAATATATGTGCCCCACTGTGCCCTGAGTTACTTATAGCCCCACTGTGCCCCTTAAGTAATTTATAGTCCCCACCAGATAATGTATAACAAACCAGTTGTATGTTAAACATAATCTGTTGTATAACTGTCAAGGATCAAACCTTGGACCTCCTGTGCTCCAGACAGTCTTTCTACTGATCCTATCATTGTCCTGGCTCCTGATCTAGTTCCTGCCTCTCTATCCTGGATGCTAATTAGCACTTTCTATATAAACCTGGCCCTTGATACCGACGTCTGGCTTCCTGCATCATCTTTCTATACTGCATACCGAGACCACCCATTGCTGACTTCGGGGTTTCCATCTGACTACGTTACCCGCCTCATCCTTCTGTACCGAGATGACCCGCTACTGACTCCTGGCTTGTCCCTAATTACCTCTCCAGACCTGTGCAGGTACTACGCCTGTAGCTCCTACTCAGCGCCGGTAAGATGCTACAATAGCTATATACCACAATGACCCCTAGATCACTAGAGGTGTATTAAAATTATTATGAAGAAGGTATAACCCATAATACTTTGATATTTGTAATCTCTTTAAGGCCTCATTCACATGACCGTATGTGTCTTCATGCTGGCCGCAGCGCGGGCGCAAATCGCATCAATGAAGAATAACCGTGATCGACTCCTGAGCTTTATTAGCGTTTTCTCATCTATTCACATGGGTATAATGCGGGACCCAGGCTAGACCCAGGCTAGATGGTACATTTTTAATATCTCCTCCAAGTTGTCCCTAAATAGACCTGAATAATAATTGTTTAGGCCCATGCTAAACAGGCGGTGCAACACAATATTTCCTTTGTTGGGATGTGCTTCAACTTACTGTGTTCTTTAGAGATTCTTGGAGTTGACCTGGAAGGACTTTCTAACATAGTAATAGAATGGATCATCTCTAGCATTCCTAAAGCAAACACATTACCACCCCCTTGGCCTGTATACACTGATACCATGTGGGATTGAGAGAACACAAGCTGAAAACAATTTTCAAAGGTGGTCTGGCATCTAGCAAACAGATGAGGAGGGCCCATTAGCAATGTACCTCCTGCAACAATGACAATACAATCCTACACAAAGCTCTAGATACTCAGTGGTCTGGGCAACACATTGAAGTCCTCTGTAGAACTGCTTACCTCCAGGAAGTGAGAGAAGTAGAGACTATAAGAACTGTTTTTCCTGCCTAAAAAACAAAAGTTTGTCATTCTGGTTTATTTCTATCTGTTATATTAAAAGTTCAATTGCATCAATGTCCGAGTCTGAAAAATATTGGAGCTTTCCATGGTATCTCCAACCCATCACGACCCTTCAGGCTCACTTTGAAACACGCCACTCCATGGAACTGGTTTGGCCGGAGCCAGGCTATAAAACTTGGTTGGTGCTGGCACCCAACTATGTGGACCAGAAGACTATGGTTACTCTGCAAAAGTTGGGCCTTTCACACCCGGAGGAGCCGGTGGTCCATCAGCCAGCATACTAACCTCCTCCAGAGAATAGGTGAGACCCCAGCTCTGTCCTTAGTGTCACTCAACAATTCTATACCTTTTTTGTGGTATACTGATGTATGCCAACCAGATGGAGGCCACGTATGGGCAAAGTTTCATGTACATGCATTAAAGATGGATGAATGTGGATGAGGAAGACAATGACAGGCTGCTGATTTCGGTAACCAGAGACATTGTTGCCTTCTATATTAATCGTCAATCCAGCTATTATATTTGGTTCTGGGAAAAGTGGGAGACAACCAACATGGCTACCATCACAGTCGCCCTCCACCCACTTTCATATCACTAAGCAGATTTGCCCTTCAGGAATCTGTAAAGGTTAGAAGTCTGTCCTTGTAAAAGCGGTAATCGTGTCTATATTAGTTGTCAAACTTTTCTAAAAACTTTTTGTTTTTAGGAAGAGGTGATTAAACCTTTAAGCATACATCGATCAACAAATATTAAGTGCAGACGTTGACTGTCATATGAGACACGTCAGACCGTTTCTTCACAGAAGAGAATATAAATAAGAGCAATAATCATCTTCTGGCATGATACAGTAGTCATTAATGTACAAAGAGAAGCAGGAGGGGGGTACTCTCTGTTCCAAAACAATACTCCCCTTTGAATAATGACACAGTGTTTCATGTCAGAGGGTGGCTTTCAATGAGATGACTTATCCTGTCATTAGATGGATTCAGCCCTTGATAGTGTAGACCAGAATTTCAAAGCTTTTAGATGCTGCTACAAACAGAGACGTAAGACATGACGAATGGGCAGCCAAGAGATAAACTGCAGCAGGAATGGGTGGGGGTGGCGGATGCCTATTACAGAATCTGACTCACAGTGTTCACCAAGGCACCTGGGAAATACTGGCCATAATATAATACATTTCCACATATCTGTCAGTACAGAGTTTTATAGGATAGCTACAAAAATATTAAACTTTGGGTAGGCAAAGTTCGATCAGAGATCAGAGATGCCCTTAACCTCACCGACTGGGACAATGTCCTCAGACATACGATTACAGACAATTAATCGGAAATGTTTAAAAAGATTCTACTTACTTACTGTGAGAGGTTCATACCCTACAGGAATAAAAGGGTAAGGAATAGGAGAAAACCAATGGGGCTCAATAAAAATGGCAATAAACAGCAAAAATAAAGCAATTAAAGGGGTTGTCTCGCGCCAAAACGTGTTTTTTTTTTTTTTTCAATAGGCCCCCCGTTCGGCGCGAGACAAACCCAAAGGATGGGTTAAAAAAAAAAATATATATATTACTTACCCGAATCCCCGCTCTGCGACGACTTCTTTCTTCCTTCTCCAAGATGGCCGCCGGGATCTTCACCCACGATGCACCGCGGGTCTTCTCCCATGGTGCACCGTGGGCTCTGTGCGGTCCATTGCCGATTCCAGCCTCCTGATTGGCTGGAATCGGCACACGTGACGGGGCGGAGCTACGATGACGACGCGGGACCAGCTCTCCGGCACGAGCGGCCCCATTCACAAGGCAGAAGACCGGACTGTGCAAGCGCGTCTAAAAACGCCAGAAGACAGCGAATTTAGACGGATCCATGGCGACGGGGACGCTAGCAACGGAGCAGGTAAGTGAATAACTTCTGTATGGCTCATATTTAATGCACGATGTATATTACAAAGTGCATTAATATGACCATACAGAAGTGTATAACCCCACTTGCTGCCGCGAGACAACCCCTTTAAACCACTAAAACAAAAAGGCAGCGAAGAAGCACTGAAAACCTATAAGGAAAAAAATAAATTACGTAAAAAGAAGAGAAAATCAGCAAAGGTGGAGACAAAAAGACTCATAAGCACGCACAAAACACGCTTCTCTTAGAACCATTGCATTCCCTATGGTGTGCTCACATGTCCGTGTTTTACAGGTGCGTGCCTGTAAACATAGGACATGCGTGCACCATAGGGAATGCACGCATTGTTTTGAGTGGAGCTGCGGCTGCCGCCAGCGGCTTCATTGAAGACAATGGTCTGCCGGCACCCCTAAATTGTTTTTCAGAGAAGAGCTTTAGGCTGCCTGCAGAATTCTCACAGCGGATGCTGTCCCGTGCCCCTGCAGAGGCCTGCGGCTCACCTGCTCCCGGCATCTTCTCTCCGCAAATGCGCAGAGAGGAGCCGGCCCGTCACCGCTGACATTTCTGTGCGGGCCTCTGTGAGACCCGCACAGAAATAGAACATGCCGAGATTTGTTTTACGTGCGTGTTTTCTCATGGACAAATCGTGTCCGTCTGCCTAGGATTGCGTTTTGTAATGCAATCCTATGGTGGCAGCCACGGGCGGAAATTCTGCGGGAAACTTCCCGATGTTGAACAAACATGAAATTTGGCACAAGCATTCTTTAGGTCCTAAATCGGATACGTAAAGGGGTTACAACTAGAGATGAGCGAACGTGTTCTTCCGAGCTTGATATTCGTGCGAATATTAGGGTGTTCGGGATGTTCGTTATTCGTAACGAACACCATGCGTTGTTCCGGTTACTTTCACTTCCTTCCCTGAGACGTTAGCGCGCTTTTTTTGGCCAATTGAAAGACAGGGAAGGCATTACAACTTCCCCCTGTGACGTTCAAGCCCTATACCACCCCCCTGCTGTGAGTGGCTGGGAAGATCAGGTGTCACCCGAACATAAAAGTCGGCCCCTCCCGCGGCTCGCCTCAGATGCCTTGTGAGTTAGATGAGGGACAGTGCTGTTTGTACCGGAGCTGCTGTAGGGAAAGAATTGGTAGTTAGTGTAGGCTTCAAGACCCCCCAAAGGTCCTTATTAGGGCCACTGATAGCTGTGTGTTGGCTGCTGTTAGCAGTGGCAATTTTTTTCTTCTCAAAATCGGCTCTGCAGAGCGTTGCACCCGGCATTAGGGACAGAAGTGCTGCATAGGCAGGGAGAGTGTTAGGAGTGAGTGTAGCCTTCAAGAACCTCAACGGTCCTTTCTAGGGCCATATTTATCCGTGTGCAGTACTGTCCAGGCTGCTGTTAGCTGTGCTGCATTTTTTTTTGCTTCTCAAAATCGCCTCTGCAGAGCATTCCACCCTCCATTGATACTGCAGGGAAAGAATTGTATAGGCAGGGCCACAACACAGTTATTATTCATTGAATATACGCAGTGCTGCCTTTTGCTTGTAAAACAAGTGAAAATAATTCTATTTGTCCTGCCTCTGTCCGTCCTAACGCCGGTGGACACGTGTCGGCTGCGTGTGCAACCTGTAAAAATCATACGCACCCAGCTACGTTTTACTCCTGGCTTCGCCATTTGCTTTCCTTAATTGGGAAAAAAAATACCTGCTCTGCCACAGTTAATAACTCTGCTACCCTCACGTTCTGTGACACATTAGCAGGAAAACAGCACAGTTATTAAACTTCTCATGTTCATAGAATATACGCAGTGCTGCCTTTTGGTGCAAAAAACCGGAAAATAATTCTATTTGTCCTGCCTCTGTCCGTCCTAACGCCGGTGGACACGTGTCGGCTGCGTGTGCAACCTGTAAAAATCATACGTACCCAGCTACGTTTTACTCCTGGCTTCGCCATTTGCTTTCCTTAATTGGGAAAAAAAATACCTGCTCTGCCACAGTTAATAACTCTGCTACCCTCACGTTCTGTGACACATTAGCAGGAAAACAGCACAGTTATTAAACTTCTCATGTTCATAGAATATACGCAGTGCTGCCTTTTGGTGCAAAAAAACGGAAAATAATTCTATTTGTCCTGCCTCTGTCCGTCCTAACGCCGGTGGACACGTGTCGGCTGCGTGTGCAACCTGTAAAAATCATACGCAACCAGCTACGTTTTACTCCTGGCTTCGCCATTTGCTTTCCTTAATTGGGAAAAAAAATACCTGCTCTGCCACAGTTAATAACTCTGCTACCCTCACGTTCTGTGACACATTAGCAGCAAAACAGCACAGTTATTAAACTTAGATTATTCATTCACTAGAGGCAGTGGGGCCTTTCGTTTTCAAAAAAGGGAAAAAATTATATTTGGCCTGCAGTCTTGCGCCAATTTATTAGCTGCCTGTGAAATCAAATCACTGGTAATACAGCATGCTGAGGGGTAGGGGTAGGCCTAGAGGACGTGGACGCGGCCGAGGACGCGGAGGGCCAAGTCAGGGTGTGGGCACAGGCCAAGCTCCTGATCCAGGTGTGTCGCAGCCGACTGCTGCGCGATTAGGAGAGAGGCACGTTTCTGGTGTCCCCACATTCATCGCCCAATTAATGGGTCCACGCGGGAGACGGTTATTAGAAAATGAGCAGTGTGAGCAGGTCCTGTCCTGGATGGCAGAAAGTGCTTCGAGCAACCTATCGTCTACCCGCAGTTCTGCGCCGTCCACTGCTGCCAATCCGAATCCTCTGTCTGCTGCTCCTCCTTCCTCCCAGCCTCCTCACTCCATCACAATAACACCTGCTCAGGAGCGGGAACACTCCCAGGAACTGTTCTCGGGCCCTTGCTTAGATTGGGCAGCAGCGGTTCCTCTCCCACCAGAGGAGTTTATCGTCACTGATGCCCAACCATTCGAAAGTTCCCGGGGTCCGGGGGAAGAGGCTGGGGACTTCCGCCAACTGTCTCAACAACTTTCTGTGGGTGAGGAGGACGATGACGATCAGACACAGTTGTCTTGCAGTGAGGTAGTAGTAAGGGCAGTAAGTCCGAGGGAGCAGCGCACAGAGGATTCGGAGGAAGAGCAGCAGGACGATGAGGTGACTGACCCCACCTGGTGTGCAACGCTTACTCAGGAGGACAGGTCTTCAGAGGGGGAGTCAAGGGCATCAGCAGGGCAGGTTGCAAGAGGCAGTGCGGTGGCCAGGGGTAGAGGCAGGGCCAGACCGAATAATCCACCAAGTGTTTCCCAAAGCGCCCCCTCGTGCCATGCCACCCTGCAGAGGCCGAGGTGCTCTAAGGTCTGGCAGTTTTTCACAGAGACGCCTGACGACCGACGAACAGTGGTGTGCAACCTTTGTCGCGCAAAGCTCAGCCGGGGAGCCAACACCAACAGCCTCACCACCACCACCATGCGCAGACATATGATGGCCAAGCACCCCGCAAGGTGGGACGAAGGCCGTTCAGCGCCTCCGGTTTGCACCCCTGCCTCTCCCCCTGTGCCCCAACCTGCCACTGAGATGCAACCCCCCTCTCAGGACACAGGCACTACCGTCTCCTGGCCTGCACCCACACCCTCACCTCCGCTGTCCTCGGCCCCATCCAGCAGTGTAGTTCAGCGCACCGTCCAGCCGTCGCTTGCGCAACTGTTGGAGCGCAAGCGCAAGTACGCCGCCACGCACCCGCACGCTCAAACGTTAACCGTCCGCATAGCAAAATTCATCAGCCTTGAGATGCTGCCGTATAGGGTTGTGGAAACGGAGTCCTTCAAAAGTATCATGGAGGCGGCGGCCCCGCGCTACTCAGTTCCCAGTCGCCACTACTTTTCCCGATGTGCCGTCCCAGCCCTGCACGACCACGTCTCCCGCAACATTGTACGCGCCCTCACCAACGCGGTTACTGCCACGGTCCACTTAACTACGGACACGTGGACAAGCACAGGCGGCCAGGGCCACTACATCTCCCTGACGGCACATTGGGTGAATTTAGTGGAGGCTGGGACAGAGTCAGAGCCTGGGACCGCTCACGTCCTACCCACCCCCAGAATTGCGGGCCCCAGCTCGGTGGTGGTATCTGCGGAGGTGTATGCTTCCTCCACTAAAGCACCCTCCTCCTCCTCCTCCTCCTCTGTCTCGCAATCAAGATGTGTTAGCAGCAGCATGTCGCCAGCAGTCGGTGTCGCGCGGTGTGGCAGCACAGCGGTGGGCAAGCGTCAGCAGGCCGTGCTGAAACTACTCAGCTTAGGCGATAAGAGGCACACGGCCCACGAACTGCTGCAGGGTCTGACAGAGCAGACCGACCGCTGGCTTGCACCGCTGAGCCTCCAACCGGGCATGGTCGTGTGTGACAACGGCCGTAACCTGGTGGCGGCTCTGCAGCTCGGCAGCCTCACGCACGTGCCATGCCTGGCCCACGTCTTTAATTTGGTGGTTCAGCGGTTTCTGAAAAGCTACCCACGCTTGTCAGACCTGCTCGTAAAAGGCGCGCCGGCTCTGCGCACATTTTCGCAAGTCCCACACGGACGCTGCCACCCTGCGCACCCTGCAACATCACTTTAAGCTGCCAGTGCACCGACTGCTGTGCGACGTGCCCACACGGTGGAACTCTACGCTCCACATGTTGGCCAGGCTCTATGAACAACGTAGAGCTATAGTCGAATACCAACTCCAACATGGGCGGCGCAGTGGGAGTCAGCCTCCTCAATTCCTTTCAGAAGAGTGGGCCTGGTTGGCAGACATCTGCCATGTCCTTGGTAATTTTGAGGAGTCTACCCAGGTGGTGAGCGGCGATGCTACAATCATTAGCGTCACCATTCCTCTGCTATGCATCTTGAGAAATTCCCTGCAAACCATAAAGGCAGCTGCTTTGCGCTCGGAAACGGGGGCGGGGGAAGACAGTATGCCGCTGGATAGTCAGGGCACCCTCCTGTCTATTTCTCAGCGCGTACAGGAGGAGGAGGAGGAGCATGAGGAGGATGAGGAGGAGGGGGAAGAGACAGCTTGGGCCGCTGCTGACGGTACACCGGCTGATTGCCTGTCATCCTTTCAGCGTGTATGGCCTGAGGAGGAGGAGGAGGAGGATCCTGAAAGTGATCTTCCTAGTGAAGACAGCCATGTGTTGCGTACAGGTACCCTGGCACACATGGCTGACTTCATGTTAGGATGCCTTTCTCGTGACCCTCGCGTTGCACGCATTCTGGCCACGACGGATTACTGGGTGTACACACTGCTCGATCCACGGTATAAGGAGAACCTGCCCACTCTGATTCCCGAAGAGGAAAGGGGTTCGAGAGTGTTGCTATACCACAGGACCCTTGCGGACAAGCTGATGGTAAAATTCCCAGCCGACAGCGCTAGTGGCAGAAGGCGCAGTACCGAGGGCAAGGTAGCAGGGGATGTGCGTAGATCGAGCAGCATGTACATCCCAGGCAGTGCAACAGTCTTTAAGGGCCTGGCTAGCTTTATGGCTCCCCACCAAGACTGTGTCACCGCTCCCCAGTCACGGCTGAGTCGGCGGGAGCACTGCAAAAGGATGGTGAGGGAGTACGTAGCGGATCGCACGACCATCCTTGGTGACGCCTCTGCCCCCTACAACTACTGGGTGTCGAAGCTGGACACGTGGCCTGAACTAGCGCTGTATGCCCTGGAGGTGCTTGCTTGTCCTGCGGCTAGCGTCTTGTCGGAGAGGGTGTTTAGTGCGGCTGGGGGAATCATCACAGATAAGCGTAGCCGCTTGTCAACCGACAGTGCCGACAGGCTAACACTCATCAAGATGAACAAAGGCTGGATTTCCCCAGACTTCTGTTCTCCACCAGCGGACAGCAGCGATACGTAAGCAATACGTAGGCTGCACCCGCGGATGGAAGCTACGTTCTCTCTCACCATCCAAAACGGGGACATTTCTGCTTCATGAATCTGTGTCTAATATTCCTCCTCCTCCTCCTGCTCCTCCTCCTGAAACCTCACGTAATCACGCTGAACGGGCAATTTTTCTTAGGGCCACAAGGCTCACTCAAATAATTTTTCTGAACAATTTTTATAAGTTTCAATGCGCTTAAAAGCGTTGGAACTGTAACTTGAACCAATTTTTCGTTACACTGGGCTGCCTCCAGGCCTAGTTACCACTTAAGCCACATTAACCAAAGCGATTAATGGGTTTCACCTGCCCTCTTGGCTGGCCATGGCCAATTTTTGGGATGTACATTAGTACTGTTGATACAGCAATTTTTGTGGGCCCTCGCCTACAGTGTAATCAAATTAATTTTTAGCCCACCTGCATTCCAGCTGACATTACCTCAGCTGTGTTGGGCAATGCAATGGGATATTTTTGTGTACCGCCGGTTGGTTCCAGGGAGCCAGCCATGCTGTAGGTGCACACGGAGTTTTTAACACATCTGTACACTTGTAAAGAACCCCAGTCTGACTGGGGCATGCAGTGTGGGCCGAAGCCCACCTGTATTACGCACGACATTACTACCTCAGCTGTGTTGGGCAATGCAATGGGATATTTCTATGTACCGCCGGTGGCTTCCTGGCACCCACCCAGGCAGTGGGTCCACAGGGAGTTTAACCTACATGTGTCCACTTCTAAAGAACCCCAGTCTGACTGGGGCATGCAGTGTGGGCCGAAGCCCACCTGCATTATGCACGACATTACTACCTCAGCTGTGTTGGGCAATGCAATGGGATATTTTTGTGTACCGCCGGTGGGTTCCAGGGAGCCACCCATGCTGTAGGTGCACACGGAGTTTTTAACACATCTGTACACTTGTAAAGAACCCCAGTCTGACTGGGGCATGCAGTGTGGGCCGAAGCCCACCTGTATTACGCACGACATTACTACCTCAGCTGTGTTGGGCAATGCAATGGGATATTTCTATGTACCGCCGGTGGCTTCCTGGCACCCACCCAGGCAGTGGGTCCACAGGGAGTTTAACCTACATGTGTCCACTTCTAAAGAACCCCAGTCTGACTGGGGCATGCAGTGTGGGCCGAAGCCCACCTGTATTACACACAACATTACTACCTCAGCTGTGTTGGGCAATGCAATGGGATATTTCTATGTACCGCCGGTGGCTTCCTGGCACCCACCCAGGCAGTGGGTCCACAGGGAGTTTAACCTACATGTGTCCACTTCTAAAGAACCCCAGTCTGACTGGGGCATGCAGTGTGGGCCGAAGCCCACCTGTATTACGCACGACATTACTACCTCAGCTGTGTTGGGCAATGCAATGGGATATTTCTATGTACCGCCGGTGGCTTCCTGGCACCCACCCATGCTGTCGGTCCACAGGGACTTCACAATAGGGAGTTGTACCTGCCTGTGTCTATGAATTAAAAAGCCCGGTCTAACTGGGGCATGCAGACACCTTGACAGAATGAATAGTGTGTGGCACATAGGTTCCCCATTGCTATGCCTACGTGTGCAGCTCCTGATGGCGGTGGCACAGGATTCTATTTCTCATTGCTTCTGTACAGCATTGTGGGCTATCGACCCGCCACTTTTAAAGAGGGTCGCTGCCTAGCCGTGCCAACCCTCTGCAGTGTGTGCCTGCGGTTCCTCCTCATGGCAGATGCACTTCTAAATAGACATGAGGGTGGTGTGGCATGAGGGCAGCTGAAGGCTGCGCAGGGACACTTTGGTGTGCGCTGTGGGGGGGAGGGGGGGCGGTTGGTCAGCATGTAACCCAGGAGAAGTGGCAGCGGAGTGTCATCCAGGCAGTGATTGTGCTTTGTTGTAGCTAGTGTGGTGCTTAGCAAAGGTATGCCATGCTAATGAGGGCTTTTCAGAAGTAAAAGTTGTTGGGAGGGGGGGGGGGCGCCACTCTTGCCGGTATTGTGGCTTAATAGTGGGACCTGTGAACTTGAGATGCAGCCCAACATGTAGCCCCTCGCCTGCCCTATCCGTTTCTGTGTCATTCCCATCACTTTCTTGAATTGCCCAGATTTTCACAAATGAAAACCTTAGCGAGCATCGGCGATATACAAAAATACTCTGGTCGCCCATTGACTTCAATGGGGTTCGTTGTTCGAAACGAACCCTCGAGCATCGCGGGAAGTTCGTTCCGAATAACGAGCACCCGAACATTTTGGTGTTCGCTCATCTCTAGTTACAACTCAATTATTCAATGCTAAGTGCAGAAGTAAGTGCACCCCTATGTAATGTAACTTCCCGGAGTTGTACAAGCATGAAATGTGGCACAACAATCTAACTGACCACTAGGTGCATATACTGAAAGGCTGTAAAGTACATAAGGAAGCAGCCATGGACTGCAGAGATTGAGCATGCCTTTAAGGCTAAGAAGGGGCTGCAACCTCCAGTCTGGGGGTAAATGTGAATGAAATGGGTGTTACCTTTAAGGGTAAAACGTCAGGAGAATGGGAGGAATGGCACATTCTGCAGAGGGACATCGGTACATGCAGTCTGAGGAGAATCTAACGCTCCTCTATGTATATACATAGTTTATTCCTCAGCTCCTCTAAAGTAACCACGACGTCATAAAAATTTCAGTGCGAACAACACGTAAACATATGTACCAAATTAACTTAGGTGAAGCTGGGTATATTAGCTAATACACTATATGGACAAAAGTATTTGGACACTGCAGAAAATCATCAAATCTGCATATACTGAGTTTGGCGAATGGTATGCTGGGAAGGGAATGGGTAAAATAAAAAACTGCTCATTTTGTAATAACTATTCATTCATCCGATCGAGCCCTTGTGGGACAAACTGGAGAGATGGGTACGACACCGCCACCCTCACCCATCTTCACAACAATCTCTTCTCACAGCCTGGCACAAGGAATGGCGAGCTTATCCTGCCCAGACTTACAGAGAACTTGTGGAAAGTGTGCCTCGACGTGTTGTCGCTGTAATGCAAGCAAAAGGAGGGCCAACACGTTACTAAATAGAAGAATAAAGCACTTTTTCTGAAAAACATGCAGCGTCCAAATACTTTTGTCCATATAATGTATATCGTGGACAATAGAGATATCTCTCCCATCATCTATTTATACCCAGGACTGTAACAAGGGGCGCTCTAATAACTATGTATAATATATCAGGGGACAATACAGAGATCTCTCCCATCATCTATTTATACCCAGGACTGTAACAAGGGGGCGACCTGATAACTATGTATAGATATATCAGGGGTCAGTACAGAGATCTCTCCCATCATCTATTTATACCCAGGACTGTAACAAGGGGGCGCTCTAATAACTATGTATAGATATATCAGGGGTCAGTACAGAGATCTCTCCCATCATCTATTAGACCCAGGACTGTAACAAGGGCGCGCACTAATAACTATGTATAGATATATCAGGTGACAATACAGAGATCTCTCCCATCATCTATTTATACCCAGGACTGTAACAAGGGGGCGCTCTAATAACTATGTATAATATATCAGGGGACAATACAGAGATCTCTCCCATCATCTATTTATACCCAGGACTGTAACAAGGGGTGCTCTAATAACTATGTATATATATATCAGGGGTCAGTACAGAGATCTCTCCCATCATCTATTTATACCCAGGACTTTAACAAGGGGGCGCTCTAATAACTATCTATAATATATCAGTGGACAATACAGAGATCTTTCCCATCATCTATTATACCCAGGACTGTAACAAGGGGCGCTCTAATAACTATGTATAATATATCAGGGGACAATACAGAGATCTCTCCCATCATCTATTTATACCCAGGACTGTAACAAGGGGGCGCTCTAATAACTATGTATAGATATATCAGGGATCAGTACAGAGATCTTTCCCATCATCTATTATACCCAGGACTGTAACAAGGGGGCGCTCTAATAACTATGTATAGATATATCAGGGGTCAGTACAGAGATCTCTCCCATCATCTATTTATACCCAGGACTGTAACAAGGGGGCGCTCTAATAACTATGTATGGATATATCAGGGGTCAGTACAGAGATCTCTCCCATCACCTATTAGACCCAGGACTGTAACAAGGGCGCGCACTAATAACTATCTATAATATATCAGGGGACAATACAGAGATCTCTCCCATCATCTATTTATACCCAGGACTGTAACAAGGGGGCGCTCTAATAACTATGTATAGATATATCAGGGGACAATGCAGAGATCTCTCCCATCATCTATTATACCCAGGACTGTAATAGATATATCAGGGACAATAGAGATATCTCTCCCATCATCTATTAGACCCAGGAAAGAAGGTTTCTTCACCGACATAGAAGGGTGTTCTTTGCTGTAAGAGCAGTGAGACTGTGGGATTCTCTACCTGAGGACGTGGTGATGGCGAACTTCCTAACAGATTGTAAGAGGGGCCTGGATGCCTTTCTTGAGTGTTACAATCTTACAGGGTATATTACTGATTACTTCAGGCGGGTCGGTGATCCGGGGATTATTCCGATTGCCAGACTGGAGTCGGGAAGGATTATTTTTTCCTAAAATGAGGAGAATTGTCTTCTACCTCATTGTTTGCTTGCTTTTTTGCCTTCCTCTGGATCATCATTGGGGGGTAATAGGCTGAACTAGCTAGACACACTTTTTATCAGCCTTACAAACTATGTTACTATGTATGTTATTAATCCCCTCCTTTATTTACTATTGAAAAACATAACTTTTATTATACTAATTATTAAAACACATAAACTGGGACAAAGTATTAAACCACCAAGCAGTTATCTGCACTGTGTATAGAGCTATGGTAAATCATTGCTATTCCATGTACAGCGGACTGTAAGGCGTCAACATACAGGAGATTCATGTAACTTGGCATTCCACTGACGGAGCACTGTAAATGACTGGCGATACACGGTTCGGAGAGGCGCTTTACTTTATCCCACTTCATGTGTTCTTGTACTCAGTACAACAATGTTATGTTACAATCATGAACAATAGGGTAGATTAATAAGGTATTACTTGTCTTAGAGTAAACAGTGATTCAAACAGTGCTGGTTGTTCTAACCTTAACCAATCCATAGGGTCAAAGTATATGTATATTAAAGGGATCCTGTCACCAGGTTGCTGTCGCCTGACGAGCGGGCAGCGCGAACCCAGGACAGGTACGTACACGGCCCCCATCTATGTCTTATCTTCAAGTGCTGCGGCTTATGCTTCAGAATAAACACACTTTAAAGATTCATGTAGCTTGGAGTCCCGGGGGCAGAGTAGGCTTCTTCCTGCCCGGATTGCCTACAGTGACCGCTCTCTACTTTTTGTCTATTTAGACAGAGCTTTCCCTCCAGGACAGTGTCTCCCAACCTTTACAGCCTTGGGCCATCCCTGGGAAAAACTTTTTACCATGGGCAAGCCCTACCTAAAATAATTAGAAGGCGTGGCTTACACAAGGTATGATTTTACTTTCAATATTCTGGGCACCTGGCGGATTCTAGTGAGCGCAGCGCCGCTGCCGCATCACGTGACCAGCGGAGCTTCGTTCACTAAAGGCCACCAGGTGCCCTGTAAGGAGGTGCAGCTGATGTTGAGTCAAAATCCACGCTGATGGTGCATATTTTGAGTCTGTGTTTTTTGCAGAAATGCTGCGAATTTTGTCAAGGAATTTTCAGCTGTGTAAAATGCACAGCATGTCCACTACGTGTAAACATACCCAAAGGGTGGCTTCAGACAAGCGTGCTTTTGTGCATGCATAGGTGCGCACCTATGTACGTGCAAAAACACGCGTGTATGAAGGTCCGTGCATTGCCTTCAATGAAGTCGCGGCTGCTTTATATATAAGGCCTTTCCTGAAAAACAAGAATTTTAGTGTAAAAAAAAAAAATACTTACCTCTCCACTGCTGCCGTGTCCCCACAGGGATGAAGAACACATCTGCTGTATGCTCCGCGAGGAAAAAGCATTCCCTGCTGCACCTGCCACATCTGTGACAGATGCAGCAAAGGAATTCTTCATCCCTGCAGGGAATAAAGAATTCCCTACAACAGCTGTCACAGAGGACAGCTGCAATAGCGGTCCAGCTGCCGGTATCCGGTAATTGTTTTTCAGGGAAGGGCTTTAAATATAAGCCCTTCCCTGAAAAACAAGAAAAATTGGTGATAAAAATAAAAAAATAAAATACTCACCTTTTTTAGCTGCCAGGGCACAGCTGACTCTTCTCCTGCACCTGCTCTGAGTAGTATTTAGCTTATATTCTCGTCTGAGCAGGCTCGAGGGTGCGGCAGGGAGGAGTGGGGGGGGGGGGGGAGAGTGAGAGAGAGCTCTCTCTCTCCACCCCCCCACTGCCCCCCCCCCCCCCCACAGCCTGCTCAGACAAGAATGCAGTTACTCGGGAAAAGCGATGCTTGCGCAAGTAACTGCCTTATCTGAGCGTGCTCGCTCATCTCTAGTAAGTATTTATTTTTATTTTTTTTACACAAAAATTTTTGTTTTTCGGGGAAGAGCTTATATGTAAAGACCTTCCCTGAAAAACAATTACAGGATGCCGGCAGCTGGATCCCCTACCACAGCTGTCATCTGTGACAGCTGTGGTAGGGAATTCTTAATTCCCCCCAGGGATAAAGAATTCCTTTGCTGCATCAGTCACAGATGTGGCAGATGTAGCAGCAGGGAATTCATTTTCCTCGCGGGGATGAAGGAACATCTGCCGCATGTGACAGATGTGTACTTCATCCCGCAGCTTATATGTAAATCTCTTCCCTGAAAAACAATGCAGGGGAGCCAGCAGACCATTGTCTTCAACGGAGCCGCCGGCAGCAGCCGCAGCTCCATTGAAGACAATGCGTGCATTTCCTATGGTGCACGCATGTCCTATCTTTACAGGCACACACCTGTAAAACACAGACATGTGAGCACACCATAGGGAATGCATTGGGGCTAATAGAAGCGTGTTTTTGTGTTCGCGTATGCACGCACAAAAACATGCTCATCTGAAGCCACCCTAAGACTGGGTCCACACGGGGGTGAGTTGCTACGGAATGTTCACAGCGGACATTCGGCAGCAGATCTGCAGCGGAAAGTCTCTCTCCAAACCCACACCAATTGATGCAGGTTTTATGACAGATTTTTCAGCGGAATTCGTCTTTCTCTCATTGAGAAGCGATGCATTCTGCAGTGGAAACAATGATAAAATTGACATGCTTCAGAATTAAATTCCGCCCTGCATATAATTTTCTGCACAGGTTTAGTGCAGATTTTTTCTGCAAGTTGTGGATGAGATTTTCAAAACCTCATCCACTTTGCTGCAACTATAAAAGCCGCAGAACGTCTGCATGGAGGGTCCATATGGAAAATCCACAGCAGGTGGCGCTACTCTAACCCCTGTGTAGCAACCGGCACTAGCAATTTCAGTCGCAGCTCTCACTGCAATCAATGGAAGCTGTGCTTGCAATTGCAGACTAGGGGAACCATTGATTTCAGTGAGAGCGGCGCCTGCAATTACAAGCACTGGCCACTACACAGGGGTTTTAACAGTGCTGCATGGAAAACCCACTTAATGTTGGCTGAGTGATTCCCAGTCTGGGAGCCACGGCACTCCTAGCAGTTTCTCTTGACACATCAAGGTGCTGCAGCACCCCGGATGGAATCATCGCTCTCGGCAACCTGGGTGGGAGAAGCTGGTGCATCACTGCCCCTGTGCCTTCAAGCTCCATTTGGAATGAATCTTCAAAGTATGTTTATTCTGAAATGCTGCAGCACCTTAGAATAAGGCATACAGGTGCCGTGTACACACCTGTCCTGGGTTCATGCAGCCTGCTCTTCAGGCGACATCAGACTGGTGACAGTATCCCAATTGTAAAAACAGAAACAAATAAGGCTTTACTCAATGATTAGCTAAGGTGTGTAATGGGCCTACGGCAGAGAGGTACCCTCCGTGCCTGATGGTCAAAGGGGTATTATTGTATCTTGACGCCACCGGAAGCTATGGGTTTGACAGGAGGAACGCCCCTGCTACACCCCTAGCTCCTGATAGGGTGAAGGCTTGTAGGTCCTAGCAGCGTGTGGATTGATTTGTGCCGGTCCTGCAGGCTTAAGGTGAGGGTTACTGTTCTTCTTAGGCTTACATTAGTACCTGTAAAGGCTGTAACATGGCATAATGTAAGCCTAAGAAGAACAGTAACCCTCACCCTAAGGCTGCAGGGCCGGTACAAATCAATCCACACGCTGCAGCCAGCAGTGTCAGCGAAGCTGCCATCCCCCATTGCATGTGCAGGGTAACGCCTCCGGGCCGGCTGCTGCCTCTGTGCTGCGTACTGTCAGGCGGCTGTCAGCTCTGTGCCGCCCACCGCCTCTGTGGTCCCTGATGGGCGCTCCCCCGCAGACAGGTCCCAACGTTGCTGCAGTCCGCAGGACGGAACTTCGCCCATGAAGCAGGGTGGGCGCGCGAGCTGGGAGGAAAACCGCTGCACGGAAATTTTGCCTCCCTGCTGCCAACTCCCGCGCTGCACTTCTACAGTGAGGGGGGTTCCATTTTATAGCCCCCCGCCGGGAAGGGGGGTGAGAAGGAAACCCCTAGCTGCTAGAAATCCTCTGCGACTAAACGCTGCGCTTCTACAGTGAGGGGGTTATGCCTTCTGGTCTGCCGCCAGGGAAGCCCCTTGCTGCTGGAAATCCTTAGTGGCCTTCAAGGACATGCAGGCCAACAAGCTCTGCAGCCAATCACATACAGGGGGAATCGCCCCTCTGTCAATCTTGGCTCCACCAGGACTTTCTGGTGGCGTCAAGATACAATAATACCTGTCAAAGGTTGTGGTGTTCATACTGTATGTATGGTCACATCATGGTGTCTTTATATGACCAAACCAATCTTTTGCCTTACACCGTTTGTATGTTCTCCTCCAATATTGGTGTATTGTGATCACACAACGCCTGGGGAAGAAATTACTGTATAAGCTTCCGAAGAACGTGTAGGAGAGCTGAGAGAGATCACTTGACACACTTACTTCCATCTCTCAGGCAACAGAGGCAGGATTTCAAAGTCAAGGGGCTGAAGCATACCTCTTAAATCAATACTGGCCCTTTTTACCAGTATTTTCGGCCACAGCTATGATGGGACCTCCGACTGGAGGTAATGATGCAGATGTGAAACAACCTAAATTACAGATTACAGCTGATTGCTGGGTGTCCCTGAAGTATGCTTGATATCATCTTATCCTCAAGAAAACTGTCAAATAAGCTATGATTGATGAAAGTAGAGAACCCTATCTATCTAATATCTATCTAGATCTAATGTCTATCTATTTATCTGTCTCATATCTATGTCATGTCTATCTGTCTATTTTACTATCTGTCACAGATCTATCAACCAACCATCTAAATATCTCTCTCATATCTATCTAATATCTAACTGTCTGCCTGTCTATCTATCTCGTATCTATCTATCTTATATCTTTATCTGTCTGTCTATCTATCTCATATCTATCTATCTAGCAAATATCTATTTCATGTCTATATCTATCTATCTATCTATCTATCTCATATCTATCTATCCCATATCTATCTATCTATCTATTACATATCAATCTATCTATATATCACATATCTAGCTATCTCGTGTCTATCTACCTATCACATATCTATCTGATCTTATATCTATCTATCTCATATCTACGTATCACTCTCATATCTATCTATATATTTATCTCATATGTATCTATCTGTCTGTTATATATCTATCTATCTCATATCTGTTTCCTATATTTGTATATATCTATCTATATCATATCTATTTATCTGATGTCTATCTATACATTACTTATCTATCTATCTCACGTTTATCTATCTATCTCATATCTACGTATCACTCGCATGTCTATCTGTGTATCTATTTCATATTTGTCTTCTATCTATCTCATATCTATCTGTCACATATCTATCTATCTCATATCTGTTTCCTACCGTATATAATTTTTATATATTAAATTTTGTTCAAAAAGGTTTAACTTTTTTACATGTATAGCTGCCTGGACACAATTAAATTGACTTTTTAAATTAACTATTAGCAGGGCTTAATTTTGGAGTAGGGCTTATATTTCAAGCATCCTCAAAAACCCTGAAAAATCATTTTGCATCCTCAAAAATTCTGGAAAATCATGCTATGTCTTATTTTCAGGATATGTGTTATTTTCAGGGAAACAGGGTATCAATCTATCTGTCTGATATGTATCTATCTGATATCAACCTATCTCATATCTATCTATCTATCTGCCATCTATCTAGCTATCTCATATTTGTTTCCTGTCTAGCTATTTATCTATCTCATATCTATCTCACGTTTATCTATCTATGTCATATCTACGTATCACTCGCATGTCTATCTATTTATCTATCTATCTATCTATGTCTATCTATCTATCTATCTATCTATCTATCTATCTATCTCATATCTATCTATCTGTCTATCTCATATCTATCTATCTATCTGTCTATCTCATATCTATCTATCTTTCTATTTATCTATCTGTCTATCTCATATCTATCTATCTATCTATCTCATATCTATCTATCTCATATCTATCTATCTATCTCATATCTATCTATCTCATATCTATCTATCTCATATCTTTCTATCTATCTCATATCTATCTATCTATCTATCTATCTATCTCATATCTATCTATCTCATATCTTTCTATCTATCCCATATCTATCTATCTATCTATCTATCTCATATCTATCTATCTCATATCTATCTATCTATCTATCTCATATCTTTCTATCTATCTCATATCTATCTATCTATCTATCTATCTATCTATCTATCTATCTATCTATCTATCCCATATCTATCTATCTCATATCTATCTATCATATATCTATCTATCCCATATCTATCTATCTATCTATCTATCTATCCATCTCATATCCACTATCTATTTATCCCATATCTATCTATCTATCTATCTATCTCATATCTATCTATCTCATATCTATCTATCTATCCCATATCTATCTATCTATCTATCTATCTATCTATCTATCTATCTATCTATCTATCTATCTATCTATCTATCCATCTCATATCCACTATCTATTTATCCCATATCTATCTATCTATCTATCTATCTATCTATCTATCTATCTATCTATCTATCTATCTATCTCATATCTATCTATCTCATATCTATCTATCCCATATCTATCTATCCCATATCTATCTATCTATCTATCTATCTATCTATCTATCTATCTATCTATCTATCTATCTATCTATCTATCTATCTGTCTGTCTGTCTATCTCATATCTATCTATTTGTCTTTCTATCTCATATTTCTCTCTCTCCTAGTGCTCTTCTGACTGACATATATAATTAAAGGCCCTCGGACGGCTCCTCCATTGCTGCTCTGTCTTGTTGTCTCTTCACCCCACGTGAAGTTCTCCTTAGAATCTGTTACTAGGCAGTGTGCGTCCATGGTAACCGCTCCCTGCCCCCTCCCTGCCTGCTCCACTGACTGCCATGGCTACAGTCCCGCCCCCGGAGCCGTTCTCGTCCGCTGACTGGTTAGCTAGCCCGTCCATCATGCAGGCGGGATGTCAGCAGGAGCCGGCAGGGAAGGGATGCTTAGTGTGGTGTCAGCGGGAGGAGTAGCCACTGACTGTCTACCTATCTGCAGGTGAGTACCAGGCTGTCCCTGCCACCTGTAGCTTCACTTATATATAACCTACAGCCAGGGTCTTCAGCCTGTAGCTCTCCAGCTGCTGTGGGACTACAACTCCCAGCATGCAGTTTCAGCAGCTCATAGGAGTACCTGGTATATAGTGACACGTCTGCTTCACCAGGTGGAAGTAACACATAGAGTTAAACATAGATTTACGGACATACAACTGCCGGCTACGTATTTATGATCGCCGGCGGCGTTTTTGAACGGCTGTGAAAAATTTACGCCATATTATCGAATAAAAATAGCTAATTAATTGTATTCAGGAAGAGATGGTGGTGGTGCGCCTCGTTCCATCTAAACCTGCGTGCGTCGCATCATCCCGTGTAATCTGTAACATACGGCGAGGGCGCGCTCACATGGCGCCGATTTGTTACGGAGTTGCTATGGCGGAAAAAATCTGCAGTAAGTCAGCACCAAAATGCGCAGCATTCGGTGAAGCTGTTGTCACGGTTACTGGTGCAGATTCGCTGCAGATATCGCCCCTTCAGAGAGAGACGGGAAATCTGCTGCGGACTTGTACCAAAATCTGCATCAAACGGCGCGGGTTTTGGTGCGTAATTGCTGTAGACGTAGCGGCCGTCTCCACACGGGCGTATTTGTGCGCAGAGAACACAATCCATTGATTTCACTGGGTTCGCATTTTGTGCGCACAAAACAGTACATGCCGTATTGTTCTGCGTGTTTGTGCACCAATGGTCCCCATAGAAGTCGAGGCGAGGTGCGCAAATGTGCGCGCAATACGCAAGGAGATGCGAGAAACACTGCGATAGTCTACCGTTACAACCGCGGCGTCTTAGTGTGCGGCAGACAAACCGTAAAATACGCCAATACGCACACAAACATGCATCATTTATTCTGCATAAACGCTGCGCATGCGCCTGTATGAGACTGGTCTTAGGCATACCGGTATGTAGCAGGCCGCTTTACACGGGGAACACGCGGATATTAGAAACAATGATTTCCTATGGCAGCGGTCAGATGGTTTTTGCACATCTAAAATTCCATCATCTGAACGCTCCCGTAGGAAACCATTGGTCTAAGAGCCGCAAGGTTTGTACGCTCAGGATTGTTACAAGCATTTGTTCCCATGTAACAAAGGCCTAAAGCTGATAGCTAATAAAACCAACAATCAAAAGTATCTAGTCATATCTATCTATCTATCTATCTATCTATCTATCTATCTATCTATCTATCTATCTATCTATCTATCTATCTATCTCATATCTATCTATCTATCCCATATCTATCTATCTATCTATCTCATATCTATCTATCTATCTCATATCTATCTCATATCTATCTATCTATCTATATCTATCTATCTCTCTCTCTCATATCTATCTATCTCATATCTATCTATCTATCTATCTATCTATCTATCTATCTCATATCTCTCATATCCATCTATCTCATATCTCTCATATCCATCTATCTATCTATCTATCTATCTCATATCTATCTATATCTATCTACTATCTCTCTGTCTATCTATCTATCTATCTCATATCTATCTATCTAATATCTATCTATCTATCTATCTATCTATCTATCCATCTCATATCTATCTATCTCCTATCTATCTATCCATCTCATATCTATCTATCTATCTATCTATATCTATCTCTCTGTTTATCTCTCTATCTATCTATCTATCCATCTCATATCTATCTATCTATCCATCTATCTACTATCTATCTAATATCTATCCATCTCATATCTATCTATCTATCTCATATCTGTCTCATATCTATCTATCTATCTATCTATCTATCTATCTATCTATCTATCTATCTATCTATCTATCTATCTCATATCTATCTAACTCATATCGGTCTCCTATCTATCTATCTATCTATCTATCTATCTATCTATCTATCTATCTATCTATCTATCTATCTCATATCTGTCTCATATCTATCTATCTATCTCATATCTATCTATCTCATATCTATCTATCTTATATCTATCTATCTATCTATCTATCTATCTATCTATCTATCTATCTATCTATCTATCTATCTCCTATCTATCTATGTATCTCATATCTGTCTCATATCTATCTATCTATCTATCTTATATCTATCTCATATCTATCTATCTATCTATCTATCTCATATCTATCTATCTATCTATCTATCTATCTTATATCTATCTCATATCTATCTATCTATCTATCTATCTATCTCATATCTATCTATCTATCTATCTATCTATCTATCTATCTATCTATCTATCTATCTATCTATCTATCTATCTCATATCTATCTATCTATCTATCTATCTATCTATCTATCTACTTTCTGTCTATCTATTTCATATCCATTCATCCATCCAATATGCTGCGACTTGTAGCTTAACATAGGTCTGGGTGGCAATGGTTAGTTTAGGGGCTCTTTCACACGGGGAGCAACATGGGCAAAAATCATGCGCATAAAAACACGTGTCTATTAGAGCCAATGTTTTCTTATGAGAACGTCCAGATTCCTTCATGTGAACGCGCAGCTCCCCGTGTGAAAGAGCCCCAACACTCCATTCACACGGGGCAGTTCGGTTGCAATATAAAAAGCACCTAAAAGTTCATTTGCAAAATTGCCTGTGTTTTTTGCCACATATTACTACAAACACAGTAATACACATCTGGTTTCTCCAATCAATTTTTGGTGTAGTTTTAATTGCAACTGAACTGCCCCGTGTGGATGAAGCCTTAGCCTGTGGGTTCATCATCCTCATGAAGGGTCCGCAGGTGTGTAGAAGAAGTATAAGTTTGAGTAAGTCTGCCTGTACATGGGCAGATTTTTGCTGTGGGAACCCACGGCGGGCGTCTGCAACGCATATCCGCAGCAAATACTGTGCATAGCGTGCTATGGAAAAACGCTTCTTCCTGCAAACTTATGGAAACCAATTTCGGTTTCCTCAAGCGGAGGGAATCTCGCAGCATACTCTAGCATGCATAGATAGATAGATAGATGCATAGATAGATATGTAGATAAATAGATATGAGATAGATAGATAAGAGATTGATATGACAATAGATAAATACATAGATGGAGAGATATGAGATAGATAGATAAATAGATAGATATGAGATAGATGATTGATATGAAGATAGATAGATAGATATGACAGAGATGTGAGATAGATATGAGATAGATTGATAGATAGATACTGTAGATAGATATGATATAGAGAGATAGATATGAGATAGATAGATAGATAGATATGAGATAGATAGGTAGATACCGTAGATAGATATGATATAGAGAGATAGATATGAGATAGATAGATACCGTAGATAGATATGAGATAGATAGATGTGCTGTCTTCTATTATTACAACCTAGATAGATAGATGATAGATACAAGATAGATAGATAGATATGAGATAGATTGATAGATAGATACCGTAGATAGATATGAGATAGATAGATGTGCTGTCTTCTATTATTACAACCTAGATAGATAGATGATAGATACGAGATAGATAGATAGATAGATAGATAGATAGATATGAGATAGATGATTGATATGACGATAGATAGATAGATAGATAGATGCATAGATAGATATGTAGATAGATAGATGCATAGATAGATATGTAAATAGATGTAGTTGAGATAGATAAATAGATAGATATGAGATAGATAGATAAGAGATTGATATGACGTTAGATAAATACATAGATGGAGAGATATGAGATAGATAGATAAATGGATAGATGATTGATATGATGATAGATAGATATGTAGATAGATAGACATGAGATACATAGATAGATAGGAGACTGATATGACCATAGGTAAATACATAGATGGAGAGATAAGAGATAGATAGATAAATAGATAGATGTGAGATAGGTAGATATGACAGAAATGTGAGATAGATATGAGATAGATTAATAAATAGATACCGTAGATAGATATGATATAGATAGACAGATATGAGATAGATAGATACCGTAGATAGATAGATATGAGATAGATAGATACCGTAGATAGATATGAGATAGATACCGTAGATAGATAGATATGAGGTAGATAGATACCGTAGATAGATAGATATGAGATAGATAGATACAGTAGATAGATAGATAGATAGATAGATAGATATGAGATAGACAGATATGAGATAGATAGATAGATAGATAGGAGATAGATAGATAGATAGATAGACAGCTAGGAGATAGATAGATACCGTAGATAGATAGATAGAAACCGTAGATAGATAGATAGATAGATAGATACCGTAGATAGATATGAGATAGATAGATAGATATGAAATAGAGATAGATAGATAGATAGCTATGAGATAGATAGATAGATAGATAGATACATACCGTAGATAGATATGAGATAGATAGATATGAAATAGAGATAGATAGATCGATAGATATGAGATAGACAGATATGAGAGATAGATAGGAGATAGATAGATAGACAGCTAGGAGATAGATAGATACCGTAGATAGATAGATAGATACCGTAGATAGATATGAGATAGATATGAAATAGAGATAGATAGATAGACAGCTAGGAGATAGATACCGTAGATAGATAGATAGATAGATAGATCGATATGAGATAGATAGATATAAAATAGAGATAGATAGATAGATAGATACCGTAGATAGATATGAGATAGATAGATACCGTAGATAGATAGATATAAGATAGACAGATAGATAGATGATAGATAGATACCGTAGATAGATAGATAGATAGATAGATACTGTAGATAGAAAGATATGAGATAGACAGATAGATAGATAGATATGAGATAGACAGATATGAGATAGATAGATAGGAGATAGATAGACAGCTAGGAGATAGATAGATACCGTAGATAGATATGAGATAGATAGATATGAGATAGATAGTAGATAGATAGATACCGTAGATAGATATGAGATAGATAGATAGATACCGTAGATAGATATGAGATAGATAGAGTAGATAGATAGATATAAGATAGACAGATTGATTGATAGATAGATAGATAGATAGATATGAGATAGATAGATATGAAATAGAGATAGATAGATAGATACCATAGATAGATATGAGATAGACATATAGATAGATAGATAGATAGATATGAGATAGACAGATATGAGATAGATAGATAGATAGATAGGAGATAGATAGATAGATAGACAGCTAGGAGATAGATACGATAGATAGATAGATACCGTAGATAGATATGAGATAGATATGAGATAGATAGGAGATAGATACCGTAGATAGATATCAGATAGATAGATACTGTAGATAGATATCAGATAGATAGATACCGTAGATAGTTATGAGATAGATAGCAGATAGATAGATACGGTAGATAGATATGAGATAGATATGAAATAAAGATAGATAGATAGGAGATAGATAGATACGGTAGATAGATATGAGATAGATAGATAGATAGATAGATAGATAGATATGAAATAGAGATAGACAGATAGATATGAGGTAGATAGATATGAGGTAGATAGATAGATATGAGATAGATAGATACCGTAGATAGATATGAGATAGATAGATAGATACCGTAGATAGATATGAGATGGATGTGCTGTCTTCAATTATTACAACCTCCCCAGTTTTATGAGACAAAATTGAAATGTTTTTGTGAGATGCAAGTCGTGATATAGCTGAGCTCGGAGCGTTTGGCAGAACATTCATCCCCGTGAGTGGCGAATAAATCTGCAGGGAAGCAGAGCTGAAACGTGATCTCATATTGTCATAGAATTGCAGACGATTAATGAGGTAATTGCAGCTATTGCTTACTGTACATGATCTCAGGTCTACTGCTGCCAAGAAAACAACATTGGGCCTCATGTATAAGACTGAAAGCCGTACCGACCAATCAGAATCCAGCTTTTATTTCTCTCTGACTAGTGTCAATTTTGTGAACGCCAACCCAATATTCTATGCAGTGTCAACCTTTCTGGTGATAAACTGTCTGTCTCTCTTGTACCTTTTTTGTTTTTGCTTTTGTAGACAAGAGTATCGACTATCCTCCTGCTTCCATGGAACTCCTAGGCACTACCTTAACATCTACCTATGCTCGTCCAAAACCCACACCGACCAATTTCCTCCCAGCCATATCCACGATGGCATCAAGCTACAAGAATCGGTTTCCTCACTACACTTTAAGCCATAGCTTGACTCTACCATGGAGACCAAGCACATACTACAAGGTGGCATCTACTACACCAACACTAGCTCCCCTCTCCAAGAGCGCCCCGGGTCTTAACCCAGCACAAATTATCTCTTTCCCTGCCAACAGAACAGCACTTTTTACTAGATACACCCCCGATGACTGGCAGAAGTCCAATCTTAACAATTATAGGGAATCTGAATCTTCCAGGCGTAGTGCCGAGCGGTTGCGTATTGACACCAGCCGACTAATCCAAGAGAAAGACCAGAAGACGAGAAAAATCCAGACTGACACCAGTAAAGACTTGGGGGAACGAGTCAATGACATTGCTTTCTGGAAATCCGAGATCAATCATGAAATTGACCAGATGATTGGGGAAACAAATGCGCTTTCTGAGGTCAAGAGACGACTTGAGAGGGCACTAGCCGAAACAGAAGGTCCTCTGCAGGTAACCAGCCCAGTCTATGATACAAATTAGAACATTTTTGATTTTATCAATGTGCCAATTTTTAAGATGTGAAATGAAGTGAGTTGTGAGAGGACGTTTTAGGCCAACACTATTGAAGAGTAGTTCAAAAAGAAGGAATGTTTTCTTGTATCAGTCCCTTCGAAAATTTCAAATTTCTTTTAAAGTTTTAAGACATTGGGCCATAGTAATGAAGCGTTCCTTCCGTATCTCCACTTTATCCCTATGCCTGTGTGGACAGACCATGATGAGACCCATGGTGTGATAACGGCAAGCAATGTTGTAGTTATAAAAACAATCAATGCAGGTCATGGAATACGTCCATGAGATATTCAATCATTCTCTTCTCGAAGGTTGTCAGAGTCCACTAGGCGTCTTTCTTTAAAGACCAATAGATCCTTCATAGGGAAGTCAAGGTGTTTGGTAGCAACTTACTACTTTTTGGACCCTTTTAAACGAGCGAATAAATTATTTAAAGTCCTGTATCTGGTGGGAATCCGGGCAATTATCGTACAGTGTACATGCTGCCCCAACTGAAAGACGAATGAGAATTCTTTCGCTCCTTCATTCGTCCTTCACTTTCTACATGCAGAAGACTGAATGATGGATCGGCCGTGTACATAGATACTTGTTCAGTTATGAATGACTGCTCGTTTACTGGGAATGGAGGTGGGCTGGCCGGAATGATCCCAACCCGCTCCGCCTCCATTCACTAGTGATGATTGTTTTTGTGTAAAAGCACAGCAAAGATTATCGCTGGGACGACCTGGTGAACAACTGCGCCCAACAGGTTGACCCGTGTAAAAGGGCCCTTACCTTCATAGACATTAAAGAAGGTTTCTCACCATAAAATGAATGAAATATCAATAGGATATTCCATTGACCTCTGATTCCCAGAGCCAAATGGTCCATTCTGGTTTTCTCTTATATAAAGCTGTTCTCAATCACTGTATAGCAGTCAAGTGGACTTACATCAGGCAAAAAGTCGAAGGGGACGCCAGGTTGTAGAGGTTGGACCCTCGCCAATCGGTTGCTGACCAAAACCTGGTGGAAATCTCTTGAATACTCATGGCCAGTCAAGGAGACCATAGAAATGACCTGTCCGTGTTGAGAATCTAATGTTGATAGGACAGTCAGACAGCCTTGTGTCTATTGGGTGGGTCAGGGGGTGTAAAGCCAGGACTACTGTTGTGAAAGTTTATTATAGAACTTTTTTTTAAAATTCTCAGCCTTGGTTACCCTTTAATTCTACCTTGACATTCGGAAAGGATATGGACCATGTTGTCCAATTGCACAACTTGTCGCTGAGGATGACCAATTGGTATCTAAAGGTGGCAATATGTAATAGACTACCGTTGGCTGAACCCACTGATTTCAACGAGGCAAGACAAACACCTGATGTTAACTCAGCAGACGTCTGAGGAAAAAGGATTGGGCATGTTGAAGTTCAATATGCCCAATCCTTTGTTCTCAAGGAAGAGAAGAGACCACCAGAAGTGTCAGGCAATGGCTCATAACCCTCTCCCCACTGAAAACACATGCATGCTCAGCAAATCCGAGTGTGCATGTTTATGGTTGGACCAGGAGGAATACAGGGAGTTGCAAAAGTATTCATCCCTCTTGGTGTTTTTCCTGTTTCGCGGCATTACAGCCGGGAATTAAAGTTGATTGTTTGGGAGGTTTGCACTATTTGATTTCAACAACATGACGATTACTTGGAAGCTGCAAAACATTTTTTTGACTGTGACACAAACAGTAATTAAGACAAAGCGCAGAACCTTGAAGTGTAGAAGTATTCACACCCTGAAAGTCAACACTTTATGGAGCCGCCTTTTGCTACAATCACAGATGCCGGTCTCTTGGGGAAGGTCTCCAGTAGACCAGCAGATCTAGATACTGGGGGGTTTAACCCCTTCTTCTAGGTAAAAACTGCCCCAAGTTCTTCAAATTAGGGCTTCTTCAAATGACCATTTTTGTGCACGCAAGAAATACGCACGCAATGTACAGAGAACAGAAGCCATTGATGTCAATGGGTTCGTTCTCATGAGCGTGTTTTGCGCTCACATTTGGTGTGCATGCAAAAAAATTGCTCTATTTTCCTGTGTACCACTGGCCCCATAGATGTTAAGGGGAGGTATGCAAATGTGCACTCAACCTGCGCGCAAATGCATAATACCGCGGGAGAAAAAACACATCTTGACTTCATTAGCCTCTAAATAGCCTTTTAAATCCCAGAAGAGGGGTGCTGCGTGTGAGTGAACTGGTGTGTGCGCAAAAAGTACAGTAGTAGGCGTGCTTCACATGAGCAATGCGCTTTCAAGCAGATCACACCCCGCCAAAAAATCGTGGCAACGCAGCATTGCCGCGATCTAATTCCTTTCGGAATTAGCGTTTTCTCGTCCATTCACACGAGCGCCTCGGTGGTTGGCAGAATGGCTTCTATTTAAGCGGCATGCACATGTGCCTGGCCGGTGACTCCTGCGTACCTGTCCGGATTCTTCATAATCTGTATTGCGGATGTACAGCCGGCGCACATGCGCAGTACAGATAGTGCAGCGTCGTACCTAGGCGATGACGCAGATTCTGTGACCTTTCCGCAATGATGATTGCAGAAGGGCCGCGGGTCGGACGGCTTCCATTGACTTTAATGGAAGTCGTTCGCGCAGAATCCGCGCTGGAATAGAACATGCTGTGATTTTCCCTCCCCGAGCGGAAAATCGCAATAGCTTTTTGTTGGTGGACATGGAAAAGCGATTTTCCATAGTATATTTATAGGGAAGCATTTGCTGCGGACGCCCATTCCAGATTCCGCAATGCAAATACGCCCGTGTGCAGACGGCCTTAGAAGGTAAACGCCCTCCCATTTTTTCAGCCCCCGGAGGAATCTTCGGGAGCTCCTTGCGATTTCCGTCAGACGATCGAACATGGCCTATCTCTTGACGCTGCAAGGAAAAATCACAGCTGAAAATCGCCGTCAATTTAATCCAATACTTTACATAATCGCAATCCTCCGGTGACGTTTGCTCGCAGCTAATAGCAGCGAGAAAACACTTGTCTGAATGAGGTCTTATGTGCGCAAATCTACCTCATCGCACCTCGTTGACTGTGCAGATACGTCTGAGCTTTGGACAGGCCGTTTCAAAACGGACGCAGCCAGTTTTGATCTTTAGGACGTGGAGATTTTTTTCAGTTTTTCATTGTCTCATTCCGAAAGCCATAACTTTTTTCTTTTTTTGATGACGCAGACGTACGAGGGCGTTTGAACGCGTGATGAGTTGCTTTTTTCAATGACACCATTTTGTCGTATACATAACCAATTGACTAGCGTTTATTAAGGCCAAATTCACACAAACGTATGCTGATTTCCACTCACATTTGCGCCATTTTTTTCCCTTTGCGCGTTGAGTGTTTAGGCATGTGGTTGTGTTTTTTACTGTACTTTTTGCGCACGCAAGTTGTGTTCAATTGTACGAGCAAAAAGGCAGGCACCAGTGCCCTCAGCCATGGAAATGGCACAGGAAAATAGAACAAGCTGCGTATGTTTTTGTGTGACAGAATTGTGCACACGCCAAATACACACACGTGTGAATGAGCCCATTGGAATGAACGGGTTCTATTTTCTACATATTGCGCGTGCAAGTTTTTGTGCGCAAATATATTTGTGTGAATTTAGCTTAACTCTTTATTGGTGGGAGCTACATTTTCGCCATACTGTTTAATATATTACACTAGGTGATACCTGTGCGTTGCACAGCGCTATGAGCGCAGGGATCGGGTATTGAAAATTGGGCTTATAAAAAGATTTTATGAATATCAGTCTTGGAATATACAAGGTGGCCACAAAAATGAGCCGAGCGCCGCAGTGTTATGGAAGCTGTGCAAAAGAAAATCTGTGTTGCCCATAGCAACCAATCACAGCGTAGCTTTCATTTCATTTTACCTCAGCAGTATAAGAAATAGCAACCAATCACAGCGCAGCGTTCATGTTACCTCAGCAGTATAATATATAACAACCAATCACAGCACAGCTTTCATGTTACCTCAGCGGTATAATATATAACAACCAATCACAGCGCAGCTTTCATGTTACCTCAGCGGTATAATATATAACAACCAATCACAGCGCAGCTTTCATGTTACCTCAGCAGTATGATATATAACAACCAATCACAGCGCAGCTTTCATGTTACCTCAGCAGTATAATATATAACAACCAATCACAGCGCAGCGTTCATGTTACCTCAGCAGTATAATATATAACAACCAATCACAGCGCAGCTTTCATGTTACCTCAGCGGTATAATATATAACAACCAATCACAGCGCAGCTTTCATGTTACCTCAGCGGTATAATATATAACAACCAATCACAGCGCAGCGTTCATGTTACCTCAGCGGTATAATATAGAACAGCCAATCACAGCGCAGCGTTCATGTTACCTCAGCGGTATAATATATAACAACCAATCACAGCGCAGCTTTCATGTTACCTCAGCGGTATAATATATAACAACCAATCACAGCGCAGCGTTCATGTTACCTCAGCTTTATAATATATAACAACCAATCACAGCGCAGCATTCAGTTTACCTCAGCAGTATAATATATAACAACCAATCACAGCGCAGCGTTCATGTTACCTCAGCGGTATAATATATAACAACCAATCACAGTGCAGCTTTCATGTTACCTCAGCGGTATAATATATAACAACCAATCACAGCGCAGCTTTCATGTTACCTCAGCGGTATAATATATAACAACCAATCACAGCGCAGCTTTCATGTTACCTCAGCAGAAAGAGAAATAACAACCAATCACAGCACAGCTTTCATGTTACCTCAGCAGTATAATATATAACAACCAATCACAGCGCAGCGTTCATGTTACCTCAGCGGTGTAATATATAACAGCCAATCACAGCGCAGCGTTCATGTTACCTCAGCGGTATAATATATAACAACCAATCACAGCGCAGCGTTCATGTTACCTCAGCGGTATAATATATAACAACCAATCACAGCACAGCTTTCATGTTACCTCAGCGGTATAATATATAACAACCAATCACAGCGCAGCGTTCATGTTACCTCAGCGGTATAATATATAACAACCAATCACAGCGCAGCTTTCATGTTACCTCAGCGGTATAATATATAACAACCAATCACAGCGCAGCGTTCATGTTACCTCAGCGGTATAATATATAACAACCAATCACAGCGCAGCTTTCATGTTACCTCAGCGGTATAATATATAACAACCAATCACAGCGCAGCGTTCATGTTACCTCAGCGGTATAAGTGAATTGTGATTGGTTGCTGTTGGCAACATAAATTACAGGGGAAGTCGGTAAGTTTTCAATTTTTAATCCCGCCAGTATTCGTCGGCGGGTACTGAAGAACGTTCACGCAAAACGGACCAGCAGTGAAGAATTGTATCCAACACAAACAGAGTCTGCGTTTCCTATCCAGGGTTCTGTGCGCTCGCTGTGCAGATAACGGCCCCAGGTTTGTGGCTCGCTGTGATTACAAATCTATATCATTTCTTTTCAATGTTTTCCTACTTTTGCACAATAAAAGCATTTTTCATAGAAAACTATTTTCTCACACAGCCATCATTATTGTTGTCCTCGCTGCGGCCGTATGGAGGCTGGTCTTTTGCGGGGTACTTTTGATCGATACTAATTCGAGGTACATAACATATTGGGGTTTTTTTCTTCCATCTTCCATTATGGCGTTGGTTTTGATTGACGTTTTTGTCACTTTGTTCACCGTGAGGCGACATTAGGCGCTCACCGTTATTATCCGTACGATTACAGCGCCACCACAGTCATGGAGATTTTGATTTTTTTTCCTACTTTTGCACAATAAAAGCAACTTTATTTTAAAAAGTTTCTGAATCGTCGTATTCAGATTTGACATTTTTCCAGTGACAGAGCGCTACCAGATCTTATTTGTCAGCTTTGGTTTTTAGGCCGCTTCGGTACAAGCTACACAATCGTATGTATGTGACGTCCGTGCCTTCCGATGTGTTCTTTCACACAAGCGATGTTTTGTAGCCTGCGATATTGCTAGAATGCAAATTTGCGGCATGCTCTATACAGCCACGCTTTGCAATGTTTTGTAGCCCATGCTTCCCTATAGAGCCTTCCTTTCTGTTGCATCGCATCACACGAAAACGCGGTTTTCGTGTGGTGTGAAAAGCCCTAAAATAAGCCCTAACTGTAGTAAAAAATAAAAAAAAGATACATCACCTAACAGCCGCTGCCGCAATGAATTCAATGAATGACTGTGATTGGTTCATTGAGTGCTGGCTCTGATTGGCTATGCCATGGCACTCAAGAACCAATCAGAGCCAGCGCTTCCAGGAAGAATTGCCTGAAGACTGAAAACAAGTGTCGGGGAGTTGCGGAGAAGTGTGGCAGCGGCTGTTAGGTGATGTATCTGTTGTTTTTTTTTTTTTTTATTGCAGCCAGGGCTTATTTTCGTGGTAGGGCTTATATTTCGAGTCCCCTACCCTCCCCAAAAAAATCCTGGCAAAAGAGAACTAAATCACATTTTTTGTAGTGATATCGCGTCGCCCGCGTGAAAGCGGCCTTAAAGGTATTATTATTCGGAGCGCACAACTTTTTGCTTCAATCATATGTCATTTTTTGGAGTTGAGGTGACCCGTACAGTGTTAGAGGGGAGACACACCAGGTGCAGGGAAGAGGGTGGGGTATGCTGTGTGTACATGGGCAACTTACTGTTTGGGGGGCAAGCTGTGTGGGAGGAGATTAGGGATGGATTCACAGGGATGTATTTGCATGCGCAAAATTTATGTGCGCGCAATATGCAGAGAATAGACCTATTGATGTCAATGAGCTTATTCTCATTAGTCTTTTCCGACGGCGACTGCGATTTCCGCTCATGATAAAAAGTAAATTTAAAAAAATCGCAGCATGCTTTATTGCTGATTCCACTCGGATGGAAGCCGTCCGACCTGTGGCCCGTCTGCAATTCACATTACGGAAAGGTTAGGGATTCCGCGTAATCACATAGCGATGACGCGGGAAAAGCAGAGATTTAAAAAAAACATTTGTACTGTGCAGGTATGGCGGCGGCTCACCGTGACCATCCGCAGTACAGATGAGACTAAATGACAGGTACACTCGGATGCCGGATGGCAGGGTCGGAATCCGCTGCGGACTCACGCATGCGGAAACTGAGCCCGGCCTTATGCTACATAGCCATTTAAATCGGGACGTGTTTTTTTTCCTGTGCGCGAAAAACCCTGCGCAAAAAGTACAGTAAAATACGCCGATATGTGCGCAAAAAAGCCTCATTCATAGCGCAAGTATATATGCCCATGTGGAGCCATGGAGGATTTTTCTGTGCGCGTTCCACCTCTAAAACCACAGCAGAAATCCGCAGCTACTTTCTGACGCAGCTTTCCAAATATTTGGCTGCACTCGGATTTTGACCTTCCGGAATTCCTGACGCGGATTCTGCTCAGAAATATGTGGGTTTTTTTGCATGTAAATTAAAAATCTGTGTACACAAAAATCAACGCAGTATAGACTATGGCGCAAATTCCCAATACAGGTAATGGGATGAGTATTCGCCACGGTTTTGACATGATTCCGCGACAGATCTGTGGCGAAAATCTGCTGTGTGAACATCCCCGTTCATACAGGCAGGTAAATCGTTCTCTCATTCGCTCATACATCGTTCAGTCGCCCACATTGTGCACGTAGACGACTAAATGATCGCTGTTCAGCATTCAATCGTTAGCCATGTTTACAACGAACGATTATCGTTCAAATTCACCCGATCCAACTATTTTGTGGACCATAATCGTTCCGTGCAAAAGGACCCTTAGGCTGCCTTTACATGGCTGAGAAAATCGTGCGAGATGGATGCTACTATCCTGAAGTGATGCAACGCGGTTTTAAGACAAAAGCGCCTTGCCTCCACGGGCATATCGCAGGTTGGCGAGCCCGATATCGGGCCGAGTTTCACAGCCCAATATTGCACTCGCCTTACTGGGTGTTTGACGGGGGGTGGACTGTGGGGATTCTTTGCCTAAAAATGACCTTCTCCAGTAGACCAGGCCCCAGCAAAAGGGCCTTTTACATTGGCCGATAATCGTTTTGATTCCTGCGATCCAGCGAGAATCTGAACCATCATCGTTCAGCGTAAGGGCGGCTACTCATGGGCTCCTGCGTTTTTGCACGCACCTCAGTGCAATGTATTTGCACTGTGCATATTGATGTATGTTACTGCAGCATCCAAGGAGCAAGCCCACAGCCAAAGGGATGGCTGGGTGGATGAGAATAACTATGTCACAGCTGCGCTACCATCTTCTTCCCTGGGGGTAGCTCGGGACTAGAGATGAGCGAACCTACTCAACCACGCCCCTTTTTCACCCGAGCGCCGTGATTTTCGAGTACTTCCGTATTCGGGGAAAAGATTCGGGGGGCGCCGTGGGTGAGTGGGGGGTTGCAGCGGGGAGTGGGGGGGAGAGGGAGAGAGAGAGTACCCTGCTGCTACCCCCCGCTCCGCCACGCCGCTCCCCGGCGCCCCCCCCCCCAAATCTTTTCACCCGAGTACGGAAGTACACAAAAATCGCGGTGCTCGATCGAGTAATTACTCGAAACGAGTATATTCGCTCATCTCTACTCGGGACCCGTCCAAGTTACTTCTGGGGGAGGTCACAGGGAAAAGTAACCAGGAGTTACCTTAAAGTTCTCTGTCACTCGTGACGACACTATTCCATCCTCTGTGGTGAATCTTGGTGAAGCAAATAATTTATCCCACACACAGGGAAACTTTCTGGACAAACAGGGAATAGTCGGTAAGGTCTGTTTACTGTAACTTTGGCATAATTACACACATAGAAGGTGGTGTGACAGGGAGGACTTCTCGGGGTAATCCGGACAATCCACAGTCCCAGTTATCTGTGTGATCCCGCTCCCGGCGACTCTTTTTTCTCTCTCCAACACTCTACCAGCCAGCACTTACGCTTCTGGGGCCTTTCTCTCTTAAGCAGCAGTCCTTCTTTCTTTCTCTCAGTGCTTAGTGGTAGCACCAGTATATGCTTCCTCCACACACAGACCGATAAATGTCTGTGGGGGTCGCTCACGAACTTGAAAGCAGAACTTCTTGCACTCGCACTCCTAAACTTTATCTCAGACTCTCTCTTGCATAAACTAGTCTAGCTTGTACTGACTTGCATTCCCCTTGCAAACACATATATATAGCGTGGTCACATGACATACAGCATGATACATTTCTCAGACATAACCCAGACATTAACTCATTCAGTGCTGCAGAGGTGCAATACACATACATAAGACACTGACGAGACAATGGCACGAGACAGACACATAACATTACAGAGGGGCCCCACTAGTTCTGGGCCACTACATTGTTGTACGTTTTGTGCTCACAGTGCATGTTTTTTGCGCATGAGCCACAACCACACCCCAATTTAAATGGCTATTTAGCCTACTGAGTTCCAGGTGACGCATCCGTTATTCCGTTACGTATTGTGCGCAAATTTGCACACCTCTCATAGACTTCCATGGGGACCTTGGGTGCCTAAATGTGCTACAAAGTACAGCAAGCGTGCGTTTTTTCCTCACCCGTGAAATACGCGTGCAAAAAAAACGAATTGTGAACGGACCCATTGAAATTAAAGGAGATGTCCCGCGCCGAAACGGGTTTTTTTTTTTTTAAACCCCCCCCCCGTTCGGCGCGAGACAACCCCGATGCAGGGGTTAAAAAAACCACCCGCACAGCGCTTACCTGAATCCCGGCGGTCCGGTGACTTCAATACTTACCGCTGAAGATGGCCGCCGGGATCCTCCGTCTTCGTGGACCGCAGCTCTTCTGTGCGGTCCACTGCCGATTCCAGCCTCCTGATTGGCTGGAATCGGCACGTGACGGGGCGGAGCTACACGGAGCCGCTCTCTGGCACGAGCGGCTCCATAGAAGACTGCTGAAGACCCGGACTGCGCAAGCGCGGCTAATTTGGCCATCGGAGGCCAAAAATTAGTCGGCTCCATGGGAACGAGGACGCTAGCAACGGAGCAGGTAAGTAAAAAACTTTTTATAACTTCTGTATGGCTCATAATTAATGCACAATGTATATTACAAAGTGCATTAATATGGCCATACAGAAGTGTATAGACCCACTTGCTGCCTCGGGACAACCCCTTTAACATGTTCTATTCTTTGCGTACTGCACATATAAATATGCCTGTGTGAAGCCGCCCTAAATGCACGCCCTGACACCAACGCCATGATTTAAAAGGCTGTGCATCCTAATTAGTACAAGATGTGTTAGATTGAGCAGCATATTGCGCAGTTACGCAGGCATCGGGTGCACATAGAGCATGCTGCATTTACTTTCATGTGCGCAAAAACAAAAAATGAGAATGAGCCCGTTGAAAACAATGGGTACTATTCTCTGTGTGTTACACGCACAAATTTTGGATGCGCAAATACACCCGCAAACACACTAATGTGAGTCCGCCCTTAGGCCTCATTCACATGAGCGTTTTATCGCGGATATTTTGCGTGAAAATCGCGACCATCTAATGGCATTGTCACTGATTCCAGTGTCTTCATTCAGATGGCCAATTTGTAGCCGCGTCAAAACATCGCGGCTGTGATAATAGGACATTGCCGCCGAATACCATTGAAAACTATTGGAAGCATTTGCAAATTTTACCCTCGCTCTCAGCCATTGAAATGGCCAATTACCATAGTTTGATGAGTTCAAAATGTTCACTTTCCCTGTGCAAATGTGGAGGAAAATAGAGAATGCTACAGATTTTTTGGCGCGACAGAATTGCGCATGCATGCGAGTGAACCCATTGAAATCAGTGGGTTCGATTTTTTTTGCATATTTTTGGACAGAAATGTGCGCGTAAAAAATAGTCATATGAATCCGGCCTCTGCCCTGTGTCACATAAACGTATTTGGGCAGTGTTTTGAGCTCGCAAAATTTGCACGTGCAATACACAGTGAATAGAACCTAGTGATTTTGCATATTTTGTGCGCAAAAAAATACGCATTTGCACACAAAAATAGCACATATTGAACTAATTCACTTAATTTCCCATTTCGATGAATGGGAGCACGCTTTCATGTTTTTTTGCATGTGCAAAAAGTGCCGTTAAACATCCATTGTGCAAATACGCAGTGCAAATGCTCCCGTAAATCTGCATATTTTCGTGTGACACTGGCCTAAGGGGGTGAATACTTTCACAAGGCCCTGTAGCTGTCAGTAAAGCAAAGGAATGGCAGCTAATGGAGGTGTATAGCTGCCTTTAGTGCCCAAAATTGGATATTGTATATTGGATTGTTATGTCTGTGAGTCTGTCATCTAATCCGTTGACAAATATAATGTTCCACCTGAGATTAGGAGGATCCAATTAGTCCTTGAAAACCAAGATAAATAAACTATTCTCAATTCATAATGTTGACACAAATCTAATCCTCTACTTGTTGCCAAAGGAACAGGCAATACAAAGTAGAATCAGTGACCTAGTAATTGACTAAACTATCTGACGTGTCCTTAGAGCACTCGTCTAGCCAGTCTTTAACCACGCTATGTAGTAGAGGACTTGTCTAGCCAGAGTCTGGCCATGCCATGCAGTAGAGGACTCATCTAGCCAATCTCTGGCCATGCCATGTAGTAGAAGGCTTATTTAGCCAGTCACTGGCCATGCCATGTAGTAGAGGGCTCGTCTAGCCAGTCACTGGCCATGCCATGTAGTAGAAGGCTTGTTTAGCAAGTCACTGGCCATGCCATGTAGTAGAAGACTCTTCTAGCCATCCTCTGTATATGCCATGTGGTAGAGGACTTGTCTACCCAGTCTCTGACCATGCCATGTAATAGAGGACTCGTCTAACCAGTCACTGGCTGTGCCATGCAGTAGAGGACTCGTCTACCCAGTCTTTTACCATGCCATGTAGTAGAGTACTTGTCTACCCAGTCTCTGACCATGCCATGTAGTAGAGGACTCGTCTACCCAGTCTATGACCATGCTATGTAGTAGAGGACTTGTCTACCCAGTCTCTGAGCATGCCATGTAGTAGAGGAATCGTCTAACCAGTCACTGGCCATGCCATGTAGTCGAGGACTTGTCTACCCCATCTCTTCCCATGCCATGTAGTACCGGACTCGTCTACCCAGTCTATGACCATGCTATGTAGTAGAGGACTCTTCTAGCCAGTGACTGGCCATGCCATGTAGTAGAGGACTCGTCTACCCAGTCTATGACCATGCTATGTAGTAGAGGACTCTACTAGCCAGTGACTGGCCATGCCATGTAGTAGAGAACTTGTCTACCAGTCTCTAACCATGCTATGTAGTAGAGGACTCGTCTAACCAGTCACTGGCTGTGCCATGCAGTAGAGGACTCGTCTATCCAGTTTCTTACCATGCCATGTAGTAGAGTACTCGTCAACCCAGTCTCTGACCATGCCATGTAGTAGAGGACTCGTCTACCCAGTCTATGGCCATGCCATGTAGTAGAGGACTCGTCTAACCAGTCTCTGACCATGCCATGTAGTAGAGGACTCGTCTAACCAGTCACTGGCCATGCCATGTAGTTGAGGACTTGTCTACCCAGTCTATGACCATGCTATGTAGTAGAGGACTCTTCTAGCCAGTGACTGGCCATGCCATGTAGTAGAGGACTCGTCTAACCAGTCACTGGCCGTGCCATGTAGTAGAGGACTCGTCTACCCAGTCTATGACCATGCTATGTAGTAGAGGACTCTTCTAGCCAGTGACTGGCCATGCCATGTAGTAGAGGACTCGTCTACCCAGTCACTGGCCATGCCATGTAGTAGAGGACTCGTCTACCCAGTCTATGACCATGCTATGTAGTAGAGGACTCTTCTAGCCAGTGACTGGCCATGCCATGTAGTAGAGGACTCGTCTACCCAGTCTATGACCATGCTATGTAGTAGAGGACTCTTCTAGCCAGTGACTGGCCATGCCATGTAGTAGAGGACTCTTCTACCCAGTCTCTGACCATGCTATGTAGTAGAGGACTCTTCTAGCCAGTGACTGGCCATGCCATGTAGTAGAGGACTCGTCTACCCAGTCTATGACCATGCTATGTAGTAGAGGACTCTTCTAGCCAGTGACTGGCCATGCCATGTAGTAGAGGACTCGTCTACCCAGTCTCTGACCATGCTATGTAGTAGAGGACTCTTCTAGCCAGTGACTGGCCATGCCATGTAGTAGAGGACTCGTCTACCCACTCTCTGACCATGCTATGTAGTAATGGACTCTTCTAGCCAGTCTCTGGCCATGTCATATAGTAGAGGACTCGTTTACCCAGTCTCTTACCATGCCATGTAGTAGAGAACTCATTTAGCCAGTCTTTGGCAAGGCACGTAGTGATCAATAGCTTCAGGTTCTCTCAAGACTAAAAAGTAAATAATGAGGAAAAAGCTTTGTGATATTCTTACTTTACTAATATAGCAAGATTGTTATTTTCCTGGAATAGTGCCGCAAATCTGTTCTTGGACAGGCAGTTATCGCAGAGCTTCCTGTATGGAAGATACTCAAATTGTGGAGCTCCTCTATAGAAAACACAGATCACATTTTCTTTCAGCTGGAAATCTCTCGACATACATTGTGGTTGGTGACATAGACAATCCTGGACACCTATAACTTATGCACGAGGAAGAGTGCTCCTAAAACTTTCTAGACTTTGTGACTACACTCTATCCCATCACAGACCAGCCTGCTAAACTCTGCCCATTATATAAGCCTTGACATGGCCTGACTGTGCTCATCACAATCCAATCACAGACTAAAGGTCCTTTTACATAGGTTGATTATCAGGCCTGAATGTTTCTCTGAACACTTGTTCACCCAACGATTGGACCACGTAAAGGGACCGGTGATCAGCCAGTGCATAAGTGAATACTTGCTGATCGGCGGTACATCTTCCTATGTGAACAGGGAGATATAAAGTTGACCTATGGGGATGAACGGTCATCTTAGTGATTGTTTGTCCTCATGGGCCAAATCTCGGGTGATGCAAAAGAAAGTTAAACGAGGAGTTCAAAAGGTTTTATAGTATAACAACCCCCTCACACCCCACACATCCCCCACAAGGTTAAACAATTTAATGACTACAGCATGTGTGATTACAAAGGTTAATTATGACAAAGCTGCAGGCTCAGCATCTGGGACCCTGTTAGCAAAACTACAATACGTGTATTTTGTACATCTACTTCTTGCTATGCACATGGCACAGATATTATACATGACACTACTGCATAAAATATACTTCAATGCTTTCACAATACGCACCATAAGAGCTCATTGAAATCAATCATAAATATGTAGGAAACCTGCAAATTTGCTGTGTATTTACGCATAAAATCAATGGGATTGTATTTTTTTTTTTACGTGCATAAGGACGGCTTCACATGGACGTATTTTCACGCATATTACTAAGAGAATGGAACCACTGGTTTCAATGGGTTCATACTCTTCCCCAGTTTTTGCGCATGCATTCCGCACGTATGCAAAAAACACAGGATGCTCTATTTTAGTGCGCATTTACGAACCAAAGGCCCCATAGGAGTCTATGAGGAGTGTGCACTCAATACCTGTGAAATCTTGTGAGGAAAAGAACACATTGGGAACTAATTAGGCCAAATTAACTTTTAGGGACTTATTTACACTAGGGAATTTGCACAGCTAAGTTAACCGCGCAAAAAAACCCACAACTATTAGAACCACTGGTTTCCAATGGAAACATTCAGATTTTAGGTGTGCAAAGAAAAAAAAAATCGCATCTAAAAATTCAGCAACTAAAATTCCCTGCTGCGTGAAAATATAGGTCTTGACCTATCTTTGGTGCGCAAAACGCATAGTGTCCATAGACTCCTATGGGAGCTAGAAAAAAGGGAGGGGGAGGGAGTTCTGCTGCACCGCTAAACCCAGAAGCACTGTGTCCCTGCGGGGATAAAGGGAAGCCATGCAGATGGGGATTCCCTTCATCTCCCCTGGGGTTCCCTTCACCCCTGCGATGAAGGGAACCCCCAGGAAGATGAAGGGAATCTTTGGGGTATCCCTTCATCTCTCCCTCCAGCAGAGCATTTTTTGGCAACATGCCGCTCCCGATCATGTGAATGGGGGATTTTAAAAATCGTCCATTCACGCAATTTTTATGCGTGAGTTTGACACGATTTTTTTTGTGCAGCTAACAGCTGCATGTATTCCACGCCCATGTGAACGCGCCCTAACTTGGGCCCGGCTGTGTCCCGTGCCCTAGTGAAATTGCCCAGCCAGCGTAAATGCAAAGTACAGTAATATGCGCATACGCACGAGTAAAGCCGGCCTTAAAGACCGCCAATAGGAAGACAATGCAAGGCAATAGCGTATTTCAGCCCGTGCATACGCCGCGCATTCGCATTCCGAAATACGGATCAGCCTGTGTGAATGCACCCTACATGCGGGGATATAATGCGGACCAATGCTAATATTTAGGTCATCATGAAAGATTTGATCCACAAACAAGCGAACGCTCGCTGATCGCACAGCCGCCGCAGGTTTACACCGGACAACAATTGGGAATATCTGTCTGATCTGTTGGTTTTCTTCTCCTACAATCACCCTTAAGTCACACAAACATCTTCGTATTCGCCCAAACCTTCTGGTCACACATCCCCAGCCTGGAGCAGTGGGTAAACAGTGTATCCAGGCGCTCCGTAACACACCGCGGGCTGCGCAGGTAACAATAGATGTGCAGGTGCTGGTTGCTACAAACACTGTAACAGTGCGAGCCCGAGAGGTTGTAACTGTATATAGTGTATATGTCAGGAGGCGGTGGAGGTGAGACTGTGTGACAAGTGGCAATGACTGAGCGCTGCACCTGATACGCCGGAGTCCCACAGCGCCAAACGCATTCCATGAGTGGCAGAAACCGAAACCTGTAATTAGCTTCTTCCACCGGACGAAGAGCTCGCAAGCTACTAGACACTCCGGAATAAAGGCCTTTTTGCACGATTATTGTTCAAAAAGCCGCGGCTTTTGAAGCAACGCTTTCTTGGCGTAAATTGCGCGGTTTTTCGCTGTGGCCAAACCCCGAGATTTCCGGCGGGATTCCGCTGTGTGAGAACCCAGCCTGAAAGTAGCGCCACTGCACGCATTTTAGTGCATTTTTCTGTACTTTTCCGCACTGCCGGGGACCGTTCACTTGATTTAAAAGGCTGTGAAGAGTAATTAGTCCCCGGTGTTTTTGATTAGTTCTATGGTACCTTAGGTATGCAAATGCACGCAGAAATACAGCATGTTGTGGGTTTTTTGTGCGCAAAAATGTGAATGAACTAATTAGAAACAATGGGTTCTATTCTTTGCGCAATGAGGCCAGATTCCCACGAGCTTATGCATATTTATGCGCACTTTTTACCTGCATTTTTGTGAGAGGTTTTGCGAATTTGCGCACGCAGGTGTTTTTTTTACTGTACTCTCTGCATGTGAAAATCCTGTGCATTTGTGTGTACTAAAAAAACACAAAGCAATGCTCCCAGCCAATTAGTGTAATATGTTTAATATGTGGACCTAGTACTAACTAACAAACTGGACCAAATAAAGGGGGTGCAGGTTGAGGGGCACTTGGGGAACAGTGACCACAATATAATCAACTTTCAGCTGTCAATCAATAGGAAGCCTTATCAGGGAGTGGCAAAGAAACTAAACTTTAGTAAAGCTAAATTTGATGAGCTTAGAACTACTATCGGTAACATTAATTGGGACAACATCCTCAAAAATATCAGTACAGAGGAAAAATGGGAAAAGTTTAAAAGGATCCTAATCACCTCATGTGAGCAGTTCATTCCCTTTAAATATAAAAGAAACTCAGCTAAAAGGAAACCAATGTGGCTCGACAAGACGGTAAGAGGGACAATAAACGAAAAAAAGAAAGCGTTCAAACCCATGATGTGTGCCGGTTCCAGCCTCCTGATTGGCTGGAATCGGCACGTGACGGGGGCGGAGCTACGCGATGATGCGTACAAGGGGGCGGAGCCAAAATGCCGATGCTGCCGAGCGGAGCCGAAGGGAGAAGAAGGGAGAAGACGGATCTGCGCACGTCTAAAAAGGCAAGAAGACACCGAAATTAGACGGAACCATGGCGACGGGGACGCTAGCAACGGAGCAGGTAAGTGAATAACTTCTGTATGGCTCATATTTAATGCACGATGTATATTACAAAGTGCATTAATATGGCCATACAGAAGTGTATGGACCCACTTGCTGCCGCGAGACAACCCCTTTAAAGAAGATTAAAATCGATAAATCGCCGGGCCCAGATGGATTACACCCAAGGATACTAAGCGAACTAAGTGATGAGTTAGCTAGGCCGCTATACTTAATATTTCTAGACACTATCAAGACCGGTGTTGTACCATTGGATTGGCGCATTGCCAACGTGGTTCCAGTTTATAAAAAGGGGACCAAAAGTGAGCCTGGTAACTACAGGCCGGTAAGTCTCACCTCAGTAACGGGAAAAATTTTCAAGGGGATTCTGAGAGACGCCATCGATGAGCACCTCAAGGAAAACAAGGGAATAACTCCTCACCAGCATGGATTCAGGAAGGGTCGCTCATGTCAGACAAATCTGATCAGTTTCTACGATGAAGTAAGCTCTAAGCTGGACCTGGGAGAGTCTATTGATCTCGTATATCTGGACTTCTCTAAAGCCTTTGACACCGTGCCACATAATAGGCTAATATACAAAATGAGACAGCTTGGATTGGGCGAAAACGTGTGTAATTGGGTTAAAAATTGGCTCAATGATAGAAAGCAGAGGGTGGTAATAAATGGCTCATACTCCGATTGGGCCACAGTCACTAGTGGGGTGCCACAGGGTTCAGTATTGGGCCCCATTCTGTTCAATATATTTATCAACGACCTGATAGAGGGGCTGCACAGCAAAATATCAATATTTGCAGACAATACGAAATTATACAATATAATTAATGCAATGGAGGACAATGTGCGGCTACAAACGGACCGAGATAAGCTGGGGGCTTGGGCAGAAAAATGGCAAATGAGGTTCAATGTTGATAACTGTAAGGTCATGCACATGGGCAGCAAGAATGGATGTTACCAATATTTGCTTAATGGGGTACCGCTAGGGAAAAGTGATATGGAAAAAGACCTGGGGGTACTAGTGGATTATGGATTAAACTGGAGTAACCAATGCCAGTCAGCTGCTGCAAAGGCAAATAAAGTCTTGGGGTGCATTAAAAGAGGTATAGGGGCGAAGGATGAGAACATTATCCTTCCATTATATAAGGCACTTGTCAGGCCCCACATGGAATACTGTGTACAGTTCTGGTCACCGGTGCTCAGGAAAGATGTTACGGTATTAGAGGGGGTTCAAAGGGCAACTAAACTAATACATGGAATGACGGGACTGGAATACCCAGAGAGGCTATCAAAATTGGGACTATTTACTCTAGAAAAAAGAAGGTTAAGAAGCGACCAAATACCCATGTATAAGTACATGAGGGGACAATACAAGGATCTCTCCCAAGATCTGTTTATACCCAGGACTGCAACGGTAACAAGAGGACATCCGCTACGGTTAGAGGAAAGTAGGTTTCATCACCAACACAGAAGGGGGTTCTTTACTGTAAGAGCAGTGAGACTGTGGAACTCTCTGCCTGAGGATGTGGTGATGGCAAAATCCATAGAGGAGTTTAAGAGGGGACTTGATGTCTTTCTGGAGAGGAAGGATATTATAGGCTATAAATCTAAGATTATTTGTTAATCCGGGTTTACAGGCAGGTACGAACTATTAGGGGTTGATCCAGGGAACAGTCTGATTGCCATTAGGGAGTCGGGAAGGAATTTTTTTCCCCAAAAGGGCTAATTGGCTTCTGCTCTTGGGGTTTTTCGCCTTCCTCTGGATCAACAAAACAGGAGGTTAGACAGGCTGGACTAGATGGACATTGTCTTCATTCAGCCTTACCAACTATGTTACTATGTTACTATGTGCTCTTCTCCTGCGCATATGTGCAGGTAAATAGAGCATTCTGTATATTTTTTTGGCGCGACTAAAATGCACACGCAAAATACGCTTATGTGAACGAATCCATCGAAATCAATGAGTTCTATTCTCTGTACATTGCGCAAAACCTGAACGCCAATCACACAAATACGCAGTGCAAATGCGCGCCTAAATGTGCTTACACCGTGTGAAGCCGCCTCAGTCACCCTGTAGCCTGTTGATTATTTCATTTTATTTGGACCCTTTGAAGACCCCCATCCTATGTAAAGTGGGCACATATCTTAGGTGTGCTGCAATATTACAACACGCAATGTTTGCTTTTACCTAAAATGTATGATGGGCCTCAAATGTTCTCACCGTATAACTGTGCTGTGTTGGTGGCAGGTAGTTCAGGAATGCCTGTATCACCGGGAGAAGAGGATGTCCATAGACCTTGTACATGATGATGTGGAGAAACAGTTGCTGCAGGTAAGACCATCTCGCTGACATTACCAAACAGGTTGGCACAACGTTGGCAGTGCCATCCATGGTGGACACGGGTTGACCTAGCATGTTGCACTCAACTTCAGTAGGTCACTTCTCTATTGTAAAGCCATAGCTAGTATTATGCTATAAGATGTGGGTAGAAATGCACCAATATTGTGTCCCAACAAGCTGCTTATGTTGCCTTGTAGTTCGAGTTGAAAGTGGTAATGGAGTCTTGAACATCCAAGGTGTCCCAAATGTATTTGTTGTACATCTGACACCAAGACCAACGTCACCAAATTTTACTATGCTAGTAAAGAACTGACTAGTACGTGTCCCTACATCACCAACCCCCTAAACCTGGAAATGCAAGCTTTCTTCGCTTATTGTAACAATGCAGGACACAAAGACAGAACTGGACTTCACCTATAGCATTTAGCTTTCCCTGGTACTAATGGTGTCTCAAAGCACTCAGATACCCCCAGAACATACACTAGGACTCAATTATGTAACAACAGGACAATTGGAAGAGCAATAATAGGAAGCATGTATCAACACTAGTAGGTAACAAAACTGCAAGAACAAGAACTCCCCAATAGATGACAGGCATAGAGTGGCGATGATAGTCATCTCATAGTACAAATGGATAATGGTGATTGTAGTTGGATAATGGAATGGTTGATGGATGATGTTGAACAGAACAAACTGAAAGTAATTGACCTTAACTTTAGTTGTCCTCCCTAATCTATGCCTACTGCTGTCCCTAACACCAGACACCACTGTCCCTGAATATGCCTCAAGATATCCCTAATGGAAATACTATATGAAACACTCACCCTGACAATCAATGAAAAGGCACTAATATCCAGAGACAAGAAAATCAAAGCAACACATTGCACAAGTCAGAAATATTTAAAGAGAGGCTAACCAATCATGAACTTCGAAATGAGCCTGAGCTGCATAGTGTGGTCAGTAACCCAAACCAATGAACCAGCTATGAGACAGGTGGATAGCAATAAACGGATAGAAGGTGATAAAAGGGCAGGAGCATTCCTGCTGATCTTAAGACTTATCTGAGTAGAAGCCTGATCTCTGATGGTTTGACTTGTTCTACTTTATATCCACCTACTGTTTTCCGTTTGTGATAATATGTGCTTTGTGTTTCATATAGGAAGTGGACTGCATCAAGTCCTGCCAGGAGAGAATGAGAAGGCATCTAGATAAGACAGCAGCACAGCTGGCGTAAGACGTTTTCTGGTCTTTGTATACTTGGTTCTTCAAGCCTTCATAGTACATGCTGTGTGTGTACAGTTATGAAACACAATATCCAATTTCAAAGAATATGCTATAATGTGCCCCAAACTATTTAGGAGGTCAACCTATGACAGCCTTTCAGTTGAGGTACACGGGTGACTGTTGGGCGCATTAGCCTTCGAGAGCCGTCCCACAGAATATGGCCCTGCCCTCATATGCTTTATACCGGAGTGACTGTCATTCAAATGAATGGAGGCGGAGTGGGCAGGGATCATTCTGATCATCTGCCTCCATTCACAGGTGTTTTACAGGAGTCAGACATTGAGTGACTCCTGTTTACATGGGCCAACAGTCACTTGGTTTTTCAGTTCTGCTAAAAACCAAGCAACTCCGACAAATGAGTGGTTTCTTGCCCAATACCCTGTCGGCACCCGCATGTACATGGCACGATTAACACCCGAATTCGCTGTCTCCAGCCACAATAATCGCCCAGTGTAAAGCTACCTTTATTTTCTTGAATGATACAAAATTGCAGATGAGCATACGTGCTTATCAAAAGTCTAGCTCTGGACTCTAGTGAACAAGGAGTCCTAGCGCAGGTTAGAACCTCCAAACATTCTCCCTTTGTCTGTTGTCTGCACAGTACCAAGTCACCTCAACAGACGAGTCATACCCAGTTATCAGGGTTACTTTGCCTTTGAGGATTATCGTTCAAAGCATTCGTTAGATCGAGCGGTTTGCACGATAATTGTGCAGTGTAAACGCATGCAGTGAAAGACCGGTCAGCGATAAATCATTAAACGGATGTTTCATGCAGACCATAAAATTATTGTTGGGCTGCCGCTGCATGACATTGATGATGATGCCTCATGTGCCAGACACCAACTGTGCCCACCAGACCCCATTGACCATTATAGGGGAACAGCAGGTTTCTGTCGTGTTTCTGTCTAAATAGCGCAGCAGGCTACGTTATGTTGGTTGACTCCCTTGAATGGAAACTGCAGGAGGGTTCTATCAGAGCCTCTGACGTGGATGTGAGTGGGGTGTATAGGTCCTCGTACACTGAAGCACTACATCCATGGACCCTTATTTACCTGTAAGTGGCACTCCATGTTGCCTTCATGAGACACGTTATTCTCCTCTAGAAGCAATACCTGCATTATTTGGTAACAGTTGGAAAACCAAGATAAAGTATGGGTTCCATATTACAGACCCATACAATACAGACTGATGGTGAAAGGGTCCTACATCTCCTGACCGCATGGTTACAGGAGCCAATATCACCACCATGGCCTGTAGCCAGCATGGCCAAAGTATAATGTTGCAAACAATCAAGATCTAATGTGGCCATGACAGGACAGCATTGTATAACATCTCCAAAACTATTACAGAGCCCCACGCAAATATTCCCCAATTCTGTATGATGGCATTGTATTGGAGAAGAGGGTTGACATTCTCAGTGGTGACTATTTGGTTGTCACACTCAAGAACTTATGGAATTGTGTTTATTTAATGCAGGAAAGTCTTTTTCTAATAATTGTCTTGATTTGTCTCCAGTTCTAACCGAGCGGCTCAACACGAGCTGGAAAGGGACATCAGTGACAAACAGGCTGCATACCGCATCGATGACAAATGCCAGAACCTCAGGAACAGCTCCGATGGCATCGGCTACTATAGAGCAGTAGAGCACATAGATGCAACGTATGTTAATCTACTTGGAGTTCTAGAATTAGACATTGATTAGGCCCCAGTGGCGATCAATGGCCAAAATGTTGGAACCATCAGCAACCACTGGGTTAAACAGCGCTCGTTCAGTCGTTCTCGGTCACTTATACGGCGAATGTGAACGACTGAACGATTCTCGTTTCAACCAGCCAACAATGTATCTGCTGTATAAACAGGCTGCCCGAGCACATGAGCCAACGATGACGTCACTCGCTCCTTCAAACAAGGATCGGCTTATCTAAAGGGACCCTTAGCTTGTACCGATTTTCAGTTACACTCTTTTCCTCCATCCGTATCTAAAGCTAAACTGCTTTGGTATCGTTAGACCACAGAACAGTGCATTGTGGGAACTCAGGTAAGTTAAACTCTAAGAGCGCATACCGATGGGTGTATGCATGTTACTCATTTTATAACCATACACTCGTCTGGCAGAGACCGCGTATGGCACTGCGCATGCCCGCGTAGCGCACATGCACAGGTATACGCAGTATCACTTCATTTTTTTAAATTCCTCGCTCTGTCTCAGAGTGGGGATTAAGGCAAGATAAGGGGCTGATAGGACTTGTGGTATTCAGAAACTTCTGAAATCGTGGGTTCTACCCAAAACCCGGAAGTTTGTGAGTGCCACTAGTGTTACGTTGAGTAATGCTGAAAGTTTTTTTTGCATACAGCAGCAATCAAAGTGATCTCTTAACTTTTTGGACCACTCTCTGGACTTATTTCTAAGCCCCCTTTTACTTTGGACGATTTAGATGGTTTGCAGGAATCTGAACAATAATCGTTCAGTGTAAATGTCTGCACAATCTGAACTACAAACAATTATTAGTTCGTCATTCAGATCGTGCAGGCATAATAATCAAACAACGATCAGCCTGTGTAAACAGGCAGTCATTCACCTGGGGCGCGCCGGGGTGGAGCCAGGGGAGCTCTCTCTCTCCCCCCTGCTCCCCACCGCAACCCCACGCGCCCCCCGAATCTTTTTGCCCGAGTAGGCAGTTACTCAAAAAAAGTGATACTCGTTCGAGTAATTGCTCTAAACGAGCACGTTCGCTCATCTCTAGAACTGATCATTTTGTCACTGGAGGTCCAGCAATTAACTCTACACATCCTAATCGTTGGTTTCATGATCTTCATATCTAACTGCCTATAACAAACTAGAATGACTCCAAATGATTGTTGTCCCAGACGGCTAACTGAACATTTATGTCCTCCAGTATCTCGGTTCCTGAAACATGGGCCAAGTTCAGCGATGACAACATCTTGAGGTCTCAGAGTGAACGAATGGCTTCTGCCAAGCTCAGGGAAGATGTAGAGAGTCTACTCAACATTACCTCCAACGAGATGTGGAATCAGTTCAACCTCGTGAACATCGCATTTACCACCAGGATCTCTGACACGGCTGATGCCAAGAACAAGCTGCAGAGCCACTTGGTGAAGGTATTACATGAGGCTGTAGAATCAGGGACATATCTATGGGCAACGGTGCCCCGAGCCTCTATACTGCCTGAGGCGAAGGGTAAATTGGTGACCCTCCCCACCACAAAAACCCCCAAGCATTGACAGCACCAATACACAAGATACCCAACACATATTTGAACTATTGAGAAGTGCAATGTGATTTTTTTTCTCACCCATTGCAAATAATGGCTTGTATTTGTATCTGAGTTTTGTGCTTCTCACAACGCACAGGAAACTTGCTCGTTTGAAAGCACCCTTATATTGCCCTCTGTGGTGGCCCCAATGGTAAATATCCAACTTACTTGCCCAATAGTAATAGTAGCCCCAGTAGTAATAGTGACACCCATAGCGGCCCCAGTAGTAATAGTGTCCCCTGTAGTGGCCACAGTAGTAATAGTGTTTCGGGTGGTGACCATAGTACTAATAGCGCCCTCCTATTGGCCTCAGGAGTAATAGTGTTTCGGGTGGTGACCATAGTACTAATAGTGCCCTCCTATTGGCCTCAGGAGTAATAGTGGTCCTCATTAGAGGCCCCAATAGTAATAGTGTCCCCCCGTAGAGGACCTCTAGCCGGGCAACAGCCAGACAAGGATTTAGTTCACTACCACTCTTGTAAATCCGGTCTGGCAGTGGTGGCTGCTGCTGTCCTCACCCCCCCCCCCCCCCATGTGCGTTGTGTGCAGGAACGCAGAAGCTGGCGGGAGAGGTCAGCATTCACAGACTGATTACAGCCGCCACAGCAACGGACTATGAGAGCACGTTAAATGCTTGTCGGGTTGTCTCTGTTTCTATGTGTGGAATGACTTCTTCATTTGGCACAGTGATCAGTTATCTTGGTGCTCTGCAGGACCTAACGATGTAAGAGCCATCAGAAACCCAAGTAGCAGACTCTTAAATAGCTTTTCACTAGAAGGCCTTAGGTGTAACGGCTCACTCACATGGGCATACGTCGCCCACATATTACGTGCATTTTTTTACGCATCTTAGGACTTCTTCAGGTATTTACGTACGCGCTAAAAACAGAGAATAGAACCGATTGATTCAAATGGGCATTTTGCGAGTGCATTTTGCGCGCATGTAAAAAAGTAGGACCTGCTTCATTTTTCTGAGCAGCAAAGGCTCCCACAGAAGTCTATGGCAGGTGTGCAAATACTCAAGGGGAAGCGTGAAACATTGCGCAAAACGCAGGGAAAAGAAGACATCTGGACCTCATTAACTCCACAGAAAGCATGTGTCTAGCGTGAACTAACCATGCGTGCACAAAAAGTACAGTGATATGTGCAGACGCACGCGCAAATCTACCTCTTCAAACTCATTCATGCGCTACGGTGAGCATATCTGCGCATACGCTTGGGTGCTAAAAGCCCATTACATTACATTGGACCGCTCACACCTGCATTTTTATTACGCATGTAAAAATAAAATACAGCATGTCCTATTTTGGTGCCTAAGAGGGCAAAAACACGCGGGCGCATTTGCTAATACACTCACAGCTACAGAGCGTATTGGCACACGCACCAGGTTTTTTTCTTTTTGGACTATTCGAACTTTACTGCGCGCGAGTGTGAGAATAAAAGTGTCAGGATAGGTCCTGCTCTATCTTTCCCGCACGTAGTATTAATGTGTGAGAATGCCCATAGCGGAAACGAAAGAAAGGGTTTTCTTTCGTCCTGTTATGCGGCTGTGAGAATCATGCCAGTCTGTTTAAGCCCTAATACGTACTAAGGGCGGTTCCAGATGGAAAGGTTCTGTACCGATAAGTGTAGTTGCACCTGAAGAAGGCAAATTTCTTCCTCTTCGCTGACCTTAAAACTCCACGCCATAACGCAAAACTTTGAAAAAAAAATGTGAAGATAGGTTCAGCCCGATCATTCCAGCACGTAGTATTCACTACATGTGGAAAAGATAGGGCAAGTCCTATCTTTTCACGGCCGTACAATTAACGGGCGAGAATTGCGCTAGTGAAAACGAAACCACTTAAGTGGATAAATTCATGTTCGTCTAAATAACCCCCAACATAGGCAATGGGAATCCAACATACGCAGCAAATACACATACTACATGCATATCTGCTGTGTATTGCATATTTTATGTGCGTGAAAAGCGCGTGTAACACGCAGGCGACGTACACCCCTGTGAGTCCTAAGACTTCGCTGATGAATGCGATGTGTGTAAATGCCTCACTCTGTCTTTCCTCTTGAAATTTCGTAAGGGCTGAGATATTAGAGAGGCGCAGCCCATGACCAGCGAGCCAAGAAGAGTTACATTCTCAGAACCTTTGGACGGAATTTGTGTGCGTGCCAAGAATGATTCCAAGGGTTTCACAACACTTCAGGCTCCCTGGATGACACCGCCGACGTGTTCATGGAGTTACGTGTCTGCAAGCTGTGGAGGATGCTTCACGCTCCTGCAGCACTGATCCATCCAGAGCAAACGTATAAGGGGCCTGTCCCACGGGACGGGACGCAGCGCAGACGCGGATATTGCCAACCGGTGAACATTATGTTGTGTATTTAATTGCGGAACGTCTTACGGAATTTCTAGTGTTTTTTTACGCAGACATTAATTGCATCTCGGGTACGATAGAACTCCATAACACTTCCGCAAGACGTCCTTAATTCTACAGCCGAACAGTTTGCCGCTGTGGAATTTAATCTTGCGGTTTTGAAGTAAAGACGCACGGATTTAAATATATGCGGAACGCACAATATGTGCGCTGTGAAGAGAGCGCTCTTGCCAGCTATCGCGCATATCCACACATTCTACTATACTTTTCACATCGATGCGGGACACACCCAGGCCGTGATTAAACAGGTTGTGCAGCCCAAATGAGCGTAAAAACGCAGAATGTGAGGGAACCCATTGAAATAAATGGGTTCAATTGTCTGTGTTTTGCGCACACAAGAATGCACAAACAAAATGCAGAAGCCCTTAGGCTAACATCACACAGGGGTGAATATCAGGCCGTGAATCGCATACAATTTTGCAGCGGATGCGAGGCATTTTTATATTAACCCTTTCCAATCCACTGTCTGATGTCTGAAGACATTATGATTTAAGGCTGTACAGCTCCGATGTTGGAAGACGTCCGTCGGGGTTCTCTTACTGTATATTGCCAGCCTCTCTGCTGTCGGAGTCTCTCCAACGTGTCGCCTCATGCAGTACTGGTTTTAGCCAGCAGATAGCGCCATTGTATAACAGCAGAAAAAGAGTAAGCCCCCTAGGAAAACCAGGATACAAATTGGATTGGAAAGGGTTATAACTGCCTCACATCACTTCTGGGAAGTAGTGATCCTCCGCTGCTGTGGAGGACCGCAGAGTGTCTCCCATTGAAAACAATGGGAAACACTTGCCAATCTTCAGACGCTCCTGAGCACTGCACCAGAAGTGATGAGAGGTATTTTTGCCAGAAAAACACCTCGCATTGGCGTGAAAACGCACGCTGGTGAGCACGATGTCAAGCTGACAGCCACCAAGGGGCAGAGAGGTAGCTTCTCCGGCAGCTACCATTGGCTGCCATATGATTCAGCAGCCGACGTATTCCAGCTAGAAAGATAGTTCCAGGACTATTTTTTCTTGATGGCGTAAAATTGCCCGGCCGAAATGCGCCATTTTGGCCGGCCGGGCTCTTTTACGCGGTGGGAAATCCTGCATCTGATTTGATGCATTGGAATCCAATGCATCAGATGGTAGCGTATATTGGGCGGACGTGAAAACGGCGGCCGATATATGCTCGTGTGAAAGAGCCCTCAAGCTGGCACTTGGTAAGCAGACTCCTCCTGTATAAACCTGTCAGTCATGTATTATAATGGATTTCAGTTGTCCTCTTATAGCAAACTCTATAACTTTTTGCAGACTCTCCAAGAAGTCTTTCAGACCGAAATGATCATTGAAACCATTAAAAAGGCAATCAAGGACAAAATGGCTCCCTTGAAAGTAGCGCAGACACGTCTTGATGAACGGACCAGGCGCCCCAATGTGGAACTGTGCCGTGATATCGCCCAAATACGGTAAACTCCTTATATGTATTTTCTTAAAGAGAAACTCCAGTGTAAAACTTATTACTTATCTTGTCCTTATCCTGTACTGATCCTGAGTTGCATCCTATATTATACTCCAGAGCTGCACTCACTATTCTGCTGGTGGAGTCACTGTGTACATACATTACTTATCCTGTACTGATCCTGAGTTGCATCCTATATTATACTCCAGAGCTGCACTCACTATTCTGCTGGTGGAGTCACTGTGTACATACATTACTTATCATGTACTGATCCTGAGTTGCATCCTATATTATAATCCAGAGCTGCACTCACTATTCTGCTGGTGCAGTCACTGTGTACATACATTATTATCCTGTACTGATCCTGAGTTACATCCTGTATTATACTCCAGAGCTGCACTCACTATTCTGCTGGTGGAATCACTGTGCACATACATTACTTATCCTGTACTGACCCTGAGTTACATCCTATATTATACCCCAGAGCTGCACTCACTATTCTGCTGGTGGAGTCACTGTGCACATACATTACTTATCCTGTACTGATCCTGAGTTACATCCTGTATTATACTCCAGAGCTGCACTCACTATTCTGCTGGTGGAATCACTGTGCACATACATTACTTATCCTGTACTGCTCCTGAGTTACATTCTGTTTTTTTACCCCAGAGCTGCACTCACTAGCCTGCTGGTGGAGTCACTGTGTACATACATTACTTATCCTGTACTGCTCCTGAGTTACATCCTGTATTATACTCCAGAGCTGCACTCACTATTCTGCTGGTGGAGGTACTGTGTACATACATTACTTATCTTGTACTGATCCTGAGTTACATCCTGTATTATACTACAGGGCTGCACTCACTATTCTGCTGGTGGAGTCACTGCGTACATACATTACTTATCCTGCACTGATCCTGAGTTACATTCTGTATTATACTGCAGAGCTGCACTCACTATTCTGCTGGTGGAGTCACTGTGTACATACATTACTTATCCTGTACTGATCCTGAGTTACATCCTGTATTATACTCCAGAGCTGCACTCACTATTCTGCTGGTGGACTCACTGAGTACATACATTACTTATCCTGTACTGATCCTGAGTTGCATCCTACATTGTACTCCAGAGCTGCACTCACTATTCTGCTGGTGTAGTCACTGTGTATATACATTACTTATCCTGTACTGATCCTGAGTTGCATCCTATATTATACTGCAGAGCTGCACTCACTATTCTGCTGGTGGAGTCACTGTGTACATGCATTACTTATCCTGTACTGATCCTGAGTTGCATCCTACATTGTACTCCAGAGCTGCACTCACTATTCTGCTGGTGGAGTCACTATGTATATACATTACTTACCCTGTACTGATCCTGAGTTACATCCTGTATTATACCCCAGAGCTGCACTCACTATTCTGCTGGTGGAGTCACTGTGTACATACATTACTTATCCTGTACTGATCCTGAGTTACATCCTGTAGATCTTTTATTATAAAAGTATAAAACATAACAATAAAAGCAAACTGTAACAATAGTAAATAATAACAATACAACCGTATACAGAGATAAGGCCCTTCACCCAGAGTCCAAGGTCCACAAACAAAAGAAAACCCCATGTCTGGACTCCCCTCCCCCCTGCCGCACACTCGCACACACACTCGAAACAAAACACAATATACCTAAAAGAAGAGCATCCAGCTATCCAGAAAATAAAACTAAAACTAAAGCTACAGGTCCAGCCGTACCGCACTGAGACCCCATCATAAACAAAATTAGGCAATAACGTAAACATAACATATATATATACCAATAATTAACTAAATATGAAAATAAAGACCAAGCCAACCGGCATACAAAAATAACTAAAGAAATTGTTTTTCAAATTTTTTTTTTTTTTTTTTTTTGGGCCCCCAGTGCAGCTCGGGGGCCAAGCCTGCTCCACCAGTCCGTGCCCAGAGTTCTAAAGTTCAGGACGTGCCAAGCCACACCGGGGTTTTTTTTTTTTTGTAATATATAAACTGTACAACACTCTGCCTGCCGCAGCCTGGGGGCCATGCCCGCTCCACCAGTCCGTGCCCAGAGTTCAATGTTCGGGACGTGCCAGACTACGGCTCAAGGCGTGAAACCACTCCCCCCAACCCCCCACCCAACCTAACTACCACCCAGAACGTGAATATATACATATAAACATACATTAACCAATATACATGACATACACGATATACATTAACATAACCCGAAAGCCTAAGGTCGGCTCACCTGCAGCCCTACTTCACTCTATCTTGCCCAAATCAAAACAAAAAGCTTTATGGTGTACTCACAGCCCCCCACCGGGATTGGAGATGATAAGCCGGGCACAGATATCATAATGTACTATCCCTTACATTTTCTCCCTATTCTTTCCCTAATTTGCCCTAGACTGTCCATAGTCTGCCCCTCAGTCTGACCCTTCATGGAAAACTGTCCCTGCCCTATCCCTCCTCTCTCCCTATCCTGTCCCTATTCTCTCCCTACTCTGCCCCTAGAAAATTAAGAAGAAAAAAAAATGTCCCTAACGAAATACAAGCCCTCTCCATAGGAGGGAAGTCTTAGATGTGCCCAGCTTCTCATACTCCAAAGAACGCACCTTCACCAGGTCACCCAGGATGTTCCTACAGACCGTATCCATGGGGAGGATTTTCAGCTCCGTCGAGATTAGACACCGTGCACTCCAGATGTGGAACCTGACCACTAGGCTAACTAGAAATAAAGTGCAGCGGTCCCTGCCACCAAGGCCTCTGAACGCTCCATAAGCCCACTCCGCATAGGAGAGGTGTGCCAGCTGAGGCCAGCCTATGGAGACCCCTACCCGTTGGTATACCTCTGTATTAAAGGGGCACTGAAGCAGGAAATGCTCCATGCTTTCCAGCACGTCGCTGCACTCCTGACGGGGGCAACCCCTGTCAATCAGAGGCCTGCTCTTCAAGTTACCCCTTACATACAGTCTCCCGTGAAAGCAGCGCCAAGCCAAGTCCCAAAACTTCAAGGGGACCCGGGTTGAATTCAGTAAACGTAACCCTCCCTCCAGGTCCCGACTTGGGCAGTCCTTGAGCGCCAGGGGCTTCTGGAAATGGGTCAACAGGACTCTTTCGTCGAGGAGCCTCCTTGTCAGAGTCCTGATCTCCCACATCCCCAGACCCCACCGGCGTATCACCTTCAGAACCAAGGTAGCGTAAGCCGGGAGATGTCCGTGCTGCGTGCGAAGGTCCTTCACTCGCCCTCCTGTCTCCCATTCCTGGAAGAAGGGCCGAAACCATCCCCGGCAGGAGTAGACCCACGGAGGAGCCCTCTCTTGCCAGAGGTTGCCTATGTTGATCTTAAAAAAAGTGTTTACAAGAAACACCACGGGGTTGACCATAGACAACCCCCCTAGTCTCCTCGTGCGGTATGTAACATCTCTCCTGATCAGGTTCAACCTGTTCCCCCACAACATTATGAAGAACAGGTTGTAGACCCGGGTCCAGAGAGGTTCTGGCAAAATGCATACGCTGCCCAGGTAGATGAATAATGGGAGCAGGTATGTTTTGATCAGGCTAATTCTTTCCCGAAGGGTCAAAGACCAACCCTTCCACTGGTTTACCTTGTGAGTTGCACCATCCAGCCTGTCCACCCAATTTTGCATGGGGTAATCCCCCTGGCCGAATTTGATGCCAAGTACTTTTGCTGAAGTTTGGGGCACCGGAAGGGTGTCCGGGAGATCAAACGTAGGATCCCCCCTTCCTAACCAGAGACTTTCACACTTATCCCAGTTGACCATAGACCCGGAAGCTTCCGAGTAGCGGTCCACCTCCGACACCACAAACTCCGCCTCCTCTCTCGAGGACACGAAGAGCGTGACATCATCGGCGTATGCCACTGCCCTCAGGGTAGCCTCCGGCACCGCCTGGTCCATCCCGACCCCTGCTATAGGTCCACAATCAACCCTCCTAAGGAAGGGATCTATCGCAAACGCATACAACAGGGGACTTAGAGGACAGCCCTGACGGACGCCGGACCCCACCTCAAACGGGCGGCCAAGCCAACCGTTCACCAGCGGGAAAGTCTCAGCCCCTGCTTACAATGTTCGCAGCCAATCAACAAACCCCACTGGCAGGCCGTATCTCAGAAGGACTGACCAGAGGTACTCGTGATTAACCCGATCAAACGCTTTGGCCTGATCCAAGGACAGCAGGTACCCCTCCCAGTGGCCAGCCCTACCCTGCTCCACTGCCTCCCGGACACCGAGAACAGCGCTAAAGGTGCTACGGCCTGGAACAGAGCAATGCTGGGCCCCCGAGAGGAGCCGGGGTGCAAACTTGACCAGCCGATTAAACAGCACTTTTGCCAGAACCTTCCTGTCCGTATTGAGAAGCGCTATGGGACGCCAGTTCTCAATACGGCTCGAGTCTTTACCTTTTGACAGAATGATCAAGGCCGACCTCCTCATTGACTTTGGCAGAGTGCCCGAGGAAAGACACTCATTGAATACCTCCGTCAAGAGGGGACTCAAGAGGTCCTTGAAGGTCTTATAATACTCGGATGTTAATCCATCCGGACCTGGCGACTTTTTGGGCCGGAGCCCATCAATCGCCAGTCTAACTTCCTCTTCTCTGATCTCTTCTGTCAAAACGCCAAGAGAGGTGTCTACCCCCGGCCCAGGGACAGCTTCAGCCAGGAAAGCCGACATCACTTCCGAATCTAGATCCCTCTTTCCCAAGAGTTGCGAGTAGTAGGATCTGACGACCTCCAGGATCCCTGATCTGGATCGATTCAGGGAGCCCGTGCTGTCAATCTGTCCAGTGACCACTTTACTATTCACTGACATCCTACAGTTTCTGTAAGGGTCGGGCGAGCGGTACTTCCCGAAATCCCTCTCAAAAACCAAGGATGCGTGTCTATCATACTGGCACGTCTTGAGTAAAGATTTCACTCTGGAGATCTCCTCGCGGCTACCTCCAGTCGAAACGAGATGTTCGAGTTTCCTCCTCAGGCCGTTGTACAGGCGGTACCTGTCCAGGCATCTGAGGTTGGAGAGCTCACGGAAGAACCTCGCCGCCCTCCTCTTGAACATCTCCCACCACTCTGACTTACTGCTACAGAGATCCAGTAATGGTACCTGGCTCTGCAGAAAATCCTCAAAGGACTGTCTTATCTCTGCTTACTCCAGGAGTGATGAATTCAGTTTCCACAAACCTCTGCCCATCCGGGGGGTCTCTGCAACATTCAGAGAAAACAATATTAGACAGTGGTCGGAGAATTCCACCTCAACAACGGACACTGGTGAAGAGATGGCTTCCTCCTTCAAATAAAACCTGTCTATTCTAGACCTGCTCTGACCCCTATAAAAGGTGAATCCCTCGTGGCCTGGGGTGTGCCGGATGTGGACATCCACCAGGCGAGCCTCGCTAGCTATACTATTAAGTGCGACGCTGTCAAAAGTCAACCGCCTGTCTCCAGAGCCTCCCCTATCGCGGGCTCTCGTGACTGCATTAAAGTCACCTCCAAAGACAACTTGGCGGCTGGTAAAAAGGTAGGGCTTGATCCTCATAAAGAGACTCTTCCTGTCCTTTTTTGACTGGGGACCATAGATGTTTACAAGTCTCAATTCTTGTCCCTTCATGAGGACATCTAAGATCAGGCACCTTCCCATTTCTAATTCAATTACTCGTCGGCATTCGACCGCTGCGGTAAAAAGTACCGCCACTCCGCTATACGGCTCGGCCGCAAGAGACCAGTAGGAAGGGCCTGACCTCCACTCCCTTTTTGCCTTATGTATGGCTGCCAAATCAGACAGCCTGGTCTCCTGCAAAAATAAAATGTCGGCTTCAACGCGGCCGAGAAAATCAAAGGCCGCAAATCTAGCCGTATCAGACTTAATGCTGGCAACGTTAATTGATGCCAGAGTCAGCGGAGTGGGTGCCGCCATCATGAGTGATTAAATTAGATGGCTTTCTTCCTCACACCCGCTTCTTCGGGGTCGGAGGAAAGCCCCTTGCTTCTTTTTTTGGACACAGATGTGTCCATAGCAGGGGATCCCCCGACCCCATCGTCCTTGTCTCCAGGCTCCAGAGTAGCCCCCTCCCCGGAAGGAACTAAGCCTCCACGAGGAGGAGACTCAGCGCCCCCCGTTGACCCTTTCTTTACCCCAGGCACCTTGCCCTTTGCTTCCCCCTCAGAGGAGGAAGAGATGTCTTGAAGGGCCCGGTACCTATTGGAGAGTCCAACTGGAGGCGAGCAGGCTTCTCCTTCCAGTACTTGGCCCGGGGTGGGAGAAGATCTTGAATCCCCCCTTCGCTTTCTCCTAGTGGCACCTAGCTTACGCCGTTTCTCTAGCCACCTCTTTCCTTCCTCATCCACACTCTCATAGTGGGAGGAATCTGAAGAGTTGGTCTTTCCCTCCTCCCTCTGGATCCTCCTGTCCTCTTCATCCACTTCACTGTCCCTCAAGGCCTCAGCCGCAAAATTTGCTTCAGGAACAGGGGCCACCATTGACCCACCTGCTGTGGGCGCTCCTGTCAGCTCCCTGCTCCGTCTGCGTTTGTCCTGACGCCTCTGCTCAGAAGGCGTCTTTTGCTGGTTCTTCCCTGGCTCCTTAGCTCCTCCACCTCTGCTAGTCCCCTCACCCCCGGAGGCCGCACCATGGCCCCCATCCGTAGGGGCTGAGACCGCATTGGCAAAGGAGCGTGGACAACGACTGAATGGGTGACCGAGATCACCACACAGGTTACACCTAATCTCCACACAGGAGGCGGCTAGATGACCCAGACCCCCACACAGAGCGCACTTCAAGGTCTTACAAGCGGCGCTCAAGTGTGAGGGGTCGCCGCACCTGTGGCAGAGCTTCGGCTGCCCCTGGTAAAAGGCCAGGATACGATCCCTGCCGAGGAAGGCTGCAGATGGTATGTGTGCCACTGAGTTACCTGAACGCTTCAGCTTGACCATAAACGTCCAGGCCCCGGACCAGATGCCGTGCTAATCCCTGTTCTTTCTGGGCATGTCCGTCACCTCTCCATATCGACCGAGCCACGTCATAATATCAAAACAAGAAAGTGACTCGTTACGAGTCAAAACGGTCACCTTCTTGACTTCGTTCTGGCGAGACACCACCTGGATGGCAAAGTCTCGCCAGCCGGGCTCGTTTTTCATCAGCTCGTAATTCCCCCAGAAGAGTTCTAGACCCTCTGGGCGAACGAAACTGATGTCAAACTCAGACGTGCCGAAGGGATGGATCAGGGCAAAGATGTCAACCGCCCTGAAGCCCATCTTCAGTAGAAGCTCCACTACCCTCGCCCTCGGGGGGCATGTATCATTGCCTCTCCAGCGAAGACGGACCACATTCCTACGACCTGCGTCCTGCCCGGGTGTTGGTAGGGACCATACGGTCTCCCCCCTTTGCTCTCGGAAGGCCCCTAAGCCGTGTCTCTCTGTCCAAAGAGACAGGTTCACCTCTCTTCCTCCAACTGTAATTGAACTCTCCCCCTTCCGTAGAGCCCCCAGGAGGCGCTGTTGCAATACGCCCTCTCTAGAGCCTGGAGACAAGGAGGACCCCTCCCCTCCAGCAGCGACACTGGCATAACTCCTACCAGCTGTTGTCGCCGCTGGAGGGGCGACTGGAACCTGTGATGTGCCCTGACTATCCCCAGAACCTGTGCCTATATTTACAGTGGGTGCCCCTGTGCTGAGAACACTAGCTGCAGCCCGTGCCTCCGAGTGCGTCGGAGCATCAGACACGCTGGCCGCACCAGACACATCCACCCCTTTCATACCAAGACCTTTCATACCAAGACCCTCTGGACCAGACTTGGGGTTAGAAGCAGGGTTTGTTTTTGCCTTGGTAGACCTTGGGGGTGGCACTGCTGCCCCATCTTGCGTAGCTGCAACCACCGTAATGACCCCCCCATGGTCAGCACTCTGCGTTCCGGCGCTTTTAGTTTTTTTATTTTTGCCTTTTTCTTTACTTTTGCCAACAGCCTCCACATCACTGGGTGCCTGGGACCTAGACTGGGACCTAGACTGAGGGACTCCTGCAGACCGACCTGTCGCACAGGGGATCCCTGATCCCGACCCCGCAGCACCCTCCGCATCACTGGCCTTACTGGCGCTGGCAGTTCTACCACTGCCATAATCCTTTGCCACCTTGCCTTGTCCTGTGCTGGCCGCCCTGCTGGCTGTTTCTGTCACTGCACTAACTGAAACAGGGACAGAGGACCTGGCCAGTTTAACTCCTTTATCCCTGTTCCCATGTTCAAAACCCACTGCAGAGTCAGAAACCGGGGTTCTCAGGGTGGGGGTGCCCTGATCCGACTTTGCAGCCAAACCAGCGCCCCCCGTCACATACACAAATTTCTCCTGCACCAAATTCTTTTTTTTCCCTTTTTTCGCCTTGATTTTCACATCCTCTTCTAGTAAATCATCACCAAACTTAAGGCCGCTCATATTGGGGGGGGATTCCAACAGCCTTATCTGCTGCATTATTAAAGCGCCCCCATCGCTTTTATCTTCCTCTGGATCTGAATCCCCGGAGGTTAGAGGCAGCGCAACCTGCTCCGGCCGGAGGCTGCTGGTGGTTGTAGTGCCACTCTGGGTCTGCTCTCCTGAGCAGACAGGCTGCTCCCTCAGGCTATCCTCAAAGGCATCCTCGTCAGTACAGTCACCACCGCTGTCTCCATCGCTGGAGTGATCAGCCTTCTTGTGACCACTGTGTCCTGACGCCATTTTGGAAAATCTATCACCGTTAAGTAACTTTTCCCTAAAGGGACCACTTTGCTCTAGAATCCTGTCCCTCTCTTCCTTGCAGCTCTGTATGCAATCTTTACAGTCCTGTATAGTCTTGCTTATTACATCTTTCTTGCCTTTAGCGGCGGTCTGGTCCTTTAGCGACCTGGCCGACCGCAGCTTCTCCTTCTGCAGGAGGATTTCTCTCCCCGCACGCTCATAGTCTGCCATGCTGGTGGCCAGACGGGAGGCCAGCTCTACCACCGACTCCCCTTTCCTGCGATCACTCCACTGCGGCTTACCTCCTTTGCTGAGCGTTTGGCTGCGAGTTTGACTGCGGGTCATCATTTCGCTTCCGGCGCTGTCAGATGCAGCTGCACCAACCTGCTGGGCCATGTCACTGCGCCTGCGACCCGGACCCTCTCTCTTCGCAGCTTTACTAGCTGCTCCGGCTTTCCTGGTTGTTGCTGCTGAAACCACGTATGCCGCCAGCGCCGCTGATGGTGTTGTCGCTGCCTTCTCAGCATTCCCCCCCTCCGACCGAAGCCGGGGGGGGGGGAATTGCGTGACTCCATAGAACAAGAAGCCCAGATGAGTGCACTGATCCTGGGATCCAAAACAGGCTTCCAGCTGGGACTGCAGCCACACCTTGGTTCTCTGAGGAGCTCCAACAAACCACACCTTACTCCAGAGTTGCACTCACTATTCTGCTGGTGGAGTCACTATGTATATACATTACTTACCCTGTACTGATCCTGAGTTACATCCTGTAGATCTTTTATTATAAAAGTGAAAAACATAACAATAAACAGAACATAAATATCGCTCACTTGGCATAAGACATAAACATAAAACCAAAACAAATCATCACTTGTGGTAACTGTACTTTGCCTTACTTCAGCACAAAGGAACAAAAGCAAAAGGTCCATCTGGTCCAAACAATACACACCGCACACTACACCAACCTGCACTCCAAAACTACACTCACTCATCCTCACCAATACATATATACTACATACTACATATAACAATAAACCCACATGTGAGAAACATATCCCTAACTCACAGGATCCAGCCTGAAATCCCCAAAAAAGAAGAAAACGTGACTAATAACCGAAGCAATGATATAATAACAATAATGCAAACAATAACAAAGTAACAATAATAAGAAGAACCCAATACCCTTTTTTTTTTTTTATGCCCACCACCTAAAGAATAAAGCCTTACATAATCCTAAACTAACCCTATACCCAGACCAAACCACCACACACCCCAAACAACCCCCTACGGTGCAGCCTGGGAGCCACGCCTGCATCCCAAGTCCGTGCTCAATGTCTATGTCCAGGACGAGCTGAGCTGCACCGCATACACACACCCTGCCCGCCGCAGCCTGAGGGCCACGCCCGCACCAACAGTCCGTGCCCAGTGTTCATTGTCCGGGACGTGTCAAGCTACGGCTGAGGCATAAATCCCCCCCCCTCCCCCCAATAAACCCCCACCCAACCTATCTAGAACCCCTAACCCTATATACAAAACAAAACATATAACATATCTTATACTACACAACTACAAACCAACACTACATAATAATACCCGAAAGCCTAAGGTTCAGTTACCTGCAGCCGTACATACTTCATCTTTGACCGAAAACAAAAACTCTACTAGTGTCACACTCAGCCCTCCACCAGGACTGGATATGATAAGCCGGGCACCGACCAAATAGAGAAACACTATCCCTATAGTTAATCTGTCCCTACAATGTCCCTACTCCTTCCCTAAAACTTACCCTCAGAGAAACTGTCCCTACCTCTCCCTATTCTGTCCCTACAAAGACCCTAACAATAAGAAGACTGTCCCTAACGAAAGACAAACCCTCTCCATAGGAGAGAGGCCTTAGTCGTGCCCAACCTCTCATAATCCAGAGAGCGCACCTTCACCAGGTCACCCAGGATGTTTCTAGTCACCTCATCCGCGGGGAGGATTTTCTCTTCCGTCGAAACTAGACACCGTGCGTTCCAAATGTGAAACCTGACCACTAGGCTGACTAAGAATAAAGTGCACCGGTCCCTGCCACCAAGGTCCCCGAATGCCCCATAGACCCATTCCGCATACGAGAGGCGTGCCAACCTGGGCCAACCAATGGAGGCTCCCACCCGTTTGTACACCTCTGTATTAAAGGGACACTGAAGCAGGAAATGCTCCATGCTTTCCAGTACGTTGCTGCACTCCTGGCGGGGGAAACCCCTATCCACCAGAGGCCTGCTCTTCAAGTTGCCCCTTACATACAGTCTCCCGTGGAAACAGCGCCAAGTCAAGTCCCAAAACTTCAAGGGGATCCTGTCAGAATTCAATAAACGTAACCCTCCCTCCAGGTCCCGACTTGGGCAGTCCTTGAGCGCCAGGGGCTTCTGGAAATGGGTCAACAGAACCCTCTTATCGAGGAGTTTCCTCGACAGAGTTCTGATCTCCCACATCCCCAGACCCCACCGACGTATCATCTTCAGAGCCACGGTAGCGTAAGCCGGAAGATGCCCGTGCGGCGTGCGAAGATCCTTCACTCGCCCTCCAGTCTCCCATTCCTGGAAGAAAGGCCGAAGCCATCCCCAACAGGAGAATACCCACGGAGGAGCCCTCTCTTGCCAGAGGTTGCCTATATTGATCTTAACAAAGGTGTTTACGAGAAACACCACGGGGTTGACCATAGATAACCCCCCTAGTCTCCTCGTGCGATATGTGACATCTCTCCTAATTAGGTTCAACCTGTTCCCCCACAACATTAGGAAGAACAGGTTGTAGACCCGAGTCCAGAGAGGCTCTGGCAAAATGCATACGCTGCCCAGGTAGATGAATAAAGGGAGCAGGTATGTTTTGATCAGGTTAACCCTTTCCCGAAGGGTCAAAGACCAACCCTTCCACTGGGCCACCTTCTGAGTGGCACCATCGAGCCTGACCACCCAATTTTGCATGGGGTAATCTCCCCGGCCAAATTTGATGCCGAGAACTTTAGCCGAGTCCTGGGGCACTGGAAGGGTGTCTGGGAGACTAAATGTAGGATCTCCCCTTCCTAACCAGAGACTTTCGCACTTATCCCAGTTGATGCCGGACCCAGATGCTTCCGAGTAGCGATCCACCTCTGCCATCACGTACTCTGCCTCCCCCCTCGAGGACACAAAGACGGTGACGTCATCAGCGTACGCTGCCACCCTGAGGGTGGCTTCCGACACCGCCCGATCCATCCCGACCCCCGCCATAGGCCCACCATCAATCATCCTAAGGAAAGGATCAATGGCAAACACGTACAGCAAGGGGCTCAGAGGACAACCCTGACGGACGCCAGACCCAACCTCAAATGGGTGGCCGACCCAACCGTTCACTAGCGGGAAAGTCTCAGCCACCGCGTACAATGTCTTGAGCCAATTGACAAACCCCACTGGCAGGCCATATCTCAGAAGAACAGACCAGAGGTACTCGTGATTAACCCGATCAAACGCTTTGGCCTGATCCAAGGACAGCAGGTACCCCTCCCAGTGACCAGCCCTACCCTGCTCCACTGCCTCCCGGACACCTAGAACAGCACTAAAGGTGCTACGGCCTGGAACAGAGCAATGCTGGGCGCCCGAGAGGAGCCGGGGTGCAAACTTGACCAGCCGATTAAACAGCACTTTTGCCAGAACCTTCCTGTCCGTATTGAGAAGCGCTATGGGACGCCAGTTCTCAATACGGCTCGAGTCTTTACCCTTTGACAGAAGGATCAAAGCCGACCTCCTCATTGACTTTGGGAGAGTGTCCGAGGAAAGACACTCATTGAAAACCTCAGTCAAGAGGGGACTCAAGAGGTCCTTAAAGGTCTTATAGTACTCAGATGTTAAGCCATCCAGTCCTGGCGATTTTTTGAGCGCAAGCCCATCAATCGCCAGTTTAACTTCCTCTATGTTGATCTCCTCTGTCAAAACATTAAGGGAGATGTCATCCCCTGGCTCAGGGACAGCTTCAGCCAGGAAAGCCGATATCACATCTCGATCTAGATCCCTCTTTCTCAAAAGGTGCGAGTAGAAGGATCTGATGACTTCCAGAATCCCTGATCTGGACCTGTTCAGAGATCCCGTACCGTCGATCAGTCCAGTGACAACTTTACGATTCACTGACATCTTGCAGTTTCTGTAAGGGTCAGGTGAGTGGTACTTCCCGAAGTCCCTCTCAAAAACCAAAGATGCGTGCCTATTATACTGGCACCCTTTGAGCAAAGACTTCACTCTGGAGATCTCCTCGCGGCTACCTCCAGTCGAGACGAGATGTTCGAGTTTCCTCCTCAGGCCCTGATAAAGACGGTACTTACTCAGGCTCCTGAGGCTAGAGAGCTGGCGGAAGAACCTCGCAGCCCTGATCTTGAACATCTCCCACCACTCTGACTTACTGCTACAAAGATCCAGTAATGGTACCTGGCTCTGCAGAAAATCCTCAAAGGACTGTCTTATCTCTGCTTCCTCCAGGAGTGATGAATTCAGCCTCCATAAGCCTCTACCCATCCGGGGGGTCTCTGCAACATTCAGGGAAAACAAAATCAGACAGTGGTCGGAGAATTCCACCTCAACAGCAGAAACTGGTGAAGAGATGGCTTCCTCCTTCAAATAAAACCTATCTATTCTAGACCTGCACTCGCCTCTATAATAGGTGAAACCCGCGTGGCCTGGGGTGTGCCGGATGTGGACATCCACCAGGCGAGCTTCGCTAGCTATGCTATTAAGCGCGACGCTATCATAAGTCAGCTTGCCTAGGGAGCCTCCCCTGTCACGGGTCCTCGTGACTGCGTTAAAGTCACCCCCAAAGATCACCTGCCGACTGGTAAAAAGGTACGGCTTGATCCTCATAAAGAGATCTTTGCGGTCCCGCTTGGTTTGGGGACCGTAGATGTTGATTAGCCGAAGCTCTTGTCCCTTCATGAGAACATCCAGGATCAGGCACCTCCCTATTTCTAACTCGATAACCCGTCGGCATTCAACCGCTGCGGTAAAAAGTACCGCCACTCCGCTATATGGCTCGGCCGCAAGAGACCAGTAAGATGGACCAGACCTCCATTCCCTCCTTGCCTTATGCACAGCTGCCAAATTTGGCAGCCTGGTCTCTTGCAAAAACAAAATGTCAGCTTCAACGCGGCCGAGAAAATCAAAGGCCGCAAATCTAGCCATATCAGATTTAATGCTGGCAACATTAATGGATGCCAGCGTCAACGGAGCGGGTGCCGCCATCATTGGTGATTGAGTTAGATGGCTTTCTTCTTCCCACCCCCCTTCTCATCCGGGTCTGAGGATGACCCCTTGCCACGTTTCTTGGACACTGAAAGGTCCATGGCAAGGGGCTCCTCGACCTCGTCCTCCTTGCCACTGGGCTCTGGGCCAGCCCTCCCCCTGGAGGTCACCAAACCCCCATAAGAGGAAGGCTCAGCACCCCCTGTAGGCCCCACGCTTGTCCTGGGGACCTCTCCCTCTGCCTCCTCCGAGGACGAGAGAGCTTGGCACCTGTTGGAGAGCCCAACAAGAGGAGAGTTTGGATTGCCTTCCTGCACCTGGCCCGTTGCAGGGGAAGATTTCCCTTCCCTTTTTTTCATTTTCTTGGAGCCCTGCTTACGCTTTTTCTTTTGCCACTCATCCTTGCCCTCACCCACACTTTCATAGTGGGAAGAATCTGAATAAGTGGCATCCTCTTCCCTTTGGATCCTCCTGACCTCCTCATCCAGCTCCCTGTCCCCTGGAGCCTCAGCCACATGATTTGCGTCCGGAGCAGGGGCCAGCATTGACCCACCTGCCACCTGGGTTTCCACCAGCTCCCTGCCCCTTCCGCGCTTCTCTTGGCGCCTCAGCTTGGCTGCCCCAGCATGTTTGTTCTTCCTTGGCTCCTGGGCTCCATCGCCTCTGCTGGTCCCCTCCCCTGCAGAAGCAACCTCATGGCTCTCCTCCACTGGGGCCCTGACCGCATTGGCGAAAGAGCGCGGACAGCGACTGAATGGGTGACCGAGGTCACCACACAGGTGACACCTAATCTCTGTACAAGATGCCGCAAGATGACCTACCTCGCCACACAGAGCGCACTTGATGATGTTACAGGCTGCACTCAAATGTGTGGGGTCGCCGCACTTGTGACAGAGCTTCGGCTGCCCCTGGTAGAAGGCCAAGATACGATCCCTGCCAAGGAAGGCCGCGGATGGTATGTGGGCCACCGAATTCCCTGAACGCTTAAGTTTCACCATAAACGTCCAGGCTCCGGACCAGATGCCGTGTTCATCCCGGTTCTTATTGGGCATATCCACCACCTCTCCGTACCGACTTATCCAAGTCATGATATCGTAACAAGAGAGGGACTCGTTACGAGTCAAAACGGTCACTCTCTTGACTCCAGTCTGGCGGGTTACCACTTGTGCAGCGAAACTGCGCCAGCCGGGCTCGTCCTTCATCAACTCGTAGTTCCCCCAAAAGAGCTCCAGGCCCTCCGGGCGAGCAAAGCTGATGTCGAACTCAGACGTGCCGTAAGGATGGATCAGGGCATAGATGTCATTTGCCCTGAAACCCATCTTCAGCAGAAGCTCCACCACCTTACTCCTGGATGGGCACGCGTCATTGCCTCTCCACTGAAGACGGGCCACATTCCTACGGCCAATGTCCTGCCCGGTTGTCGGCAGGGACCAAACAGTCTCCCCCCTTTGTTCTCGGAAGGCACCAAGACCATGTCTCTCCACCCAGAGAGACAAATCCACAACTCTGCCCCCTACATTCATCGAGCTCTCCCCCCTCCTCAAGGCCTCCAGGAGGCGCTGTTGCAAAACGCCGTCCCCAGAGCCCAAAGACAAGGAGGACGCATCCCCCCTCCCTCCAGCGGCGACACTGGCATAACTTCTACCAGCTGTTGTCGCCGCTGGAGGGGTGACTGGATCCTGGCCCATCCCCTGACTACTACCCGAAGCCCCACCCTCCCGTACAGCTGATGGCATACCTCCCGGGGGATTGGGGGCATCCGGAGCTCCTGGAGCCTCTGCGGGAGCAGGGGCAGCGGCAGCACCGGCATTTATATCCATCACACCACTAGCACCTTTCTTTCCTTTTGCTGGACCAGGACCTGCTTCACTTTTATTTTTAATATTACACTTTCCAGCGGGCTGAGGCTGGAGACCGACAGAACCAGTCCTAAGTCCCGTATGATTGTCGGTAGGAGCCGTCTCTGCAGCCCTGGCTTCGCCCACTTTCCCACCATTCTGGGACTTGTTGTACTTTTTAGTTGCTTGGATGTTACCGCAATACTATCATGATGTGTGGGAGGATTGACAGGCTTGGCCACCACCCACTGCGCCCCCTCTACACCTGACAGGCGTTTTAGGGAGACAGGAGGGACAGCCAAGCCGCCACTGGTGGAACCTGATGCCAGACTGCCCCCCCCTCCCACTGGGGGGCAGCCGTCAGTGCCAGCACCTCCGGATTGGCCGCGACCCCTCATTCCATCTTTCCCACGGACCTTCTCTGCCTCCTTATCGCCTCCATTCCCACTACTGGCACAAGCAGGAATGGAGTTTTGGGCCGCATTAACCCTCTCTTCCCCAGTCCCCTGCACCGGACCCACTGCAGAGCCCGGGACTAGGGGTATACCAGGGCTAGCACCCCGATCTGACTTTGCAGCCGGACCGGAGTGCTTGGTGACGTACACAAACCTCTCCTGCACGGTGGTCTTCATCTTTTTTTTCTGTTTCTTTTTGCCCGTAGATGTTGTTTCAGGCATGTCGTCACCAAAGTACATATTGTGCATTCTTTCCGGGGACTCCTGCAGCATGATTTGCTGCATGATGAGGGCCCCCTCACCGCTGCTGCTGTCGCTGTCGTCGTCTGCATCCTCGGCATTGGACTCCTCCGATGTGGGGGGCAGGCTAACCTGCTCAGCAGGAATGCTGCTCCCTGCAGTTCCCCTCTGCTGTAGGGACGGCTGCTCCCCTGAACATACAGCCATCCCCTCTTGTGCATCCTCTGACTCATCAGAGCTGCTGTCGCTGCTCATATGCGCCATTCCAGAAAATCTCTCATCATTTAAGAGTTTTTCTTTAAATGGGCCGCTGGCCTGCAGTATCCTGTACCTCTCCTCCTTGTAGTAGTCTACTGCCTCCTTGCAGGATTTAACTCTCTCCGCTGCAGTAATTTTCTTCTTTCCCCGTGGGGCCTGATCCAAATCGCTGAGGGCAGTCTGTAGCTCCCTGCGATATTTCTGGAGCTGCTTTCCGACCTCCTTAAAGTCTTTTAAACTCGCAGCTATCCGAGACGCCATGGCGGTCACAGATTCACCCCTCTTATGCTCTCCCCAGCTGGCACTTGTAGGTGCTTTTGCAGCACTGACCTTGCTCTTGGTTTGGCCTCTGGTCTTCCTGTGCTCCACGTCCTTCCGGGGAGTCTGGGTGACGCTGCCTGTACCCCGGCTAGATCCTCTCCCCTCCTGGGGTTCATTCTTCCCCCCTCCCGACCGGAGCCAGGGGGGGGAAGCACGAGACTCCATGGCAAACAAGCCCAGAAATAGTGCACTGCTCCTGGGATCCAGCAAGAGCTACACCTGCCTCTTGCGACCACACCCTGGAACCAGCAGAGCTCTCAGACACACAACCTTCCTCCAGAGATGCACTCACTATTCTGCTGGTGGAGTCACTGTGTACATACATTACTTATCCTGTACTGATCCTGAGTTACATCCTGTATTATACTCCAGAGCTGCACTCACTATTCTGCTGGTGGAGTCACTGTGTACATGCATTGCTTATCCTGTACCGATCCTGAGCTGCAGCCTACATTGTACTCCAGAGCTGCACTCACTATTCTGCTTGTAATTGTAAACAGTCAGCAATCTTGTTGTCAGAAGCAGCTAGCCAAGCTTCTCAACTGCTGGGATATAGTTGGGCTAGGTTCACATCTGCATTCTGTTCTTTGTTTTTCTGTTCTGCCCACAGAATAAACACATCCTGCAAAATGCCAATGGCTCTTTTTTCTTCTCGTTTCCCTGTAGTTTGCCTCTGTTACACTTGGCTTACGATTTTTTTCATGGAAAAAGGACTGATTTGCAGGAATTTATTTTCCGCCTAAAATAATGGAAACCAAACGGAATGGAGCCGTCCGTTTTTTTCATTTTTTTAAACATTGGTGTCAATGGGAGATGTATACAAAGAGAAACTATTCCGTTTGTATCTGTTTTTGTTTCCATTTAGGGGTGTGTCTACACGGGGCGGAGATGCTGCGGAATGTCTGTAAATTCCGCAACATTCCTGCATCCAAAACAGTCAGAATCCGCAGCTGATGTCAGAAGACACAGCGCTCAGCCTCGAAATCTAGGCTGTCAGCACATTCCTCCACCCTGTATCCGATGGCCTCTAGTGAGCGCCACTGGTCAGGTGATGGCATTACCGCATCACCTGACCAGTGGTGCTGTATTTTGTTTTACCCTTTCAGTTTGCACCACTGTTAATAACGGAGAGTACATGGTGACGTGGCTCTTCCTGCAGTGTCTGGCGGAATTACACTTCCCAGCATTCAAATCACCAAATAAGCTCTGGACAGTCACTGGCCAAGCAGGCACTGCTTCCAGATTTTAGCTCTGAAACCTGCAGAATTGTGAATACAGCTCTGGATGTTTCTATTCACAGACAGCAAACAAGAACAGCAATCTAATTTGCAACTCTATAGCTGCACTCTGGCTTTATTCACACAGTCAGGCCGTATTCACACGTCTGTAAATTTGCAGCTAAATTTCCGTGCTAAACAATTGCGATCATCTGAAGCGTTGGATTCCAATGTATTCATGCAGATGAGCGATTTTTAGCCATGGACAAAAGTTGCACTGAGAATGATGGGACATTGGCGACCGAAAACGGCAAACGATTTTATACTTTGTCTCCACCGGACAGGTGAGTTAAATTCAATTTTCAGGCCTCATGTCCCCGGGAGGAGGGACCCGCTGCGGGATTCTGCATGGAGGATCCGCGTGGGCCTGAATTTCCTAGTGGACATGAGACCTAAGTGCTCCTGCACACTGCCGAGAGCGATATCAGGATGTGATTGACGCCCCGATATCGCTCTTGCAATCTTCCTGCAGCCCTGGATGCGAGGCATTTCTGCAGGGAAACAGCCTCCCATCCCAGCAGGGCTGAGGAATCCCCTGCAGCGCCAGCCCCATTGAATTCAATGGGAGATGCTCATGACCCTCCACCACTGCTGTGACAGCAGTGGCAGAGGACTCCCTGCGGCAAAGATTTTCGAGGGGGAGGGAGGGGGGCTTGAAATAAAAGCCCTACACCCTCACTCCGAAAATAATCCATGAACTATAGAAAAAAATATATATATTAATACATCACCTTGGAAGCGCAGTCATCTCTGGCGCGTCTTCTAGCAGATCCCCGGTACTCTTCTCTTCCTCTCCTTCTCTTCTGGCCGGTAATTTAAAAATCCCCGCCTCTTGAAAGGGCTGCCTCTGATTGGCTGAACGCTGTGACCATTCAGAGGCAGCGCTCAGCTGTCATTTAATGTCTGCTATAAGTGATCAAATTTTGCATTTGGGGCCCAATGCAAAATCACATATATAGCACTGCAGTCCTCTTATATAGCCGAAGACTCTTTAAATTCCTTCAACTTCAAGGTCCGGTGCAACTGCGATCTCTGCACCCCTAAAGCTATGCCACTGCTTCCACTCATCCAATCTTTTTTTCTTTTAATCCTTAGCCTTGTCCAAGAAGTCCATGAAATCAGCGACACCATTCAAGTCTTACAACAACGTCTCCGAGAAGCTGAAGACACCTTACAGATGCTGGTCCACACAAAGGCCAACCTTGAGCATGACTTGTCCATCAAGGCTAACTCTCTGTTCATCGATCAGGAGAAATGCATGGGCATGCGGAAAAGCTTCCCCAGCACCCCTCGACTGGTCGGCTACACATAAAGGGGGAAACAGGACACATACACTACGCCATAGGGCAGTACAGTGCCTTGTGGAAGTATTCACCCCCTTGATGTTTTTCCTGTTTTGTTACATTATAACCAGGAATGTAAAATTGATTTTAATTGGGTATTGTACCAGCTCATTTACATAACATGCCGACCGCTATGCAAAATATTTTTTACTGTTATACAAAAAGTACTTGAAGCAAAAAAAGAGAACTTTAATGTGTATTAGCATTCACCACCTGAAAATCAATACTTTGTGGAGCCGCCTTTTACTGCACTCACAGAGGCCGGTCTCCTGGGGAATATCTCTATTAGCTTAGCGCTTCTAGACTCTGGGATTTTTGCCCATTCTTCCAAGCAAAACTACTCCAACTCCTTGAAGATAGATAGGTTGTGTTGTGCCCAGCAGTCTTCAAGTCATGCTACAGATTCTGAATTGGATTAAGCTCTGCCTCTGGGCTTTGATTAGAAGATTCTTAAGGCCCATTTACACTGAAAGATAATCGCTGAAGCGGCAGTTTGAGTGACAGTTTTGAGCGATCATCTTTGCATAACTCTAAGTAGCTGATTCGCTACTTAAGAGTTAATGCAGGCGGAGCAGGATACCACCGCAACAGCTCAGAGAACAAAGCAGCTGTTTTGTATATGCAAATAGCTGCATTGTTCTCGACGCTTTCAGCTGGTGTCCCGCTGAGATACTAGCTGAAAGAATACTATCACCGCCGGCCGCTGAGAAAATCAGTGTGCGGTGCTGATAACAGTCATCGGTGATTTCTAGCTTGCTAGAAATCACCAATGAACGAATAGTGCACGAAAAGTGCACGATGGCCGTGTCTATAGACGCAATGGATATCGCTCAAAAGATGGCTTTTGAACACATTTTGAGCGATAATCGTTGTGTCTCTATGGGCCTTAAGACATTTCCATGTTTCCTCTTAAACCCCCCTTGTGTAGCTTTATCAATATATTTAGGGCCATTGTCCAGCTGGAAGGTCCCGGTCTCTAATCGGTGGCAGACTGAAGCCGGTTCTCCACCAGACTTGCCCGGTATTTACTGCCACCCATCTTTCCTTCAGTCCTGACCAGTTTTCCATTCCCTATAGATGAGAAGTACCCCACAGCATGATGCTGCCACCACCGGGCTTCACTGTAGGAATGGTGCTCTTGGGGCGATGGAAATGTTGGGTTGGCCAATAAGTTCAGTTTTAGTCTCATCTGCTCAGAGAACCTTCTCCCGTGTGTTTGGGGAGTCTGCTGCATGCTGTTTGCTCACCTCCAGATGTGCCGCATGCTGTTTGCTGACCTCCAGATGTGCCGCATGCTGTTTGCTGACCTCCAGACAAGTTTTCTTATGTTTCTCTTTAAGCGATGACTGTCTTCTGGCGGCTCTTCCATAAAGCCCCACGCTGTAGAGTGTCTGGTTATAGTGTCCAGTGCACAGACACTTCCATCACTGAATCTTTGGCATCCCTTCAGATTTATCATTGGTCTTGTTGAATCTGTGGTTAGTGCCCTCCTTGCCCGATCTGTGGGTTTTGCTGGGCGTCCTTCTCTTGTCAGGGTTGTAACTGCGCCATATTCTTTCCATCGCGTTATAATACATATAATGGCGCTCTGTGGAAAGTTCAGAGTTTTACATATATTTTTTATGACACATCCCTGATCTATACTTCTCCACAACTTTACCTCTGACCTGTTTGAAGGGTTCCTTGGTCTTCATGTTGCTTGCTTAGTAACGCTATCTTTTCTCCTTAGGGCTCATGTCCACGGGCAAAATAAGAATTAAAATCCGCAGCGGATTTTAACTCTTCTCCCGCGCGCGGATCCGCACCCCATAGGGATGCATTGACCACCTGCGGGTAGATAAATACCTGCGGATCGTCAATAAAAGTGATTTTAAAAAAAATGGAGCATGAAAAAATCTGGACCATGCTCCATTTTCATGCGGGTCTCCCGCGGGGACGGCTCCCGTGGGCTTCTATTGAAGCCTATGGAAGCCGTCCGGATCCGCGGGACACAAAAATCAGATTTTACTCACACGCTCCGGTTCTTCTCTTCGCAGCGGCGCCATCTTCTCTCAGTCACAGCCGGATCATTTTGCTTCGGCCCGGCGCATGCGCGGGGCACGTCACCGACGTCATCATGCACATCCGCCGAGCCGAAGAAAGAAGATCCGGCCGCGACGAGAGAAGATGACGCCGCAGCGAAGGAAGTATCCGGAGCGTGTGAGAAGTAAGTTAATTCTGATTTATTCCTATTTTAAGCGCTCATGTCCGCGGGGCAGGAGGGACCCGCTACGGATTCTACATGGAGAATCCGTAGCGGGCCTGATTTTCCCCGTGGACATGAGGCCTTAGGGAGAGCACCTAGACGGTGGGTGAGGAGACTCAAAAGGCCTTTCATGCTCCTTTGGGTAATATGCAAATAAGGAATATGGAATAATACTTCCACAGTGCCACCTATTGGAAGGCAGTGTTCCTTCTTAGTCATTGTTACACGGCTTGTATAAAGAGTCCAACTTTGGTTTGAAGGAATTCTGCCTTCCAACAGGTGGTGCTGTGGAGGTATTATTCCAGCTTTCTTATTTGCCTTCTTATTCGTGAAGCAGACTCAAGCGCCTTTTGGACCAGGTGTATTTATACTGACATCACGCGACAGAATATGTGACACTTTGATTGTACACAGGGGGCCTTATTCAACTAATTATATGACTTCTGAAGTTAATTCGTTGGACCAGACCCTATTTAGGGGGTTTATAGCAAAGTGGGTGAATATATATGCGTTCAATTTTCAATTTTTCTTTTTTTTTTTTTTTTTAAACAAGGCATTTTTGTTCATTCCGCTGTAACAATTTGGACTATATTGTCGGTTCCAGTACATGAAATCTAAATTAACCCTTTCCAATCCACTGTCTGATGTCTAAAAACATTCTGATTGAAGAGCTTCGATGTCGGAAGATATCCGGCAGGGTATTCTTATTGTAGATTACTGGCCGCTCTGTTGTCGGGGGGCCTCTCCAGCATGTCCCATACCGCAGTACTGGCTCTAGCCTCCAGATGGCACCATTGTATAATGGCAGAAAGAGAAAGCCCCCTAGGAAACTCTGAATCTAAAATTGGATTGCAAAGGGTTAAAGATCATTTTAATTTCAGGTCATAATGCAGCCAAGCAGGAAAAACACCAAGGAGGTTGAATACTTTTGCAAGACACTGTAATATAGGATGCTAACGATTGTCACTCTTGGTGTGTGCTGGCTTTTTGTGTGGGGTTTGTTAACACGAGGCCACATAATTTGGTTGTTGTAGAGGTAAATAAAATGGATCTATTGTCCATTTTATCTAAGGTCTGGATAAGTAATGCAATGCATATATGCAAAGACTCCACCAGCTGAATAGTGAGTGCAGCTCTGGAGCACAATGCAGAACCAAGTCAGGATCCAAACAGAAGTATGTACTCAGTGATATAACAAGCACAATATTGAGTAAATTGGGTAGATTTACTTAGGCTGCCTGTCCACGGGCATTGCGGAGCCGCCGCCAGGGAGCAGGAGCCAGCTGACGGATCTGCGCTGTCAGCCTATCTGCTCATGCTGCGATTTGCCGCCCGCAAGCGGAGAATCACTATGATTCTACTCTCGTGGAAAGGGGGGCTGCGCTTTCCATAGCAACGCTATGGAAAGCGTTTACTGCGTTCCCCGCGGCCGGATTATTGCCGTGGGGAATGCAATGCAAAACCGCCCATGGACAGGCAGTCTTAGACCAGAGGTTCATACACCAGAATAAGTAAATTATGTACTCCTACCACAATTGTGCCTCTTCATACTCTTGTTGCATCTGTCCGCATGTCTGTGAACCAGATGAAAGCCTGCGCTGGCACCGAGCTGCTATAGGTTTCTGTCATAATGTTCACCAGGTTTTGGAGTACATTATAGTAAATTTGACAACCATGCACGGCCATAACCCCCTAAAGTTAGGCTCTACCCACCATTTGATAAAAAGAAAAGGTCCTGGCGCAAAAGCTTAAAAAAGACGCAGTTTTGGCAGACGCTCCACAACTGCATTTTAGGATGCTAAAAAATTGGTATTCCAGAGCTCAGTAGATACGCTCCAATGTAATTACCAAATTCACTCAATGAAGATAAATATATAAACTATGACGTGCCTGTTGAAGATGAGCCTACACTGTACGGCTTTTTCAGATGGGCGTCAAAATCACACAGGAGTTAGCTGCGCAAAAAAAATTACAGCTAACTCACAAGAAAATTGTGTAAATTAACAATTTCCCATTATCAAGTCCCGAGCCTAATTAGTGGTGAAATTGCCCATTCACATAATTGGGAGCTGCGTGTCGCTGAAAACGAGCGCTGCTGCTCCAAGAGGGGAGAGAGACAGAGATGAAGAAAAGCCCCATGGCTTTCATCGCTGGGGACTCTCTTCATCTCAATGGGGATGGAGGGTTTCCCCAGCAGCTGAGCTGGAGGAATTCCCCGTGTAGTGGGGAGAGAGATACCGAGATGAAGGGAGTTCTCTGGGATCCCTCTTCATTGCTGGGGACTCACTTCATTTCAGCTCGATACTGGGCATTCCTCTGCAGGGGCGAATAAGCAATTCACCAGCAGCGGGGAGAGAAGAAATTCCCCTGCAGTGGGGACTGAGGGAAACCCCGTAGTGGGTAGAGAGAGGGGGAGGGGCTACTGGGCTTCTCTGTGGGATTCCCAGAGAGGGGGCGGAGAGTGCATGGCTAGAGGGAACCACCCTCTATCCCCACCCCTCTAGCCTTGCCCTCTCTCTGCACTATGGGGAAATCCTCTCTCCCTATCTTCACGGGGAGAGAAGGAGGGAATCCCACATAGAATATATAGGGGTGGGGCTAGAGAGGGGCAGGGCTATAGGGTGGTTCCATTAGCTAATCTTCCTCTCCCTTCCCTGGTTATCCAGCTCCCATAATCTATACAAACTCCTGCGCATCGCGCACCAAAGGTAGGTCAGGTCCTATGTTTTCATGCAGCACAGACTTTAGATGCATGCATTTCAGTAACGCGTCTACTATCTTTCTAGGTGCGTGTTTTTTTGCCCATCTAAAATTCCTTCATCTTAATGTTCCCATAGGAAACCATTGGTTCTAATAGCCGCAGGTTTTTTACGCACAATGTTTGCGTGTGTAGGTCCCCATGTGAATGAGCCCTGAACCATTTGTTTTCCCTGACCCCCTCTCTGATAGAGGTATTCAGGTGATCTGGCCAATAACCAGAGTCTGTGCCAGTATTTGTGGCGTCCTTTAAACAAAGCAAATATTTCAAAGCACTGGAAATTTTTTTGCAGCAGCTGGAGAATTTTTTAGGCATTCTTCAAAATGTTTATCTGCAGATTATTAATGAATAACACAGTTTTTATATCAGTGAAATTGCGGGAATGTTTCGCAAAAATCTTCTATTTGTAGCACAAACATGTAGTGCGTGTCTCCAAGCAACAAGAATTTCATACATTATTAGAGCATTGCTAAAATATTTTATGACTGGCAGGGGCGTATGCACCATAGACACCACCCCTGGGACTGCTGACGGATTCTCACCCAGAAGCACACGACCCTATGCCTACAAGGTATGGGAAGCTGGCATGGGTTTCAACATTAGGTGGATTCGGTGATTAATTGGCGGCCCATGAAGTCAAAGTAGATGTGGTTTCCTACCTGGTGGAGATAATCAGTGGAAGTTCTGGCAAGACAACAGCAAAAATGATGATCATTAAGACACAAGAAAAGATTTTGATCCCTGCTATCAATGGTGGTACTAGTCTCTCAAGTAGCAACATTCTAACGAGAGGAAAACCTTGGTGAAAGAAGTAGGCAATTGAGGAGAAACACCACCAGTTAACTAAGATTGTTAACTTGTTCGGCTTGGTTCACAGCATTGCTCAGTTTTTCCATTGTTCAGCTCCATCCTAGGAGCCAAACAGAAAATCTGGATGTGTCAGATCCGGCATATGCCGGACCTGGATGGCACCGAGTGGACCCCATTGACTATAATAGCGTCCGGTCGGCTTCTAGCATGCAGGCAGAGATTCTTCTGGACAAAACAGCATGCTGTGCTATTTCATGCTGGATCTGTACTGCAAGCCTCGAATAGAAAAATAGATGTTAAGTTTGTGTGGGCAAATAAGCACAGGGCCCACACAAAAGTGCCCAAACAGGGGTTAGGTACCACCAGAACAGTGTCAGGAAACGGACTCAGACTGGACGTACTGGCAAAAGACACAAACAGGAACCGACTGACGACACACACAGGCCATGCATACCTGTACACATAAGCAGATGATAAGCTATTAAAATATTAGGTATTGGTTCGCACATTGGCCAATGAACTTAAGCCGCAAAGCCACGACAAGGCTCCTCGTGTCTTGCGGTCCCTACACTAGCAAGACACATTTACAAGCGAACCCTAAGGGCCATTCCAGCGCAGAAATGGCAAACAAACTCAGCAGAACAAACTGACACAAAACTGACAGAAAGTAAACGTACAAACGGACATGAAACAACAACACTAAACACACTACAAGCTGCAACAGACAATGATACATGACTGCTCACCCAGGACACCAAACAGACACTAACAGGAGCTGGGTATATATGTGAGCAAAGACCCAGGGGATTAGGTAGCAGGAGAACACCACACCTAGCCAGCCCAATATCATTCCACACCTGTGGGCTTGTGCTGCTAGAAAACATAGTACTACAGGTCCCAGCCAGCACAACCAAACAACAGTCTTAATGGTCAACTCTATGTTGGGCTAGGATATTTAAGGAGTTAATGCTCACATCTTTAGTGTTCTAAGATACTAAAGAGTTCAACAAGTACATCCCTGGTGGTCTTGGTTAGTGAAAGGGTTTGTGTCCACATCCTTTGGGGGTCTAGGATGCTAAAGGACTTAGCAAGAACATCCCTGGTGGTCTATAGTGGTGAAGAAGACCAGAAGAATAGCACAGAATATACTCCCCTGTTTTATCACCTCCAGTACTCCGGTCTCCACTCACTTTCCGGTAGTTTTGTAATGAGGCCAGCGGATTCAATGCTGAGACTAGGGATTGGCCGCACTGGTCACACATATAGATGGCACATATCCAATCTACCTAGAGCAGAGACCAGCGTGCTGGAGCTGATGAAACAGGTGAATATAGTCTGTTATTATTTTACAAGTAAAGGCCTATTTAGACACAAAGATGATCGTTCAAAAGATGGCTTTTGAGCGATCATTTTGCATAATCTACTAATTGGTACTAATGCCTATTAGTACTAACAAGTAGTGTGTGAGCCGCTGGGAGCTGAATTTATTGAAAGGACCGCCCGCTGTTCTCTGAATAAATTCTGTTTGTTCTGCCGATGGGGCTGACAGCTGAGACAATGCAATCAGCTGTTATCAGCGGTCCCCGGGCAGAGCACAGCGTGCGGTCCGTCTTATCAACTGTTCTGTGAACAACGGATTTCAAGCCAAACTGAAATCTTTAATTTGGCAGAAACCTGAAAGATGGGCACATTTATACGCAACGATTATCGCTCAAAAGATGGCTTTTGAGTGAATTTTGAGCGATGATTGTTGCATCTAAATGGGCCTTAACTGGGCGTATTCTAACAAATGATGCTCCCTGGACAACCCCTGAATATCCCTAATTGCCCAGCGTAATTAATAGGTAAACTGGTATATCTCTGACAGTCTAGAGTGGGGAATAGATTAATGGTCATATCCTTAGTTGTTTAGGGTAGAGCTGAAGTTACTGACAACATCCTTATTGTCTAATGGGGTTTATATGTAACTCCCAAGTGTTCTCGAGTAGTAAAGGGATAAATCATTAGTGGTCTAAGGTGGTGAAGGTATTACTGGTCAGGGGCCTTGCGAGATGGTAGGGTGCACTTACAGTTGCAATCAAACTGATTCAACCCCAATTGTATATAAGGTTTATTAGTCAAATTTACAAACATTCAGCTGCTTCCATAAAACAAATCAAAGAAGAGCCATTTTAATAGCTCAACACAACTAATAGAACCAGAGGTTTCTCCAGAGTCAACATAAAATGCCACTTTTAAAGACTACTGCAGTTCCAGAATTATTCACCTTCTTCATGACAAGCGTCTTTAATACTTAGTAGGGACCCTTTTGCTATTATGACTTGCTACACACATGATGCATGAGCAGACACTGGCTTCTGACAGCATTCATGAAGAATCTTAGCCTACTCGTCATGGGCAATGGCCTCCGATTCATTAATATTCCAGGGTCTGCATGCTGCAGTCACCTTCTTCAAATTCCACCAAAGATTTTCTATGGGGTTCAAATCAGATGGATGTGACAGCCACTCTAGGATCTTCCTGGACTTCTAAAAACCAAGCCTTGGTGGACTGTGAGGTATACTTGGGATCCTTGTCCTGTTGGAGGGTCCACTGGTGTTCAAGCTTCGGCTTCCTCAAAGAAGGCATGATGTTTTCTCCTAGGATTATCTGATACTTAATAGAATCCTTCTTGCTCTCCATACACTGCAGGCTTCCAGTGTCAATGGAAGCAAAGCTCAGAGCAACACTGAGCCACCACCATGTAGGCAGGTGGTTCTTTCCCGCATATGTTTCATTCTTCTTACTCCAGACAAAACATCTCATCCATAGGCCTGATAAGTTCCAGTATGTTTAACTGTTCCATAGAAAAAAGAATCCCCAGACATCTGTGGCATATTTATATGGTTTTGAGCATATTAAAGCTGGCTTTTCTTGTGGTTTTGGGTCAGTAGAGGGGTACGTGTTGGAGTTCACACAAAGATTTCCAGCGTTTAGTATGTGCCTTCCTGTACAAAGGGAAACCTCAATGCCCGCTGCCACCAAATCTTGCTGCTGGTCTTTTGCAGTCATTAGAGGGTTTCTGACCAGCGGCCTCCTCAGGAATCTGGTGGCAACCTGAGACAGCTTCCTCTTTCTGCCATGTCCAGGTAGTGTAAACAGTTTTCCTTTAACTTTGAACTTGTGAACTACGCTTCCATCTGTACCTTTAGGAACATTCAGTGCCTTTTCTATCTTTTCATGTCCTTTTGCTTGTTTGTGCAAAGCAATGAGATCTCTTCTCTTAATTTTTGGACCTCTCTCTTGCCTTAGAAATAATTCTAACATGCAGGTAAATACATCACAGAAGGGGAAATATAAAAACAATCACAGAAAACGGCCATTACTTACTGACTGAGGAGTGCATATAGATGCATCCTCTCACCATGCAGGTAGCTGACTACCAAATGAGGGAGCTAATTACACCTGTGCGGGACACCGATGAGACAGCCACTCACACTGCTTCTTAATATAGAGGGGGGTACCTGCTTGGTGTATAATCCCACGCAGAGTGGATACAAAGTGGCAGACCATTCTGATACATGTAGTTCACCATGCAGACCAGCAACCTATTAATGACGCTATAATAGTTCGGCGGGTTGCCCTGCACTTCCATCAGGGAACCACATTGGTACTGCCACCCTGGGCTCCCCCTGGAGTCTTAAAGCCACACTGCATGTGAATGATAGATAATAAATGCAAGGCATTGGTTGGATTTTGGCCAAGATACATGAGCCCACTAACCACTTCACGGTTCCTTGCGTTGTAGTGGGTCCCTACACTAATATAAATGCATCACAGAAGGGGAAATAAAAAATTAAAAACAATCACAGAAAACGGCCGTTACTTACTGAGTGAGGAGTGCATATAGATGCATCCTCCTCTCACCATGCAGGTAGCTGACTACCAAATGAGGGAGCTAAATGCTCCTGTGCGGGACACCGATGAGACAGCCACTCACACAGCCTCTTGATATAGAGGGGGGTGGCTGCTTAGCGTATACTCCCACACAGAGTGGATACAAAGTGGCAGACCATTTGGTAGTCAGCTACCTGCATGGTGAGAGGATGCATCTATATGCATTCCTTATTCAGTAAGTAATGGCCGTTTTCTGTGATTCTAACATGCAGGTAAACATCACAGTCAAGAAAGGCCCAGCCAGTCATGGTATTTAATGTGTTTTGTCTCCAGCACACCTGTTGTAACAAACCAAGCCTGTGATTAGTTGCACCAGGTGTGCTTGAGGCAACTTCTGATTTGCAAATATGTGCTGTTATGAGGAATTCTATTCAGGGTGTTGAATAATTAATTCAAAGATTACAGTGGTTTCTGTGATGGATCTGGAGAAACTATTTGTTATATTAGTTGTGTTGAGCCACTTAATATTGTTCTTGTTTGTTTGTTTTTGCAAATAACTGAAATTTTATAAATTTGGCAAATAAACCTAATTTGCAGTGGGGGTTGAATACATTTGAATGCAAATGTAAGTGTACCAGGTCCTTACAACTTTACATGGAGAGCCTCTTTAAACTAGAACACACATATTTCAACTGGATCTTCCCTCACATTAGAACATAAACCATAACTTGGGTTACATTTAGTGCAGATACAGCTGACGCCCACGTGCGAGGTGTTTTACACAGAGATCAAATTCCATAATATTCACCTGCCAAAATCAGATCCAAGGAAGCACTTGCCTTGCATTTGTACTTTACCGAAACTACTCTGCAGGGGCCATTCCCAATAGCTCTCATTGCATACAGAGAAAGGTTAGCCTTATAACTGCAACTACAAATGATGATGAAACATATAAGACTGATAGGAAACCTTGTGACTTACACAAGACATGGCCAAGTCAGAATGTCTAGAATTATCACACAGACCCAGACAAAAGATTTTTTTAAAGGCCTCTTGCAAAACTTTTTCAGCCTTACAGGGCCTCTGTGCCTCTAGACCGGTGCATCTAAACCTACCATGTGTAATGATGTATACTGATCTGCTCTATCTAAGGGCGTGTTTTAGTCCCATTATGGGGCCGTGAAAATCACGGCCGCATAACAGGATGAAACAAAACCATCGATTTCAATAGTTTTGTTTCTACTATCGGGATTCTCACACATTAGTTCTAAGGCAGGACTTATCTTCTCACTTTTTCCAACTAGCGCAGAGTTTGAATAGGCAACCCCCCCCCGGGTGAATGCACTAATTTGCTCCGTAGCGGTGAGCGTATTGGCGCATGCGTCCATGTGTTTTTGCCCTTAGGCTACTTTTAGGGTAGCAGGAAAGGGGAATTCCCTGGCTGAACGGATGAGTGTTATGGTGAAACCGAAAAGTGCCGAATGGACCCCATTGACTATAATGGGGTCCTATCGGTTTCTACTCAGCTGCCCGGCAATTTACTATTCGCGGATGAAAAATCAGAACATGCACCATTTTCCTGTGGATTCCACACAGACAGCTTCCATTAAAATCAGTGAAAGCCGTCCGACCCGCGGCCTGTCTGCGGACAGGCCACGGATTGTGCAGGAAAAGCAGAAGTTTTAAAAAAAAAACCTGTACTGCGCATGTCCGATAGCGAGCTGTGCGAACCATCCGCGGTACAGAAAAGAAGAACTAAATATAGGTACATGTGGATGCCGGCTAAGCACAGGGTCGGATTCAGTTGCGGGCTCCCACATGCATACAGTGTGCATAAGTCTGCACGATACTGTATACTAAACCAGTGTATCTGCAAGTAAGTCTGTGGCGTGATACTGGCTACCGAACCAGAGGATCTAAACCTATCATGTGTTATACTGTCTGCTGAGCTGGTGCATCTAAGACGATTATATTAGTCTACTGAGCCTGAGTAGCTAAGCCTATTATGTGTGATCCTTTCTCATCAGCCAGGGTGTCTAAGCCATCATGTATGATACAGTCTTGTGATTCAGTGTATCTAAGCATATCAGGTGATATAGCCTAAATGGAACACACAGGGCTACATCCCCCATTCTGTCTGGTTACATAATGCCATGTAATTGGTAGGTGTATCCGAGATGGCGGCATAACTTTTTGTTTAGCGGGGGGATTTTTTAGTAGTGAGATGACCATAAATCCTGCTGCCACGTTGGAGCTGCTGGAGAATGAAACACAATTTGGGACACAGATTAGTACCAGAATTCCAGCAGCCCAGCAATAGGGCATCTCAGCTATTAAGGGACTGGCGCTTTTATTTCAGTGAGTGGAAACTATGTGCCATGTGACGGATAAGACCCAGTGAGACTTTTGGCTTCATTCTACTGAACTCTGATACTAAAATGTTGAGGAACACTCATAACATTATGTTAAATGGGATATATAGAATACATACAGACACTCAGCCGTCGGGACCTTAAAAGGAGTACATTTTAGGGGGTTGTAAAAAATTGGCTTGTCAGTTTATAGAGGAAGCATTTATGTGGAATGGATGAAGTACGTCCCATTCTGCTTCACTGTCCTGAACAGCAAGGGGCCTGGAGGAGACCAACTACAAAACGCCTTAAGTATGCCTTTTTACGACTGTCACTGAATAGTTTTAAACCTGCCATTATGCCTTTCTACAGTGCTGAGCGAGAGCATAGCTGACTAATGACAGCTGGGCTCCTGCTCTGACAGTCAGGATTGGAGAAACCTCCGATTCTGATAATTAAACCCCTTAGATGCTGCAATTAACAGAAACCACTGCATGTAAGTTATTTCAGAGGGAAGGTGCTCCCTCTGTAGCCCATCTACTCTTACCTCCCTTATGCAATTGGAAGGTGCCAATGGTTTCCATGTTAGCCGCACACCTAACAATGGTCTCCTGTTCTGCCATGTAAGGAAGCCTATTAGATCCTGCCAGAGTCAGGGTGTAATAGGCTAGCAGTCAGCATACAAGTGGCATAATACACTGCACTTCATAAGCCATATAGTATATTATGCAAGAGATCAAATGATCACATCTTCAAGTCCCCTTGTGGGACTAAGGAATGTTACAAATAATGAGTTAAAAAATCCCAAGTGAAAAAAAAATAACACATTTTCCCTCGCCAAATGATTTTTGACAAAAAATGGACGCAGATGTCCAGCAGGTCATTGCAGCGATAATCGTTCCTGTGCTCTACACAGAAATGAGCGTCGCTCGTGAATTGGGGCAGAGTGATGCAAGGATTGTTCAAACCCACCTGCCCCCATTCACAGTAAACAGGCAGATGATCATAAGTGCACAACTGCCTGTTTACACTGCCGATCCATTCTTCAGTTTTTTGCATGCAGTTTATAGAGGAAACATTCATGTGAAACGGATACAGACAATGGCAGCCGGGCCTACCATGGCCTGTGATCAGTATTGTAAGTGATAATGCATTAGTACTGCAATACATTATCATAGCGATCAGAGCTTTTCTGGTTCAAGTCCCCTACAGGGACATAAAAAAAGTGAAAAGAAAATTAGGAAAAAAATTAGAATTAAAGCCACCACCCACATATTTGGTATTATTGTATCCCTAACGACTAGAGATGAGTGAACGTACTCGTTTTGAGTAATTACTCGATCGAGCACCGCGATTTTCGAGTACTTCACTACTCGGGTGAAAAAGGGGCTGGCTGAGTAGGGTCGCTCGTCTCTACTAACGACCTGTACAATAAACCGAACACACTATTTATCCTGCATGGCAAACATTGTAAAAAAGAACAGACTAAAAATTAGAGCCAAAATGCTTATTTTGTTCATTTTGCCTCTCAAAAAATGCAATATCCAAAAAATCTACGCTAATGTGGTACCAAAAACAAGGCCTCACAGAGCTGCGCCCATGTAAAAATAAAAAAGATATGGGACGTTGAATGCAGCTATTCAAAAAGAATAAAATTTGCAAAAAATAAGAAGGGAAAAAACAAAACAAAAAAAATATATACTTTTGGTATTGTCGTAATCGGACCAACCCAGAAAAAAATGTATCATGTCATTTATGCTGTCTAAAGACAAAGACACAATGCATTATATGTACCCACTGGCGAAACTATAGGGGATGCAGGGGATGCGGTTGCATCTGGGCCAATGAGCATTAGGGGGCCCATAAGGCCTCTCTTCTCCATATAGGTAGCCCAGTACTATGAATAAAGCATTATTGTTGGGCGCCCTTGGGTCCCAGCAGCTTCAAGTTACGCCTCTGGATCCACCCAAAAACCCTGCATCCCCTATAGTCACGCCTCTGCCTGCCACCATTTACCACCATTATCTGTAGAACAAAAAATCCTCTGAAATGTGACATTTATTTTCAGTTACCGTCCAGGGAAGCGCTGGTTACCTCTGGCGGTGCGATATATAGTCACCCATTCATGTAAATATACTGAACTTAACAAAGGAAAAAGTTTGCCCCAAATCTGTGAACTCTTGACTCTCCATAAATTCTGCACTACAGCCTGCGGGCTGAAAAAACGAAGAGAATTAGAAGAAAGCCGACTCTTTAAATGCTATTTATCTCTCCTTCCACCAAAAGACAGTTGTGTTGGAAATATGCGGTTATCTCTCTGCCCTCGCTTTGAAATAACAAACCACTAACGAGTGGAGAAACCACAAGTTTGCAGCTATGTAGGAATCCCTCGGCTGCAGTCATATGAGAAGCATTCGCAGTGCAAAGTGTAATCAACGAGTCATAGGTGAATCACACAAGTAGATGTCATGTGACGTTATGACCACGGTGCTGCATTACCAGGGAATGTTTTGCGCAGCTCCAGGCCCCCTCCCCTACGCCTATAACAGTAAGGCCGGCTTCACATGGGCATATTTGCAAATATTTTGCTCACACGTTTTGAGATATTCTATATTTCAGTGTATTTTTGCACCAAAGGTCCCCATAGAAGTCAACGGGGGGTAGGGTGGGGGGGGGGGGTGCGAATGTGCAGAAGGAGATGCGTGAAACACTGAGTAATTGTGCAGGAAAAGCACACATCCGGAAATCATTAGCTAAATTAGCCATTTCAATCGGTGCGTCTTTGTTTGCCGCGCAGAAGTGAACATTTCTTGCAGGTGCAAAGAGTACGGTAAAATTCGCCAATGCGCGCAATAACAAAATAACGTTCACTCTGCAAAGATGCCACACTCAGGCACATGCAAATACATGCACATGCCCGTGTGTAGCCGGCCTAACGGACAGTAGTTGCCTTGCACAAAGGCATTAAACTGGTTACTCCAATAACGGCCAGCTGACCCATAAACTGTGGAGAGGGGCAAGCTGAACCCGCACGCTACGGACCATGAGCCCTTAGTCAGGCTTTTGCATGTCACCATACATGACACAGGGCTTTCTATATACTCATGCGCTACCATACAGAGGGTAGAATTGACATCTGATTTAGGCCCCCTTCACACGAGCGTAGTGTTTTTGCGGAACGAACAATGCTTTTTTTGCCCACATATCTGCACATTTTACTGTACGTTTTGCCCCCGCAAGGCATATTTGTTTGTGTCTCGGCAAGGATGCACCCATTAAAATGGCTAATTAGTCTAATGAGTTTCAGATGTGTTCTTTTCCCACCAGAATTATGCAGTGTTTCACGCATCTCTTGGCGTATAACACGTTCATTTGCACAACCCCATTGACTTTTATGGGGAGCTTTAGTGTGCAAAGGTGCATGCTCTCTCTGTCTCTCTCTCTCTCTCTCTCTATATATATATATATTTATTTTTTTTTTGCGTGACTGAAATGTGTCCTGAAATACGGAAATGAAAACAAACCCATTGAGCTCAATGGGTTCTAGTCTCTGCATATTGCACATACAAATATGCCTTAGTGAAGCCGGCCTTATGCCAAAATTATAGTGTAAAAAAAAAAAATCACCATTTTAGCGCAAGTACCAATTTTGTGCAAAAATTATAAATATATCAATTATATCAGCACAGGCATAGAAAACATCTGTCTTGATATATTTGCCTCAGACCATGCTTTGACTATGTTGGTTTTGTAATTTTTCTCCTGTCCCTTTTATCCGCTTCCCTTGAGCAAAGCAATAAGCCTTACTCCCCCATAGATATAAATGCTGACTGTACATATGAATGAGGGGTGCAGAGGACCACTGCCTGCAGTTATTGCATATCTATGGCATTTAAAGGGATTGTTTGAGATTGCAAATAGGGGCAGCTTCAATTAAATACTGCAATACCAGACACGGCCTATGGACAAGAGGGGCACTGTTCCTGGGAAATCTTAGACTGCACTGACAAAGTAGCCTCTGAATTCAATACCACTAAGTAGCATCCAAGGTGCCTCTGCAGATCCTAAAGGAAGTGTGCCACCTAATAAGCCGAATCTACTGTACAATGTGGGATGTTGGGAAGAATCCATAGATACCTTTATTTCAGTTCCGTGTGACTGCACCGTGCAGATATTACCATTAATGTGTATCCTGCGCCATAAGTAAATTAGCGTTGGCCAATCCGATGGGACGTCCACCGCGCTCTCCCTCCCACTGCTTGCAAAACTGCCTCTTTCCATCCTTAGGGATGCCACCAGCTCCATGTGCTGCGGATGTCACTTGTTCTGTCATCACTAATGATGGCACGTGTATTGAGTCCTTCTTGGCGAGGACTGACCCCACACGCATGCGCTGCTGTCATTTCGATGCAAGCGCCGTGATAATCCAATATTTTACACCAGATCTCCGCTGGGGGCTTTTAATGGAGTCTCCAGCACAGATGTGAACATGGCCTTATCTGTACTGATACATTGTAACAAACTGTTAGAACACTTTGTGTCTGGACTAAAAACAATGGCAGCAAAACGCCAGCTGTGCAGAATATTAGTCCTCTATACGTGAACAAGAATTCTTCTCTTCACTGACAGCAAGCATAGATCTTGTAAACTGTATGGCAATGAAACTCTAGTAGTAGAAAGTGGGAGAACTTTTAGAATAATCTGTAGTTATATGGCGCCAATATATTCGGCAACACTCTACAAGTCAGAGGGAAGGTAGACAAAATAAGACTTTACATAGAGTATTAAACCAATAGGCGTTTCAAACAATAGCAGTGAGGGTCCCGCTCACAAGAGCTTACAGGCTCGGAGGAACTAGGGGGCGACACAAGAGGTACAAGAGCTTGTTCTGCACAGTGGTCTAGCTATCTTTCAATTAAATGGGTATTATACATACAGCTGTATGAGTCGGTCACCAGACAATAGGGGCATATGTACAGGTATGAAGGACATTCGGATGAATGGAGTGTGGAGGATGCAGTAGTGTAACAGGTGTGGAATATGACTAAATCCATCAACTGAAATGAGCAGTCACTGTTCCCTGAACAAATTATTAGCACAGGACCTTTAGGGAAGCTGTACAGTGATAAATCAAAACAATCTGTATTACTAGTGTAGAGCCTGGGTGATGGTACTCACGATTACACACCACCACAACCTGCATATCGGGACAATGGCTATTGCTCAATCTGCATTCGCTGGTGGGCTCTCTCCCAGTGACAGCTCAGCACTTGGAGTCAGTAATTCCAGCTAATATTTCCTTGGACGATTGCTATATCTCCCGCAGGCACTCGCATTGCAACAGCTGGGGAATGCCACTCCAAGATTCCAAGTCTAAACCGCAACAAAAGTTGCACTCTCTCTCTCTCTCTGGTATAGTAAAAGGCAGCTGTCCACTACCGCTGGGGCAGCTCACTCCTCATAAGGCTCTCTGCAAAAAACTGTTTCAGCTAGGCTGCAGAATCTCACTGATCTTGTAGAAGCAGGGTAAGTGGAGAAGTCAGATTAGGGAGTATGGGGAAAGAGGGAAAAAGTGGAGCATCTCTATTAGATATTCCATGGTGAACTATAGTAATAATAGCGTCTTCATAGAGTCGGTGAGTGATGGTACTGATAGAGGTAGAAAAAGTGCTGCTACCCGGAGAAACGCCACACTGTCAAGAGAAGGGCATAATAGCAAGTGAGAAATTGATGCAAAACACTCTGTTCCACACCAAACAAGTCTTCTTCAGATACACTGGACTGTGCACTACTCTGGCTTGTCAAGAAAACTTTGTAGTATGCTGTGGTTGTGTAAGAAGCTTCTACCTGCGTTGTACCCACTGGTTTTAAAGTCAGGTTCATTTCTTGACTCTGCCATGTCTCTGATAAAAGGAACGTTGGCCCAAGGCCCGATGGGTTTTTTTTGCATTAGTTTCTCACTAGATTCGGGCTAAATGGATGTGTTTTTCAGGGCTCGCTTAAAACGCTGGTAGCCGAATATTAATCTGATGGTCTGGGGTGGCACATTCTGGAGAACAGCGGTGAATTGGGAGGTTTAGATTAAAGGGTATTTTATGGAGGCTTCACATAAGTATATGCACAAATACGCTCGCCGCAGCGCTACGTATTTGAGCATTAACAAGCTTTGAAAATCTACGTAATCTATGTGTGCATAGTACTGCACTTTTTTGTGCACGCAAGGCCAGTTCACATGCATGCGACACACCCATGCCATGGATTTTAAAGCTGCTTAAAGCCTAATGAGCTCCAGATGTATTCTTTCCCCTGTGTTTTGTGCAGTGTCACACCCTACCCCTTGCGTATTTGTGCACCACTATGTGATTTTGCTGCGCAAAACACACGGAAAATAGAGCAGGTCCTACTTTATTTGTGTGCATGAAATGTGTGAGCAAAACGCACTTATTAGAGCCTACCCATTGGGATCAATGGGTTCTATTCTCTGTGTTTAGCATGCACAGACTTTGCATGCGAAATGCTTGTGCAAACAGTCGTGGCTTCTCAGGACAGCATGTCAATAGTTGATCGACAATGCCTGCTGCTCAGAATCTCCACTAATCAGATGATTGAAGAGGCCACGGTACTCGGATGAGCACAGCAGCTTCTTCTAAGACCTGCAACATTATGTTCATCAGTCACATGGCCTGAGAGCAGCTCATTATGATACAAATCAATGACATTGAGCTACAGTACCAGACAGAGCAGCTATACAACACATGGCACAGTATTATGGTAGTTATATTCATGTACATAGGGGGCAGTATTATAGTAGTTATATCCTTGTACATAGGGGGCAGTATTATGGTAGTTATATTCTTGTACATAGGGGGCAGTATTATAGTAGTTATATTCTTGTACATAGGGGGCAGTATTATAGTAGTTATATATTCTTATACATAGGGAGCAGTATTATAGTAGTTATATTCTTGTACATAGGGAGCAGTAGTATAGTAGTTATATTCTTGTACATAGGAGACAGTATTATAGTAGTTATATTCTTGTACACAGGGGGACAGTATTATAGTAGTTATATTCTTGTACATAGGAGGCAGTATTATAGTAGTTATATTCTTGTACATGGGAGGCAGTATTATAGTAGTTATATTCTTGTACATAGGGGGCAATATTATAGTAGTTATATTCTTGTACATAGGGGCAGTATTATAGTAGTTATATTCTTGTACATAGGGGCAGTATTATGGTAGTTATATTCTTTTACAAAGGGGGCAGTAAAATAGTAGTTATATTCTTGTACATAGGGGACAGTATTATAATAGTTATATTCTTGTACATAGGGGGCTGTATTATAGTAGTTATATTCTTGTACATAGGAGGCAGTATTATAGTAGTTATATTCTTGTACATAGGGGCAGTATTATAGTAGTTATATTCTTGTACATAGGGGCAGTATTATAGTAGTTATATTCTTGTACATAGGGGCAGTATTATGGTAGTTATATTCTTTTACAAAGGGGGCAGTAAAATAGTAGTTATATTCTTGTACATAGCTGACAGTATTATAGTAGTTATATTCTAGTACATAGGGGACAGTATTATAATAGTTATATTCTTGTACATAGGGGGCTGTATTATAGTAGTTATATTCTTGTACATAGGAGGCAGTATTATAGTAGTTATATTCTTGTACATAGAGGCAGTATTATAGTAGTTATATTCTTGTACAAAGGGGGCAGTAAAATAGTAGTTATATGCTTGTATATAGGAGCAGTATTATAGTAGTTATATTCTTGTATATAGGGGGCAGTATTATAGTAGTTATATTCTTGTACATAGGAGCAGTATTATAGTAGTTATATTCTTGTACATAGAGGCAGTATTATAGTAGTTATATTCTTGTACAAAGGGGGCAGTAAAATAGTAGTTATATGCTTGTACATAGGGGGCAGTATTATAGTAGTTATATTCTTGTACATAGGGAGCAGTATTATAGTAGTTATATTCTTGTACATAGGAGGCAGTATTATAGTAGTTATATTCTTGTACATAGGAGGCAGTATTATAGTAGTTATATTCTTGTACATAGAGGCAGTATTATAGTAGTTATATTCTTGTACAAAGGGGGCAGTAAAATAGTAGTTATATGCTTGTACATAGGGGGCAGTATTATAGTAGTTATATTCTTGTGCATAGGGGGCTGTATTATAGTAGTTATATTCTTGTACATAGAGGCAGTATTATAGTAGTTATATTCTTGTACAAAGGGGGCAGTATTATAGTAGTTATATTCTTGTACATAGGGAGTAGTATTATAGTAGTTATATTCTTGTACATAGGGGGCAGTATTATAGTAGTTATATTCTTGTACATAGGAGGCAGTATTATAGTAGTTATATTCTTGTACATAGAGGCAGTATTATAGTAGTTATATTCTTGTACATAGGGAGTAGTATTATAGTAGTTATATTCTTGTACATAGGGGGCAGTATTATAGTAGTTATATTCTTGTACATAGGAGGCAGTATTATAGTAGTTATATTCTTGTACATAGAGGCAGTATTATAGTAGTTATATTCTTGTACAAAGGGGGCAATAAAATAGTAGTTATATTCTTGTACATAGGGGGCAGTATTATAGTAGTTATATTCTTGTGCATAGGGGGCTGTATTATAGTAGTTATATTCTTGTACATAGGAGGCAGTATTATAGTAGTTATATTCTTGTACATAGGGGCAGTATTATAGTAGTTATATTCTTGTACAAAGGGGGCAGTAAAATAGTAGTTATATGCTTGTACATAGGGGGCAGTATTATAGTAGTTATATTCTTGTACATAGGGAGCAGTATTATAGTAGTTATATTCTTGTACATAGGAGGCAGTATTATAGTAGTTATATTCTTGTACATATGTGGTAGTATTATTGTAGTTATATTCTTGTATATAGGGGCAGTATTATATTAGTTATATTCTTGTACATAGGAGCCAGTATTATAGTAGTTATATTCTTGTACATAGGGGCAGTATTATAGTAGTTATATTCTTGTACATAGAGGCAGTATTATAGTAGTTATATTCTTGTACATAGGGGGCAGTATTATAGTAGTTATATTCTTGTACATAGGGGGCAGTATTATAGTAGTTATATGCTTGTACATAGGGGGCAGTATTATAGTAGTTATATTCTTGTACATAGGGAGCAGTATTATAGTAGTTATATTCTTGTACATAGGAGGCAGTATTATAGTAGTTATATTCTTGTACATATGTGGTAGTATTATTGTAGTTATATTCTTGTATATAGGGGCAGTATTATATTAGTTATATTCTTGTACATAGGAGGCAGTATTATAGGAGTTATGTTCTTGTACATAGGGGTAATATTATAACAGTTATATTTGTGTGTGTATATATATATATATATGTGGTAGTATTATAGTAGTTACACTCATTGATAAACTAAAAAGGAGGACTTGTCGGAAACTATTGATACTTTCTCTGTGTGATTGTAACATTGATAGAAGTGATTACAACTCCAGAGCAAAGGGAGGCTCTGGAGTGGTACCCTGCGCCACCAAGTCACCTGCAGTCATTCTAGGAGGTGAGTCTGAATAATTGTATTTTTTTTAATCCTAACTGCTCTTAGGGCTGCCTCTCTCGTGGCTTTTAGATTAGGAAGAATAGTAAAAATTTGTGGACATGGAAACGCAACTCATGAAATGGTATTCAATTCGGTAATTTTCCTCAGAAATGACTGTCATAGGTGCGGGATATAGCAAATTTTTCTCCTACTCTAACTACAGTTCTAGAAGATAGTTATGAGAGTTATGAGAGTTGCACCTTCACATCCACAACCTTTTATGATTTCTCCTACTCTAATTGCCCTGCTCCATTACAAATGGTTCAGTATTAGTGGACTGACAGTTCTCAATACTCACAAACACAGTTTCATCAGTGTGCATATTCATCTGTGCGCGAAAACACATGGTGTGTTTGCGCACACAGATACCCAGAGGAGCGGGCAAAATACACTGGCGCTAATGCAATTTGGCCGCGCAAATATGCCATGTGTTTGCACAGTAGAAATGCGCTTATACCCGTGTGAATGAGGCTTTAAGGGCTTATGCAGACTACTGTATGTGGAAAAAAGCTCGCCAAAGTGCATCATGTTTGCGCACGAACAAGGTTGGATGAGGTACATTTGCGTGCATGCCTGTGCATAATACTGTTCTATTTGCGCATGCAGGGACATGCGTGCCACACCATTGGCTTAAAAGGCTATTCACCTATTGAGGTCCAGATGTGTTCTTTTTTTTTGCGTTTTTGCGTAGTGTTTCATGCATCCCCTTGCATATTTACGCACCTTCCATAGACTTACTGTGCAAAATGCCAAAAAATAGAGCAGCTCCTATTTTTCTGCGCGTGCAAAACGCTCTTGTGAGAACGATTCCACTGAAATCAATGGGTTCTATTATGTATTTAATGTGTGGATATTTTGCACTTTGAAATACAGTCGTGTGAAAAAGCCCTAAGTCTGCCAGGGGTACTGCTCTTGCAGAACTAAAAGTCTCAGCATACCTTGCTATGTACAATACCAGTTAGTGGATGTAGAGGCAGGTAGCCTCTTGAATTTCATTCCCGGATGCTGTGGAAGTTCTGGTTGCTGATGAGAGATGTAGTTCCACAACACTCAGTGTCACAGTACTAGAGACCCTGGTGCAGCTTAAACAAGGGCACTTGTGACAAATGTCACATTCCTGGGTGACATCACTCAAGGCAGAATGAGTAAAACCCCTTTTGATGCCAACCCCACTCCCTCCAGTCTTATTTATAGCACAGGCACTGGCTCTCTGGAGTGATGCAGGGGCACACCCAGCACAGCAGCGTCATGGGGCGTCCATCCTGTTAAAGGGAAACTTATATCCTCACCCTACTCACCAGCCAACCTCAAAGAACTCAGTGTGGACACAGAGGACACTTACTGCACCACTGCCTGCAGCTGCTGCACCACAGGGGAGGAGACCACTGACCCTTCAGGCTAACAGTAAGTGCTGCTACCTGCCCTCTACCTACTGTGGATCACTATACAGAGGGAGCAGTCTTCAGTCTGCAAGATATTTGTACCCTGTGGCGCCTGCAAGAAACTGCTTCAGCTCTGCTACATCTGTACTTCTATACTTGATCTACTAAGATGTGTTTGGCAGCTTATGTTTGCCTTGAACCGGCAATCGCTCCATTTGTAGGACTTTAATAGTAAATCTACAGTGTAGCACAGCTGAATGTGTTAGTTAACGGTTCCTTTAAAACCTATCTCCATACCACAAGATAAGTTATCCCGAATGACAAATTCAGCACTGCTACATCTGTTCTTCAGCGTTTGAACAATAGAAGGTTTATGTTGTTGGTGTTATGAGAGTGTTTTGGGGGATTGAACTAAAGTTGCTACATTTGTCAGACTTTGCTTGTGTGTTTATATACAAAGTAGCAGAGTTGGATGTGCTTATTAACTCTTTGGGACCTTTCACACAGGATGGAATATTCTGCAACAGTGTTGCCAAATATGCCCTCCTGTGGAATTTTTAGCCCCACATTACTAAGGTGCAGATTTTCAAATCCTCCTGGCAATTCCACATTACAATCCATACGGATTTTGGTGTGAAATTCAGGGACGGCTGTTGCTTAATATTCCATCCTGTGTGAAAGCTCCCTTTCTACTGTAACTCTTCTGCAGTTCTACTTAACACATTTTGATATCTGATGAGTTACTACAAATTGCAAACTCAGCTAAACTATATCTCTTTACATACTGTATGTATTTAACATATACTTTTACAATATAGAATCCTATGTGGACTATTTCTATGAATCAGTTATGATGATAGCGGTTAATACTGCTTGTATCTGCTGTGATCTGTCTTTCATTGCTGGGAATCCTAATGGCTCCCTGGGTGTTGCCTTGGCTCATCCTATATTGCAGATAGCTGGACTCACACCCATCTCATAGTACTTTCCCATACGGTATTGCCATCCTAGTAGGTTGCAGAATATGACATGTAGGGGTTTGAAATATACTTTTAATGATGTTAATATATAAATTAGTACAGAAATAAATATAATAAGAAAATAAAAAAGGGGACAAACTGTCTTAACGCCTCGTCCCTTTATGTCATTACTATATATATTTTTTTTTTTAACTAATACCATTATGATGATAAGGCCCATTTTGTGGCATAGAAGCTTCAAATTTATTTTATATTCTATAATGTATGCCGTAAAAAAGCTAAATGAACATTTTGGTTACACATTTTTCATAGTGTGGAGTTGTCCTCGAAATGATCAAGTTTCTACCCTAAGGGTCTCTGCAGGAAAACTCTGTATCTTTTCAGGAAACCAGACTGAGCTCAACTTGGATGAAACCTAATTCTCCTATTCTTATTAAACCCATATGTCAGTCACATAAAAAAGTCTCCAGCTTCATGGAAGATCTTGGAAACAGATGTGGAGAAGCTGGAATTCTGGATGTGTGCAAAAAAAAAGTTAACTCTTCAGTTTCCAAGTAGATACAGAATAGTGGCCAGTATGGCTGAAAATTTGCCCTTTTTTAACCCTTTGGACGCTTTTTCAAAAGCTTTCCATCCATGTTTTAGATTTTAGTTTGGTTGTTATTGCAATCATCATTCATTATGAATTTTTTTTATAAAATGGTACATATTTCTCTATGATCAGAGTTATCAGTTGTGTAACATAAGCAGCATGTATATTAAAATTCACTTCTGATCGGAGGGGTGGGGGTGGGGTAAATTTTTACATATATGTCGAGTTTTGGGAGAGAATGTTATTTTCTGCTTAAAATGACCAGTTAAATAGCAATTGTGATAGGAGTGTGAGGCTTTGGCTCTCCCTACTGGACAGCGGGTGTATAGACACAGACTGACACACCCAGACTCTCAGGCTATGAGTTCACTCGGAAAGTTGTTGCTGTAGGGAACAGACTCACGCAGGGTCTAAACCAAAGTTCTTCTCTCCTTTTAGGAATCCTCATACTTGACCGAAAATGCTTGTCCTATTGCTTGGAATCATTATCCTGCATGTTGCCGTCTTGGTCCTGTTGTTCGTCTCTACTATTGTCAGCGTAAGTACTTAAAGTTTTGCTTTAAGCATATGTACCGTTTATGCTCCTACCGTGATGTGTTCAGCTAAATAATGTGACATTTTAGATATTTGGACCTCAAATATACATGTTAACAGATTTTTTGGGGGGGTTTGCAAAGTTTTTGAAAGTTAGAGAAACATTGCATATGTTCACGCGGGGTACAATACCATAAATATATTATTTATAGCCATCTTTGGAAAGAAAAATACAGCACTCATGTTTACTCTGCATAAGCATAGTTGGATAATTGGGTGTAAATAATATATAGGATGCTTCTGTTAAGCAGGGTACAATCTGTTTTCCAGATGTGCTGTTCAAGGCATTTCCGTAGTGTTAATTTCGAGTCTGCAGCTCAGTCTTGGGGGGAAAACAAAAAAAAAAGTATGAATTTTGCACTAGGATTCAAAATTGTGAAATTTGAGACCTGAAATGCGTGTGGTTACGTAGCTGGAGGTTGGTAAAACCTTCCCCCTCCTCTATATACACTGTGAGGCTTGTTAATTGGATTTTGTGTTGAGAGTCGCAGCAACGTTAAAAGCTTCAAACTGCAACAAATAAAAAAGTGAAATACTAAATAGCTAAATAAATAACTAAATAGGTAAATAAATATATTTCCCCTTCCAGCATGGAGGTAAAGAAGATACCTCAAATGATATGAAATAGCGTTATGTGCGAGTGCTAAAAATATATATAGGTATATAAAGGGTCCAGGCTGCTTTATTAGAGCCCTTTATTTGTGTATGCAACTGGCTTGCATGTCTCTCTTAAAGAGGCGATGCCGTTTCCACTTTGCTACATAACTGTTTCTGCCGGTCTGGAGCTTGAAGAGTTAAAGGCCTTCGGGATGGTGCTGACAGAGTGTTTCCTTGCTGGAGTCTTTGGTATTTTAGGGATTACGTACTCCAAAAACATACACATCGACGTACTCTGGTTGGCAGGGAATGTGCGCCTGGTTCATAAACAGCCTCCAGCTCTTTTACCTGTCTGCAGCGGGTATTGTTCTGCCAATTTCTGCTTGTTTACTTTCGGTAATGACAGATTGGGAAAAGGGCAAAGAAAAAGAATTAATGATCGAACTGTTACTTATTCATGGGTTGTTTTAGGATGGGAACAATTAAACTTTTTGGATTTTTGTTTTGCCAAACTAGAAGTTTTGTTGTTTGTTGCAACATAAATAGTTTGTAATGAATCCCGGTTGGCTGCCGCATTACTGTGTCTTGGGGCCTCAAGGTGATTGGTTGGATGGATGATGTAGTACATTTTTTAAATGTATAGAGTACCAGTTAAAGCGGGGGCGGGGCATTATACATCTCTTATACTAATAGGCAAGGACCAATCATCTGGTAGCATATAGAACTGTATTGGAGTGCCACTCGTATTATGTAGGAGTACTGTTGTTGATGGCGTAAAAGGTTTTATATGTTTAAGTAATATTTTTGCTGCAGACTAATGCATAGAAACCCTGGAGGACACACCCACGAGGAACAAACATTTCTGATTTAATAGATCTCTTTTAGGCACGAAGACCATTTCAGCAACGGGAGGTGCAAGAAGTAAGCAAGAAAGACGGCACCGTCTGTTGGTCTTTATAAATGTCGCACCCATGCCTTATGACACACCCCTAATTAGGGACAAATTTTGTAGGTAGTATATACCAGATAAGGGGGTCACGTTTTTTTCCCGTCAGCAACCAAATGGCTATATTTGATCGTAAGACCTCAGAATGAGAGCAGAGTAGTTATGACTATTATAAAAGGCCCTCATATTTGCATTGTTATTTTATTACTTTGGACTTTTTTCTTTCTTCACCAGAGTTGGCTTGTAAGCAATGGCTACTCTGCGGATTTGTGGCAGAATTGCAGCGAAGGAGTCAGCAGTACCTGGAATTGTCTCTCGGCCTCAAACAATGGTGAGTAGGTCCATGACATCGCTTTACAGATGGAGTGTTAGTTATATTATTAATATGAACAATCCAGTAATGCGTGAAAAGTAGGGATGCCAGAGTGTACTACTACAACCATAAATCAATTGGGAGGCTATTTCTGAGCAGTGCTCTTTCAGATGCTAAAATAGGCCGCCTGTTGCTCCCATAAAAATAGTAGTATAGTCCATCGTCTCTTGAATTTCAAATTGGCTGAAAACCCCACAACATATTTGCAGCTCAGTTTAAGGGTGGCTTATGGAAACTCGTTGGCTCAGAACACTCCCTGGTGGTAGAGAAGTAGTAATACAGTTGGGGAACCTACTGTTACCTGTTGATGGCACAACCCAACATCTACAGTATGTAGCATAGCCAATACTCAGGAGCAACATTGCAACAACAAAATCCAACATGTAGATGATTTCTTAAAGTTTATTGAATTCCGCAGCTTGGTGGAAAATGACTTGTGGGTTATTTGGCGGCAGGTCAGGTACGGATTACAATAGATCTACAGACATGGAGACAATAAAGTCCATTGTTCCTCACACAAATATTGAAAATTCATTTCCAGTAGAGATTGCATGTCAACACGTGGTGGCTGGGGGGTATACTGTAAAAGGTTCTTGGGCCAAACCATTCTATCTAGGGGTTCACTAGGCGGAAATAATAAATCCACGAATAGATAGAACTCAATGAAAGTAGAATGTTAATAAGAGAGAGAGCTGAACCAAGGAACAGGTCGGGTTCCGGAATATCATAGGGAGAAACCTTTACATGTAGGGGGTTCTGGAATGCTGTATAGAAGTAGCTGTTGTAGTTGTCTTGGAATTGTATATGGGAATACTGTTTCTTGCAGGGAGTCTTGAAATGCTGTGTGCAGAAATCATAAGGTTTTGGAATGCTAAATGAGATTACAATGTCTGTAGGTGGTATTGGAATGCTATATAGAAGTACTCTTTCATGTAGGGGCTCTGGAATGCTATATAGCAATACTATTTCTCAGACGCGAGCTCCTTCCATACACACATACCGTTACATATAAGGAGTTCTGCACTTTTGTATGGATGCACTATTGTTTTAGGGTGGCTCTGTAGTGTTTCATAAAATGAACTGTGTAATGCTATATAGAAGTACTACTTTATGTAGGGGATCTGGGATACTTTCTGGAAATGCCATTTTTTTATAAAGTAGCTCTGGATTGCTACATGGAAGTATCATTTCATATCGGGGGCCATGCAATGTGCTAACATTAGAGATGAGCGAGCATACTCGCTAAGGGCAATTGCTTAAGCGAGCATTGCCCTTAGCGAGTACCTGCCCGCTCGAGAGAAAAGGTTCGGCTGCCGGCACGGGTGACAGGTGAGTTGCGGCCATGAGCAGGGGGAGCGGGGGGGAAGAGAGGGAGAGAGCGATCTCCCCACTCTCCCCCGCCGCTCCCTGCCCGCCGCTGGCAACCGAACCTTTTCTTCCGAGCGGGCAGGTACTCGCTAAGGGCAATGCTCGCTCGAGCAATTGCCCTTAGCGAGTATGCTCGCTCATCACTAGCTAACATGTCTTATAAATGGTCATATATTGGAGTTTCATTTTACTGGGGCTCTGCAATGCCGTATAGAAGTACCATTATAAGATCATTGTGGAATTCTGTAGACAAATATCATTTATTGCAGCCATGTCCTACAACGCTATATGGAGAAACTCTTTCTTTTGGGGTTTCCATAGACCGCACTTGATATTTTGGGTTAGGTGATGGGTGTACTGTGCTCCAAAAGATTTCTTAAAGTGAATTAGTCTTAAAATACTTGTCCAGGATAAGAAAATTATGGCTACTGTTTTTAGCAACAGTGCCACATCCGTCCATGGGTTGTGTCTGGCATTGCAAATGTATTGAATGAATTGGTTGAGTGGCAATACTGCCCACAAAGAAAGCAGCCATGTTTCCTGGAAAACCGCTTTAAGCAGTGTATATTTCATGGATGAGCACAAGATAACCCCTTTAAAGCCACAATGTATCTCTCGATGGGTTTTACGTGTCATGAGTCACCCCAGTTGCGCATCAGTTCCAGAGTGAATAGCAGCTGGTGGGCACCAATCCATTCACTTCAATCCATTCACTCGGCTATCTCCAGAGGTCTCATTGAAGTGAGTGCAGCGGTTGTGCACTTGCATACCCACCAACTTGTCGAGAGATAACCCCTTTAAAATCCATTGTACCTCTAGTGAGGGGGAATATATCTTATGGAGTACTCACCATGGAGTGACCAAAGGAATAGAGGGTGGATGTACCGCCTGTGCATCTGGTTAATTTCCTAGATGTCTACATGCTAAATTATTTAAGACTGGCATTCCGATTGTTTCCAGATCTCTTGCTGCACCATTAAAGAGACTCTGTCACCTACCATTAGTCCTATGAGCTAAACTTACAGGTTAAAAGTAGGTGACCCACCGAGTCCAAGGATGTATTATACTTACCTTCCCCATCATTCCCCCGGTGTCAGCACAGAAAGCCGCTGCTCAGTGCATTGAGCCGTGCTGCTAAGTAGTCCGCCCATTCAAATTTTACAATGGGTGGACTATTTAGTAGCGGCGCTCAATGCACTGCAGGGTTGGCTGCAACGACAGGGGAGGTAAGTATCATCCCCGGACTCAGCAGGTCACCTACTCTCAGCCCATAAGCTTAGCTGATAGGGCGGCTCAAAATAGGTGACAGAGTCTCTTTGGCATAAACGTTTCATGGTGTATTGGATGTCTCTTACTGTGGCAGGCTGCTGTTATATCGGGGTAGACCGTTGTAAAGAGACAGTTTGCCTTGTAGAACACAAGCTGCTTTCCATGGGATGCCACAGCTAATGTACTTAGGAGAATGTGATTAATAATGCAGGAAGAGATGGGGAATAGCATGAATGTAATTCAGCTTTCAGACAGGCTGGTTCTGTAGATCTACAGGCAAACAGCAATATTAGATAGAATAGCACAAAGTCTGCCTCCGGTAAGTCAGGCTGCACTGAGACAGTGTAAAGGGCAGAGAAGTGACCGGGCGGCCTGGAAATACTCCAGCCATGCTTTCTCTTGCTGCAGTATTAGTTATTACAAGTAACACAGAAGCCGTGTGTTAAGCGGAGCAGAGTGTGGTGCACAACACTTTGTATTTACGTCCTGTCCATTTATACAAGACATGGCCCGGTCCAAAGGCATTAGAGTCACAAGCAGTGAGTACGACTCCCTTCATCACACTTCAATATGAATACAAACCCCAGACTAGACCTCTAAAGTAATGCAGATCTCAGACCAGATCCCCTAAACAAATGTAGATCCCATAAACAAGTGCAGACCTCCTAAACAAATGCAAAGCCCCGCCCAGATCCCCTAGAGAAATACAGACCAAATCCCCTAACCAAATACAAAGCTAGGACCAAATCCCCTAATCCCATATAGACCTCAAACCAGATCCCTTAACCAAATACAGACCCCAGAGCAGATTCCCTAGACAAATACAGACCCCAGACCAGATCCCCTTATCAAATACCGACCCCAGACCAGATCCCCTAGACAAATACCGACCCCAGACCAGATCCCCTAGACAAATACCGACCCCAGACCAGATCCCCTAGACAAATACCGACCCCAGACCAAATCCCCTAACCAAATACAGACCCCAGACCAAATCCCCTAACCAAATACAGACCCCAGACCACATCTCCTAACCAAATACAGACCCCAGACAACATCCCCTAACCAAATACAGACCCCAAACCACATCCCCTAACCAAATACAGACCCCAGGCCAGATCCCCTAACCAAATACAGACCCCAAACCAGATCCCCTAACCAAATAAAGATCCCAGATCAGATCCCCTAAATAAATATAGACCACAAAGCAGATGCCCTAGGCAAATACAAATCCCAGACCAGATCCCCTTACCAAATACAGACCCCAGAGCAGATCCCCTAGACAAATACAAATCCCAGACCAGATCCCCTTACCAAATACAGAGCCCAGGTCAGATCACCTAACCAAATACAGACCCCAAACCCGTTCCCCTAACCCAATCCAGGTCCCAGATTAGATCCCCTAAATAAATACAGACCCCACAGCAGATCTCCTGACAAATACAGACCCCAGACAAGATCCCCTAACCAAATACAGACCCCTGGTCAGATCACCTAACCAAATGCAGACCCCAAACCCGATCCCCTTACCAAATACAGACCCCAGAGCAGATCCCCTAGACAAATACAGACCCCAGAGAAGATCCCTTAACTAAATACAGGCCCTAGACCAGATCCCATAACCAAATACAGACCCCAGATCAGATCCCCTAAATAAATATAGACCCCAAAGCAGATGCCCTAGACAAATACAGACAACAGAGCAGGTCCCCTAGACAAATGCAAATCCCAGACCAGATCCCCTAACCAAATACAGACCCCAGGTCAGATTACCTAACCAAATACAGACCCCAAACTCGATCCCCTAACCCAATCCAGATCCCAGATTAGATCCCCTAACCAAATACAGACCCCAAACAAGATCCCCTAACCAAATACAGACCCCAGACCACATCCCCTAACCAAATACAGACCCCAGACCACATCTCCTAACCAAATACAGACCCCAGACCACATCCCCTAACCAATACAGACCCCAAACCACATCCCCTAACCAAATACAGACCCCAAACCACATCCCCTAATCAAATACAGACCCCAGACCACATCCCCTAATCAAATACAGACCCCAAACCACATCCCCTAATCAAATACAGACCCCAAACCACATCCCCTAATCAAATACAGACCCCAGGCCAGATCCCCTAATCAAATACAGACCCCAGGCCAGATCCCCTAACCAAATACAGACCCCAAACGAGATCCCCTAATCAAATACAGATCCCAGATCAGATCCCCTAAATAAATATAGACCCCAAAGCAGATGCCCTAGACAAATACAGACAACAGAGCAGATCCCCTAGACAAATACAAATCCCAGACCAGATCCCTTAACCAAATACAGACCCCAGCTCAGATTACCTAACCAAATACAGACCCCAAACTCGATCACCTAACCCAATCCAGATCCCAGATTAGATCTCCTAGACAAATACAGACCCCAGGGCAGATCTCCTAGACAAATACAGACTCCAGGGCAGATCTCCTAGACAAATACAAACCCCAGGGCAGATCCCTTAACTAAATATAGACCCCTGACCACATCCCCTAACCAAATACAGACCCCAGACCACATCCCCTAACCAAATACAGACCCCAGACCACATCCCCTAACCAAATACAGACCCCAGACCACATCCCCTAACCAAATACAGACCCCAAACCACATCCCCTAATCAAATATAGACCCCAGACCACAGACCACATCCCCTAACCAAATACAGACCCCAGACCACACCCCCTAACCAAATACAGACCCCAGACCACATCCCCTAACCAAATACAGACCCCAAACCACATCCCCTAATCAAATACAGACCCCAAACCACATCCCCTAATCAAATACAGACCCCAGGCCAGATCCAAAAACCAGATCCCCTGACCAAATACAGATCCCAGATGAGATCCCCTAAATGAATACTGACCCCAGAGCAGATTCCCTAGACAAATATAGACCCCAGACCAGATCATCCAAATGAATACAAACTGCAGATGAGACTGTTTAATAAGTACAGACCTCAGAGCCCCTAAATTTATCCTGCCCTCCAATCAGACTCACTAAATACTAAGTCCAAACCATGGTGCCTGCTCTTCCCTCTTTCTGGAGCCTCCTGGATACTCCAGGCAAGTTGGCAAATATGAATTCTGGACTATCAGGGGTGTCGAATTCATCTGCAACGAGGGCCACATCAGCCTTATGGTTCCCTTCAAAAAGCCCTTCATAAGGACTCCTTCTCAGGGGTGTATTTGTTATGTGCAGAATATGGACTGCGTAAACACCACTGACCTGAAATGGGGAATTCAGACCTGCTTTTTACACACATGAAAAAAATCCACACCTTTCCTATTTTGGTATGCGCATTAAAGCCAATGGAATTGTGTAAACAGGCAGTGACTGTGATACATGTGCATTCACTGTGTGTTTATGCATGAAGGCAGGAGAAATCGATGGGACCAAATATGTTGTGAATACGCACGGTCTCAGTCTCAAAACTCTGCGTACTTCATAAACCAAAACTCTTGTGAATGACCCCTCCTTAAGTACTCCTTACGCCCAATGTCCACGGGGAAATAGAAATAGAGTTACAAAATATGCGCGGGTCTCCCGCGTGTGCGATCTGCGCCCATAGGGAATCATTGATCACCCGCAGGTAATTAAATACCCCAATACTCATTGCTATGTGTGTAGACATTAGAAGTAAGCGTCTTCCATTTTCTTCCCACAGAGTGGCTCCAGTCTGTCCAGGCGATGATGATTCTGTCCATAATCTTCAGCGTCTTGTCGCTGTTTCTATTTTTCTGTCAACTCTTCACTCTTACAAAAGGTGGCCGATTCTACTTGACTGGCATCTTCCAGCTCCTTGCGGGTAAGTGACATCCAAAAAGAGTCTATGATTGAGGGGGGCTTTGGAAATAAGGATCCCTGCGGTCTGAATATGAGCTGCAATAGTGCTGGAATCCATCATAGACACATAATACCGTGTTTCCCTGAAAATAAGACCTACCTCGATAATAATGCCTACCCTGTTTTTTGGGGGTGGAGGTGAGGAAGGCTTGAAATATAAACCCTGCCCCAAATATAAGCCCTAGCTACACTACATGAAAAAAAAGCAATACTCACCTAGTAGACAGCATGCTGGGCTGCGGCGCTGTTGCAGGCTTCCATGAAGTCCTGAATGCCAACAGAGCATTTCTTCCTGGTAGCGGGGCTTGGATACCCCACCTCAAGCAGGCGATTGCTCTGATTGGTTCATCAAGCGCCACGTCGGCCAATCAGAGCTGGTGCTCGATTAACCAATCACAGTCATTTATTAAATGACACCATTGAATGGCTGATATTGGTTAATCGAGCACCGGCCCTAATTGGTTTATGCGGCGCTCGATGAACCAATCAGAGCAATCGCTGGCTGGAGGCGGGGTATTCAAGCCCCGCTACCAGGCAGAAATGCTCTGTTGGCGTTCAGGAGAACACGGCAGCCTGCAGCATCGCCACAGCCCAGCATGAGGGAACTGAACGCCGTCTACTAGGTGAGAAAGTAAGACACTGTGCCTCTTTTGGGGAAAAAATTAATATAAGACAATGTCTTTTTTGGGGGGATACACGGTAGTTTATCTGCAGCATTGCATTCTGGGAGACAAAGCTATTCTTACATGATCCCATGATCCAATACGGCAAGGAATGCCCTTCTCAGACCAACAGGGGGCGATGGGGAAATGTGATGTTCTGAAAACTAGCAAAAAAATCAGCAGCACTCTGAATGCAGCTCTGGATGTAACAGGTGGATAGAGTAACTTAGTACCATTGAGTAAATCATTATTATCTGAACACCACCCTTCCTTTCAGCTGGTGATTTCCCAGGCCATGCCCAGTTACCAGGATGCAAAGGGACAAAACGCTTCACAGTTTATTTATAGGATTGCTGGGTACTGGAATCCATTCATCATTTCATTCAGCAGGGTTGGGTCTCTAAACCCTGGATTATCCACTCTATGGCGCTGCATGCCTGGCCACTGACTCATTCCTCTAAACACTCTCACAGACTAACGTAATAGCCGGGCACCGCTATGTGCTGCATCCCGTAGGAACACAAGCAAACAATTGGCTTTTTTTTTCTCGCTGCAAAAGCTCTATTGTGTTTTCCCGAAAATAAGACAGTGTCTTATATTAATTTTTGTTCAAAAAGGATTAACTTTTTTACATGTATAGCTGCCTGGACACTATTTAAATTGACTTTTTCAATTAACTGTTAGCAGGGCTTAATTTTGGAGTAGGGCTTATATTTCAAGCATCCTCAAAAAGCCTGAAAAATCATTTTGCATCCTCAAAAATTCTGGAAAATCATGTTATGTCTTATTTTCAGGGAAACGGGGTATTAAATAGGTTGCCCAAGACCAGAGGACGCTTGTAGCAATAGCAGCGATTCACAAAGGAGTCATATATATTGTATTACACACAGGCCTTTTTCACATGGGGGTGTATGCACCCATAGAAGTCAATGGCAATGCACAATATACTAGGAGATGTGTGAAACACTGTGTTATTGCACAGGAAAAAGAACACATCTGGAAGTCGTTAAACTAATTAGCTATTTAAATCGTGTTTCGTTTTGTTTTTTTGGGGGGGTTGCCGTGTGCAGATTAATAATATGTCTTGCGCATGCAAAAAGTACAGCAAAATATACCGCTGCATGCGCAAAAAAGCATTGTTCATTCTGCAAGTATGCAGCACTCAAGTGCACGCAAATACACATACACCCGTGGAGGGGGCCATATAGTGGATTTCCATTGCTCAGGTTTCTTTTGGGGCCGGTGATGGGACAGCATTATGTCAGTAGGAGGTGTGCACTATATTAGGTTCCACCGCAGGAGGAACTTTAAATCAGGGTGTCCACAGGAAATAGTCAATGTGGTTCAGGAACGTATACAGGCATGTACAGTCATAATCACAGCACACACGCATATACTTAGCACTGGGTGTATAAAAGTGCTGGCTACAGTGCCCCACATCCGTGCTAGCCACAGTGCCCTATAACAGTGCCAGTACAGAAAAGAGGCCATATGGACTGTATCCCTTTTGGCTCTTGAAAGCAGACAGATTTTCTGTATAGCAGGCACAGCCAACCTCAATGACCATCACAACCTTAAGGTTGAATGTATGCACAACAAATACCAAAAAGGCCAAAAAGTTTGGTATAAGGCGCAACCTTGGACACATAAGAGTACACAACAGTATATTTGCTCATCTTCTCGCTTTATTGTATAACCAGGGTATATACATGTTTTAAGGCTGCCGGACCTCTTCCTCAGTATCTGCTTAAGCACTTAAAGTCCTCTTCAAACATCAGAGCACTACTCTCTGCCACTGATATATGCTCCCAGCAGATACTGGTGAAGAGGGTGGGCAGCCTCGAAACGTGAACATACCTTGATTTTACAATAAATGGAGACGTTAACTGAATACACCGCTGTGTACTCTTATATGTTCCTGAGTTACGCCTTATACCCAATTTTTTGGCCTTTTTGGTATTTGTCACCTATAACCGTGCCAATCAGTGCCCCCTTAATCCATAGTCCTTCATAAGTGTCAAAGCCACATTTCCCTTTAATAGTACCAGCTACTTATCCCATAATAGTGCCACCCGTATGACCATTTAAGAATGCACGCTTCTTCCCCATTAACTCACAAATATATAATAAGGCCACAAACCTACTTAAGCTATATCAACCATCAAAAGACAAGGAATTTATGGCCAAAATTAATTTAAAAGAATACATTAATTAATATCGAATAGAAAATCATATCCCACCATTACACATAAATACAGAACAGGACGACACGCAGACAGGGAGGGGCAAACCTGGTCATAACAGACCCAGAAACCGCAGTAAAATTACTAAATCTATCTATAGCAAAACCTAAAGTTAATAATGAACATAGAGACCTATAATCCTACAAGTCTACGGAACCAATGACAATCAGAAAATGCAAAAATAGACTAATTGACCGGGTTTAACCCTTTCCAATCCACTGTCTGACATCTAAAGACATTATGATTTAAGGATGTACAGCTCCGATGTTGGAAGACGTCTGTTGGGGTTCTCTTACTGTATATTGCCCAGCCTCTCTGCTGTCGGAGCCTATCCAACGTGTCACCTCATGCAGTACTGGCTTTAGCCAGCAGATAGCGCCATTGTATAACGGCAAAAAAGAGTAAGCCCCCTAGGAAAACCAGGATACAGATTGGATTGAAAAGGGTTAATGAACAAGATTGCTCATGCTTATATTGGAGTCCCAGCTCCAGAAATACCAGTCACGAAAAAACGCTCGCCTCAATGCGTGTTTCGCTGTACTTGGCTTCGTCAGGAGTCCTTTCCCAAGCAACTGCCCACTGGCGGCGCTCCACTCCAAATCCAGATCCAGTTGAAATAAGTCTGTACTAATGGGCTAACACCAGGGCCAAATGAATGTCCATACTAGAAGCCAATGACTGGGCTTGTTAACCTCCATCATCCTCCGGGTGATTGACATGAAACTACTACATCCTCTTCAACTGCTGCAGAACCTCTAAGAAGGGTCTTTTCAAATTAAAGAGGTTCTGCAGCTTCTGGAGTGTGGATGAAGACGCAGGTGCATCATGTTAATTACCGCCATCATCCATTGATTGTTGAAAATCAACCAGACATGATGACCTCAGCACTCATGGTTTATACTGTTATTACAGCTTATGGCGAGTCTATAATTACCCTGGCCACATGTCTTAGGTAACATAGTCCCCACCTCACCACCCTCTCAGTGATATTTAGCAGCTTCTGGCTGAGACATGACATAGTTTTGCCCTCCGCTCACACAGTTTCTCTTGTCTTTCTATTTGGGTGGGAGGTTTGGCCAGTGTGGAGCGCGGTGACCTGGCCAGTGAAATGCCCACTTTTTGCCTTTTCATAAACAATGCCCGCATTGAGACTCGCCACCATGAGCAGGAACTGTAGGTGTCTTTTGGATGATTAGACAAAATGGTGAGTGTTGTGGGATATGCAGGGCCAGACAAAGCCTCTTTCACAAATATGTCAAGAATTTTTTTCCTTTTACCATAACCTCTCCCCTAGAAATGGGCGCCGCTCCGTGAGACCAAATGTCCTTCAACCTTTTGAAGGAATGGTGTTTTCAAAAGTTATCACTATGTAAGGAGGATTGTAATTTGCAGCACAGTTCTTCACCAGACCGCAACTATAAAAAAAAAGTTTTCATAGAAAACTCATTGCTGAAATCTTACTTCAATATTGCTAATGCTTGGATTAATCTGCCTCATAATATCTATTCATGTTTTCTCAATACCCCGTTTACTCCTTTACTGATAACATGACCTAATTGATTTGTTGTTCAAGAGGAAATCTTTAAAGCATACCTGTAGTATCATAAGCTTCTATGTGTGTTCATGAGGAGTAACATTCTTTCCAACCTTTATATGACTTGTATCCTGCATTTTTCACCAGTCTTCCTCTCTGCAGACTTTATCTCTAATTCTCAGCTTTCCCTGAGCTGCTGGGTGAAGAGTAGCTCCCATGATGTCTCACATACACTGCATAGAGATCTGCACCCCTATCACTATCTATCATACACTGTTTATCCAAAAACATCAAGCACCTAGAAGAAGTTGTCATTTTGCTGCAAAATCTGGCATGCAGTTACATCTCAGGCAGATATCCAAATGATGAGAGTAGTGGTGTGATGAGATGAACGGTCTAAGGCCTAACATTGGTTCCACCCTTGGCCTATAAGAGGCTCCCGGAGGCTCCTTGTGTGTAGTGACCTCTTCTTCCACTTGTGTAGAGCTTGTCGACGAATTCCCCACCACCTGGGTTGTTCTGAACTGACTATTAGGAGGTGTTGGGACCAGTGGATGCGTGCAGGCACACACGCCTCCTAACAGTTGACTAGGCTGAGAATGCCTTTGACCGGTAGAGAGGATCATCTAATCGTCTGGCAACCATGAGCAGCTCCAACTGTTTCATTGTCCATTACTCAGAGACAGGTGGCAGCATTGTTTCAGGCCACTGTATCTGTTGGAACGATTTTCAGGCGCCCAGTTAAAGGACATTTGGTCTCACAGCGCCCATTACATGTTTTGCTGTTGACATCCACCATCGTCTCGGTTTCACGTGGTGTCATGAATGACGAAACTGGACTCTACGGAGTGGAATCGGGTTGTCTTCAGTGACGAATCCAGGTTTAGTTTGGGCGCTGATGATGGCTGTGTTTCTATCTGGAGACCTCGGGGTGAGCGCCTCAATCCTGCCTTTGCTGTGGAGTTGCACACTGCCCCCTGCTGGTGTGATGGGTCATCGCATACAACAGTCAGTCCCCTCTAGTAGTGGTACAAGGAACAATGACAGCTTAGCAATATGTTCAGGACATCCTGCAGCCACATGTGTTCCTCTCATGGCGGCTTCCAAAAGGCAGCAGGATAATGTTCTGCTGCATACACAAGGGGGTCACAGGAGCCCCCACAACATTGTCACACTTCTGTCGCTGCCCGCTCACCAGTTTTATCACTAATAGAACATGTACGGGACCATCTGGGATGCCAACTTCCACAGCCTATGAGTTTGTATGATCTAGAAGCTCAGTTACAGCAAATGTGGACCAATATGCTGCAGGATAGCATACGGAACCTGTATGCCTCCATGCCCGCTCGTATCACATCTTGTATCCAAGCTAGAGGTGACCCAACATTGTACTGGAACCTCCATTTAAGTGTAGTGTTTTCCACAATAAATTCTCTTTTTGTTCGGACATTGTAATCCCCTACTTACATGAACATTACAATCACATAGAGAAAGTTTTTTGATTCTGACAACTCCTTCTAGGTGCTTGATTTTTTCTTTTTGACAATGAGTGTATATAGAGAAACAGCATGGAGGACATAGTAGAAAGACTGTAAAAACAATAAAACAGTTCCTATTAGCTGCAATATCCAGCTCTCTGTGCGCCTTTCTGCTTCTATCACACTGTTGCTCCTCTATCCTCTTTCCTCCCCATAGACTTCTATGGGTAGCATGTAATCTGATTCATCATTGTATCTGATAATCCCTTTCCTCTCTCAAAATGAATTTTGTTTAGCAGCAGTTGGATGTTTTTAGCAGTATTTCAGAGTGAGTAAACAGTTTAGGAGTAGGAGGTTGATAAGTGGAGAATGAAGCATTTTACTCTGATAAAGTATATTATAAAGTTATTCGCCTCATATTCACCTGTACTGTTGATTTATGCAAAGTTTGTTGAATGCTCAGTGACCATTTAAAGCCTGGACCATTTATAGTCAACAATTTCCGAGAACTGTACATTGAAAGGCCTTTATCAAGCAATGATGGATGCGGGACTATCAGATATATTGCTCTATAAAACCGAAGTAGAAAAGTATATAAATCTCTCTTGTAAGGGAAGAGTAATTTAACCCTTTCCAATCAAATTTGTATCCTGCTTTTCCTAGGGGGCTTACTCTTTTTCTGCTGTTATACAACGGCGCTATCTGCTGGCTAAAGCCAGTACTGCATGAGGATAGGCTCCAACAGCAGAGAGGATGGCAATATACAGTAAGAGAACCCCGATGGTATCTTCCAACATCGGAGCTGTACAGCTTTAAATCATAATTTCTTCAGAGGTCACACAATGGATTGGAAAAGGTTAAAAAGAACTACCCCAAACAGTCTAGTGGTGGAGAGTGCTTAGAATGTTTGTTATAAGGTGTATGAGGTTTACTATGAATTTATTATTTTTTTACATATGAAATACTTAAATGAATTCGATTATTTTCCAAAACAATGCTAATTTTATTTATGATATATGTCCCCTTTAAAACGGTCCTTTGTCTCTCTTCAGGCCTATGCGTGGTTGCTGGAGCTTCCATCTATACTGTTCGACACACAGAATGGAGCAAGGATAATGCCAGCTTTGGATATGCCTACATCCTGGCATGGGTAGCCTTCCCACTTGCCGTCATCAGCGGCATCATCTATGTCATCTTGAGAAAGCGGGAATAATGATTCGCAATTCATCATGACTAGGAAAAGCTCAATATAAAGTCTAGAGGGGATCCTAAAAACAAAAAAATTTAATTGAAACCAAAAATTTCAACCACCCCCCTCCTCACCAAAAAGAGAGAGTATACGGTGAGGGCGGGTTCCTGTGTTAATTGAAGATGTAAATAGTATCTATGGTTTAAAAACCTATTTATAACACTTTTTACATATATGTACATAGTATTGTTTGCTTATTTGACCTGTAGCCTTAAAAAATTTGCTCATGTCTGCTGCAAAATTTTGTCAACAAATTTTTGAGTGGACAGTGAGTGACAAGCCAAAATCATTTCAGTTTGTGTGCCTTATGAGAAGCATACCAACAGTCTTAATCCATATTGGTGACTACCCCTTGGTCGAAGGACAAAAAAAAAGCCATTTGCAAATTTTTACATAAAACAACCAAAACAAAACATGGCTTTCGTGCCAAGTTCAAAATGGCTGACACTAGAACACAAGAGAGAGGTGTTTAAGGAGCAAACAGCCATCTTGATGTTTATTCTCCAGAGCTGTTAAGTGTCCTTTGGGTCTATACATAAAGAGAGAGGATGAGGACCCAACTGGATCTTATCAAGGGGGTGAAAGCCGTAGCCCGGCTATCAGTAAGCCCTAACGGAATGGGCAATGAAGCTGGGCCAGCAACAGGGTCATGTTTTCAATATGCCATTTTACTATTGCACTGAGACAACAGCAAAGTACTGTGGAAAGTATAACTTTTGTGAATAGGACAATCAAAATTTTTGATTTTTTTTTCTTTTTTTTTTTCTTTTTTTAATTTTTGGGGCATTTTGAAAAAAGCAGTAATGCAAGGAAATAAAAAAAATGAGGCATTAAAAGATTCCTAATTTTCCAGCATAGTGATTGCCTTATTGCTTTTTTTACGTTAATGTTTTTTTTTTGCTTTATGGCCTCATTTGAATCGACCCTACACTGCCAGTGGAGCCTGCGACTCTTTGCAGTGCTAGAAAGTTGGAGGGACTTTACCATCCGGACATGTATGCGTGTACCTGTCTCAAAGAAAATGTAGGACGTGAAAAAAAGGACGGTCTATGTATATTTTTATTTTAACCAATGTGCATGTATCATACATATAGAAATATAGCTATAAACTAAGGTAGCCAAAAAAATTTACCAAATTTTACTTTTTTTTTCATCTATAAAACAATAATAGAGAACTTTAGATAATCGACTCCTGACTGAAATTAGAATTAGATTCACACCGTATCATTTTAGTGTAAAAACAAAAAAAACATGGTGCTATGATAATTTTATTTTTTGACCATTCCTTATACTTTAACCTCTGCATTAACTGCTGACCCAGTAACATTTCTAGTTGTTTAGTTTTTTTTCTGTTTTTGTTATTTTTAGAATAAAACCATTGAAACTCTGTCTAGTTCTCTAAATTTGAGGTCTATGTGAATATTTAATAAAAATGGCTGCTTAGACGTCTGCTGAAGTGTTTACTGTGAGCTCTGTCTCTATCATACTTTTGAGAAGTGATATCAGGGTGATTCGGACAGGTGATGTAATACATGGCAACATTTTCTTTTTACCATATTCCCAGTTCATTTATATAGGGAACACTCCCAATTTAAGGCATTTTAATATACACTTCATCGCTTCCCAAAATTAAGACAAACCTCCAGATCAGACCACCAAAATACAGACTAAGACCGGACCTGCTAAATAGATACAGACCTCAAACTAGATGTCTTAAACAAATGTAGGCTCTACACTCCTGTTAGGGAAATTCAACGGTTTCCTGATATGCTGCCGGGCTCCAAATTAAAATGATATGACTGACCGGTCAGGAGGATGCAGAGACACACAGACATGATGCTATGTGGAATGCATTCTGGTTTATTATGTCATACGCTCAATCTTTGTAGGATTTTACAAACCGAGTGGCTTAATGCCAAATACAATTAAAAATACAATTAATATAGTGGTTTAATATATATCATTTTCTTATCAATCCGTCCTTCTCTCTCCAGATGTTAGCCTTGAGATACATCCTGTAAAGCTCTTTAGTAAGTTTTGGCCGGACATATCTTAAGATAAAGACACAGAACAGGAAAGCTCGTGGTGGTCCAATTAATTTCTCCAGCTGGATTAGTCAAGGTGAAATCTAGCAGATTTCTCGGTGAAAGTTCAAAACCATACAGTAAAACTTGAAAACCCTACAAATATAAGCATTATAACAGACAAGCAAAATAGATAGACATCATGGAGTCTTTAGGTCATCTTTTTTGGCCTGTAGCCTTAACACTCCCAAACTAATACAAACCCCAAATTACTCCCCAAAATATCGACAGATCACCTAAACTGATACAGAAAAGATTCCATAAATAAATATAGACCCTCAGATGCCACGTAAACTAAAGACCAATTTACACACAACGATTATCGCTCAGAATGCATTCAAACGATGGCATATGAGCGATAATCATTGCGTGTAAACACTGCCATCGTTCACTCTTTGGCTGAACGATGATTTTATGGTGAGCTTAAAATCCATCCTTCAGCCGAAGAGAAGATAACAGGGACCACTCGCTGTGGTCTGCACTTGAGTTGGAGATTACATTGTATTTTGCCGACAGCCAGTGTGAGAACAGTGGAGCTGTATGCAGAATTCAGACCACATGCTGGGATCTGCAAACAGCTCCGGGAGGCTCCTTTACAAATGAAAATTATAAAGTGCTAATGGACATTAGTGTCCATTAACACTTTATGCAAAATGATCACTAAAACTGTCAATCTTTCAATGATTTGAAAGATTGTTTTTGCGTGTAAATGGGCCTTGTACAGACCTCAGATTAGAACTCCTAAACAATTACAAACCCCAGACTAGACTCCCCAAATAATAAAACCCCCTGCCCAGACACCCTGAGTTAATACAGACTGCGACATAAATACAGACCTAGACCAGATCCTTAAATAGAAGAGACCAAAAGCCAGGCTCACACTGGCAATCGCGATATTGCCCCGAGAAAACGCTGCAAAATTGCGTCTTTGTTGCCATAATTTTTGAGCGTCAGCGCTGGTTTTTCTAGCGTGAAGGACATAGGACGTTCTAATGTTAAAAATGTGTCACACAAAAATCACATGTTCGTGCGTTGTCATGAGATGAAAGGGAGACTCTATAGGGAAACATGGGAGATGAGAGGAAAATTACAAATCGCAGAAAGATAGAGTGTGCCGCAATTTGTTTTCTCGCACCATCGCATCAGTGAGAACATTGCAAATATGAAGGAAACCATTGAAGATCATTGGTTTCATAGTTCTGCGTTTTACTCACTCTCGCATTGCACGAATTTATCGCCCGTGTGAAACAACCATAAAGGTTAAAGCTCCAAACCAGACCCCCAAAATAAACACGCTGGACAACCTAAGCTATTACAGACCCCAAAATAACTACAGACCCTCTGAAATATTACACTGAACCCCCTATAGACCACAAACCAGGAAATACATCGATATGTACTACAGACCACCTAAGCTAATACAGACATCAACATAAATACAGACCCCAGACCAGATCCCTTAAGTAATACAGATTCCAGACCCCCAAAATGAATTAAGACCAGGGGCGTAACTATAGGGGATGCAGGGGATGCGGCTGCACCCGGGCCCAGGAGTCTTAGGGGGCCCATAAGGCCTCTCTTCTCCATATAGGGAGCCCAGTACTATGAGTAAAGCTTTATAGTCGGGGGCCCCATTACAAGTTTTGTATCGGGGTCCGGGAGCTTCAAGTTACGCCTCTGATTAAGACCTTACAGACCTTAAACACCCCAAGTTAATACCCACCCTAAACCAGACCAGGGTCAAACATGCAATTTTTTTTGAAGGAGCAGTTTCCAAATGACTGCAGTGAAGACATACGTTTTAACATACGACCACGCTCAGATCATTGCTGCGGTGATGTAAGAATATCAGCTCCAATTGGCAGTATGTCATTATTCTGTAGCCCATGTGTCAGGTCATCATTGTTCTGTAGCCCCAAGTGTCAATGTATCATTCTCTTGTCACCCCAAGTGTCAGCCTGTCACTGTCCTGCACTCCTATAAGTGTCAGATTGTCCCCCAATATCAGTGTGTGATTGGTCATCCCCTTAAGATAAATGACTTTCAGACCTGAGACTCCGACAGCAGTCAGCTGACAACGGTATTCTGCTTGCATCCTGGATTAGTCACTGGAGCTGAATTAATGAACTTCCGTGTTAAGAGTTTATGATCATTTCAATTTATTCCACTCCTGAAAGTCACTGATCTGTCCCTTCCACCGGTCACATGATTGTCCTGGCTCCCAAGAAAACATCACATACTGCAGCGGAGCAAATGTTAACTCTTTCCAATCGACTGTCTGACGTCTAAAGACATTCTGATTGAAGCCTGTACACCTCTGATGTCGGAAGACGTCCGGCAGGGTATTCTTACTGTAGATTACTGGCCGCTCTGTTGTTGGGGGCCTCACATACCGCAGTACTGGCTCTAATTGGCAGATGGCGCCATTGTATACCCCTAGGACACCCTGAATCCAAAATTGGATTGCAAAGGGTTAATAATACATTCTGCAGATTTTCCCGTTCCAGATTTCGCAATGCAAATCCGCCCGTGCGCAGGAGGCCTTAGAATCTCCGGTTGGAAATTCCGTTGCAGGTTCAGCACAAAATGCATGTAGCGCTTTTTCTTCTGGCTAAAAGCTGGCAGCTGACTAGAAAACAAACTGACCCCATTATAGTCAATAGGGTCCATTCAACGCTATTCGGTTCTGTTATGTCAGACCCGTTCTGCCAGGGGATTCCCCCACCTTGCTCCCCAAACGGAGCAGGAAAACGGAACCCTCAAGAACAGATGAGAAACCATCCTAATAGCATGCCTTGAGCACAACACATATATTTATCATGGGTAGACTAGTCAATAGTGTTGCTCATCGTGATTGGCCGGTGGTTAAAATTGGTCCGATTTTCGCAAAATCGGGTTGGGTCAGCCCGTCCTAATTTTTGGCAAAAATAGACTGTTCATAAAATGTGTCTATCTCTACATCTCTTCGTACATATCTTATATTTCAAACTCTAAGAGAGAAAACAAGAGTTCGCACTATTTACCTTCCACAACGAAAATATGGAATACGGTGTTACTACAAACTACAATAAAGTTACATACAAACAATATCATAAAGTGTCACATCTGACTGCGCTGCACATTAAAGGCACTTATAGCTCAAGCGTTAAATCATACTAATTGATTCTTCTGCTGTGACTCCCCGCAGGAGCGTGTTCGCAAACCACGTGTTTTTGTGCGGGTTCCAGCAGCGAAGAAAGAGCTTGTGGAAGAAGTTAGCGCTTAAAAAGATTAACTTGTTTGCACACATTTTTTGCGCGAGTGAAACTCGCTCCCGTAAAACGTGATGTATAGAACCCATTGATTTCAATGGGTTCGTTCTCATGAGCATGTTTCTCGCACGCAATTCCTGCATGAGAGAAAAGGTAGGACCAGCCCTATCTTTCTCGGTTTTATGCAGCACACTTCCATAGAAGTCTATGGCAGGTTCAAAAAAATCAATAGGAAGGGTGCGACCGGGCGGACAACGCAGGGGAAAGCTGACAGCTGGCCATTATTAGGCTGTAATAGCCATCTTATTCCACGGAAAGGGAGTATCATGTGCGCCTGTGAACTGGGATTGCAAGCGCAAAAATTACAGTACTATGCGCTGACACACAGCCGGATTTTTTAAAATGCTTTGCATAACTGTGAAAACCGCAGGTAGGCAGGCGCGATATCAGGCCGATATCATGCTCGCCCGTATGAATGTGGCCTCACTGTGTGACTTTTACGGAATATCTCCCCGATTTGTCTTTGGCTTTCCCATAATACATAAACCTGTTCAGCAAGCAGCGTGCCATGATGAGGTCACCAAATGTGTCCTCCACGTTGCATGTGATTATAATTGGGGCTATAGCGGCGACTGCCATCCATATCAACTCTATTAATCTGCCACTAGACTACGGGGCGCTGTGCTGCTTGCCGCTATTACAATTGCGCCTGCTGCCCTTGACCTCATTAAATTCATTTACAGTCAGATAATCAGGGCCAGCGCAGCCTCCCCTGCTGCACAACGCAAATTATGTCATGGGCGCTGGTAATTAGGAGAGCCCGCATGTTGGGGCAGTGGGGAGCCTGGAATGCAGCAGAAGAAGAGGGCGATGGGGAAATCTGTCTCGGTCTACAGCCATGGGCTGCAAAGAAATTGGAGGAGTCCTAGAAGAGGCAGGTGCAGGCAATTAACAGCAACATCATCATCAGCAGGCGGCTGCATGTTCATCTTATGGCCGCCTGCAGACGGCCGGGTCAGATCTGGCTGTGAGAATTCTCACAGCTGGACCCGACCCAAGTGTCTGCAGAGAGCAGCGCGGAACTCACCTGCTCCCGCAGCTCCGGCTCTTCCATGTGTGACATTTCTGAATATAGGGCGTGCTGCAGTTTGTTTTCTGCGCGTGATTTTGCACGAAAACTGCGGCCATCTGCATTGTATTGCGTATTGTAATGCAATCCTATGCAGGCGTGTACAGGCGGAAATTCTGCGGGGAATCCCGCTGTGGAATTTGCGCCCGTCTGCAGGCGGCCTATGGCTGCTGACTGCGTTGCTGCTGCAGCAAAATTGAAGTACCCCTGCCAAGCCAGCCCCCCATCCACCTGAGGCTTATATTAAAATTTTGGGTATGTTGGTTTCCCCCTTATTGATTCCTGGCCCTCTAATAAAGTGTAATTGGATGGGGCCAGTATAAGGATATGTTCACATGTAGCGAAATTGGTGCGGATTTTCTGCAGCGGAAAAAGAGAGCAGCACCAGCTTTACAATGATTCCTACCCATTTCTCCAAAACACAAAATTTTCTGAAGCACAAGATACAGCTATACGTCTACAGCTGTTCCTTGGAGTAGCCCCGTGCTTGAGTGTTGTATTCACCTTGCAGAATTTGTCCTCATAAAATGTATGACATTGCTCCTGCGGTCTTCCTTGGTGCAATGTTTGATCTAGGAGAACCTATGTGGGCATTATTTTGTTTTCAGTGACCCCTGTGCTATGATTGGCCCTTACACCACTGTACACTATTTTGACCAATTTTTGGAAGGAGCACATTCTTCCCCAGATCTGTAGCTGCGTTTTTATGCAATTTCGGGGACTTGTACTGCATTGGGGACCTTCTGGAGGGCAAATTAGTGGGCATGATTTATATTCCCTTTAACTTTAATGACAGATGAAATCGACTGTCCTGATTCACAATGATTTTCGTGAAATTGGCTTGACACTGACACAAACCGATGTGTATGTGACAGCTCCCTGTTGTCAGCTGCCAGAGGTAGCCGACAACCTGGAGCTGTCATGGGGGGGCGCAGAATCTCCTTGCTCCCGACTAGCATGAGTAGCTGAGAGCAGGGAGATGTAACTGAGCACCGTTGTATGCGGCTCCCGCTAACATGATTGCTGTTATCCAATGAATCACGGCAATCATGTAAAGTAAAAATAAATGTAAAAAAAAGTTTAACCCCATAGTGACTAAGCCTGCTTGTGCCTTAATGACCAGGCCAAATTTTGGAAATCTGACATGTGTCACTTTAACATTGAATAACTCCGTAAAGGTTTTGCATATCCAAGTGATTCTGACATTGTTTTTTTATCACCATGTTGTACTTCATTTAGGTGGTACAAATAGACCGATAGAATTTGTGTATATTTATTAAAAGCGTCAAAATTGGGAACTTTTTAAGAAAATTTTAATTTTTCACATTTTCAACTGTAATATGTCAAATATGTGCAAACATACTGTACACATTTTTGATGATATATATATTTCCATCTGTTTACTTTTATTCTGGATGCACATTGGAAAAACTTTAGTTTTTTCAACCATTTAGGAAACGTGAAAAATTTCACATTAAGGGCGCCCACCCACTTGCGTTTTTTTACCTGCGTTTGCGTTTTGCGTTTTTCCTGCACAGGCATAGAGATAACATGTGTTCCTGTCCACTGGCGTTTTGCGTTGCGTTGCGTTTTTTAACATAGGAACTGTCAGTTGCATATGTGTCCTTATTTTTCTCCTAATGCACCCATGAAAGTCAATGGAAAAGCTGCGAAAACGCCGCGAAAACGCGGCAAAAAATGCAGCGAAAAATGCGGGAAAAACGCCGCGAAAACGCGGCGTTTTTCACGCACGGAAATCGCAAACGCCAGTGGGTGGGCGCCCTTATTATTAACATTTTGAGGAATATTTGCAAGCCAAGATTGCAATGGCTCATAGTTGTCAGAATGATAGACACCCCCACAAATGACCCCATTTTTAAATATACACCTCTTAATGTACTCCTTGAGCGGGTCAGGTGTATTTTGACCTCACAGTTTCTTTTCAGGAGTTAAAGGAGATGTCCCGCGCCGAAACGGGGTTTTTTTTTTTTTAAACCCCCCCCCCGTTTGGCGCGAGACAACCCCGATGCAGGGGTTAAAAAAACCACCCGCACAGCGCTTACCTGAATCCCGGCGGTCCGGCGTCTTCATACTCACCTGCTGAAGATGGCCGCCGGGATCCTCTGTCTTCATGGACCGCAGGGCTTCTCTGCGGTCCATTGCCGATTCCAGCCTCCTGATTGGCTGGAATCGGCACGTGACGGGGCGGAGCTACACGGAGCTACACGGAGCCCCATAGAGAAGAGGAGAAGACCCGGACTGCGCAAGCGCGGCTAATTTGGCCATCGGAGGGCGAAAATTAGTCGGCACCATGGAGACGAGGACGCCAGCAACGGAGCAGGTAAGTAAAAAACTTTTTATAACTTCTGTATGGCTCATAATTAATGCACAATGTATATTACAAAGTGCATTAATATGGCCATACAGAAGTGTATAGACCCACTTGCTGCCTCGGGACAACCCCTTTAATGCAATTTAGAGGAAAAAAATAAAATTTTAAATTTTTGCAAATATGTCAGACAGGATTTTTATCTATAATGCACATGAAAATGAGGATTTGCACCACAAAATGTATACCCCTCTTTGTCACGTGTTCCGAAACATACCCATTGTGGCCCTAATCATATGTCCATATGCACAACGGGGCCCAAACCGAAAGAAGCAGGCGGTGGTTCTCAGAACCGGCATTTTGCTTGGTGATTTAGGCCCCATTGCCCACTTGTAGAGCCCTTGAGCGGCCAAAACGACAGAGGACCCTAACAAATGACCCCATTTTGAAAACTAGACCCCTTATCAAATTCATCTAGGGTTGTACTGCATATTTTGACCAGACAGTTTTTAAATGAATCTAAGCAAAGCAGAAGGAAAAAATGACGATTTTCATTTTTTTGGTAATTGTGTCATTTTAAAAACAGTTTTTTTGTACAGCACACATATGAATGAAGACTTTTACCCCAAAACGAATACCCCCGTTTGTCCTGTGTTCAGAAACATGCCCATTGTGGCCCCAATCTTATGTCTCGATGCACAACGGGGCCCAAACATTAGGCCTCGGTCACACAGGCGTTTTTTCCTGCGAAAACTGTCATTCAGCTGAGAGCTGCCCCTGATTGGTCCCTGCGCTGAGCCAATCAGAGGCAGCACTCACTCACCCATTCATGAATGGGTGAGTGAGAGCTGCCTCTGATTGGTCAGGGCTGTGACCAATCAGAGGCAGCTCATTCAGCAGGCGGGTATTTTAAAGCCCCGGCTGCTGAATACTACTCACAGCAGTTCAGGAGAACTGACGGCCGGCCGCGGCTGAACTCCGTCTGCCGGGACCAGGTGAGTATATTTTTTTTTTTTGTTTTAACACATTTCTGGATGAATTTCAGGGAAGGGCTTATATTTTTAAGCCCTTCCCAAAAATTCATTGTGCGATCGCCGGCAGCCCATTGCTTTCAATGGAGCCAGCTGTATTGCCGGCTCAATTGAATTCAATGGGCAAACATCATTCTTCTCTGTTACAGCTGTGGCAGAGGAGAATGATTTGTCTACTATATTTTCTCAATGGGGTCGGCGCTGCTGCCGCCGGCCCCATTGAGAGCATGTAGAGAAGAGAACAGGAATCGCAGATCGCAGATAGGTGCGATCTGCGATTTCTGTTCTATAATTTATCGGACGAGCGCATAAAAAGCGCTCATGTGTCCGATAAATGGTTTTCTAAGATCGCAGATCGCATACGCAGGTCACACGGAAAATCGACCGTGTGACCGAGGCCTAAGAGAGCAGCCAGTGGGTTTCAGAACAGAAATTTTGCTTGAAGGCCTTTAAGGCCCCATTGCCCACTTGTAAAGCCATTGAGTGATGTAGAGCCAAAACAATGGCGAACCCCCACAAATGACCGTATTTTGAAAACTAGACCCTTTAACAAATTCATCTAGAGGTGTACTGCTTATTCTGACCCCACAGTTTTTGAATGAATCTAAGCAAAGCACTTCACAGGTTAGACTTAACCTAATTAAAGTAACCTTTATTATTCTAAATCTAAAACCAAGACTTAAGGCCCATTTACACGGAGCGATGACCGCTCCAAAATCAATCAAAAATCGATTGTTCGAGTGATAATTGTTGTGTCTAAACGTGCGCCCATTGTGCACTTTTTGTGCACTGCTAGTTGATCGCTAAATTCAAGCCAGCCTAAAAATCATCATGCAGTCTTATCAGGACCGCACGCCGAGTTCTCCCCGGGTAGTGCTGATAGCATTGTTTCAGCTATTAAACCTGTCGGAGAACGAAGGAGCTGAAAGCAGAGAAGAGCCCTCCAGCTATTCACTGCATTCAGCTGAAGACTTCATTTGCATGCTAATAAGCTATTAAGTAGCTGAGTAACTAATTAATAGTTTATGCTAAATGATCGCTCAAAACTGTCACTCAAACTGTCGTTTGAGCGATTTTTGAGCGATCATCACTCCATGTAAATGGGCCTTTGGGGCTGACAAACATAACAATAGACAAGCAATTATTTGGGGGAATTCAGTAAATAGAGCACTGTCCAGAAGGCCAAGAGTGACCGGCACATAGCGAACAATGGTAACCCCAAAAAATTGACACAATGGTCACACACATAGTGTTAGATGGCGAAAGCTATGCTGCAAAGGTCAACTTTTTGCCAGCAATGCTTTCACCACTCAACTAGAAAAGTCTAGGATTCATAATTTCATGAACCTGGACAAAGGAAAGGGGCTCAATTAATGTAGAGGTTCAAAATATTTTTTAGGTTCGACGCGTTTGCCTGCTCGTAAAAGCAATTACTCAGGAACCAATTTTCCATAAATATGCTGTCCGGAAATCCCGGAAACAGGAGAAATTTTGAGCCAACGTAGGAGATCTAGCTACAAAACTCTGAGGTGCTCTCAAATTAACATGGTTAACACAGCAAGGGTCTACTGGTGTGTGAGGCAATATTTAAATAAAGATAGTCGTAATAAGAGGATCGCTTGTCCAAATGTAACAATACTGTCAGGGTGTAGACCGTATTATCCTCCATGGACTGCATGTCTGAGGTTAGTACTCTCCCTAAAGGTTTGAGATGTTTGTGCTAACCCAGAGCAAATAAATGGGCCAGTAGCTTCTACAAAGAGTGTCCAGCTGATAAATTCTTGCCCTCCGCTGCGACCGTTTATAACTTCTCAATTAGCCTAGAAAGGTAGTTACTAACACTGTCTGACCCGGGGGTACCAGTTACACTACGCTTCTCACAGACTAATGCATAGTGTAGATGGATGATACGTTCAGTAAGTTCCCTGCGCTAGCTTCTAATTTCCTCACAAAAATGAGACTTGCACTCAGACAATGCCTAGATTAGGGCTCTTTCAGAACTAACTGAGTTGCCTGTATTGAACTAAGTGCTAAGGAGCAATGCCCTGCTCAGAGTATGAAATGAGTCAGAGAATAATAAACCAAAGATGTAGAGATATAGCCTCTGGCCCTGATGGTGGACCTGAGGCTCTTGTGTTTTACTATTCTCCAACCTTGGGTGCTAAGAAAAGTCTAAGAATATTCCAACTCACAAGGTTGATGTGGCCCTCACTGAAAATGAGTTTGACACCCCTGCTGTAGATGTAGAGGATGCCCCCTTGTTACAGTCACAGTCTTGAGTATAAATAGATGGGAGAGATCTCTGTACTGACCCCTGATATATCTATACATAGTTATTAGAGCGCCCCCTTGTTACAGTCCTGGGTATAAATAGATGATGGGAGAGATCTCTGTACTGACCCCTGATATATTATACTTAGTTATTAGAGTGCCACCTTGGTACAGTCGTGGGTATAAATAGATGATGGGAGAGATCTCTGTACTGACTCCTGATATATCTATACATAGTTATTAGAGCGCCCCCTTGTTACAGTTCTGGGTATAATAGATGATGGAAGAGATCTCTGTACTGACCCCTGATATATCTATACATAGTTATTAGAACGCCCCCTTGTTACAGTCCTGAGTATAAATAGATGATGGGAGAGATCTCTGTATTGTCCTCTGATATACCTATACATAGTTATTAGAGCGTCCCCTTGTTACAGTCCTGAGTATAAATAGATGATGGGAGAGATCTCTGTATTATCCCCTGATATATCTATACATGGGTATTAGAGCGCCCCCCCCCCCCCCTTGTTACAGTCCTGGGTATAATAGATGATGGGAGAGATCTCTGTATTGTCCCCTGATATATTTATACATCGCTATTAGAGCGCCCCCTTGTTACAGTCCTGGGTATAAATAGATGATGGGAGAGATCTCTGTATTGTCCCCTGATATATCTATACATGGGTATTAGAGCGCCCCCCCCTTGTTACAGTCCTGGGTAGAATAGATGATGGGAGAGATCTCTGTATTATCCCCTGATATATCTATACATGGGTATTAGAGCGCCCCCCCCCCCCCCCCCTTGTTACAGTCCTGGGTATAATAGATGATGGGAGAGATCTCTGTAACTCTATTTTATTAGAAAAATGAAAAACATAACAAAACAAGCCTTTTGGACTAAGCCAAGAAAACAACAGAAATGCCCAAGACAACATAAACAGGTTTGCTTCAAACTGTATCCATCGGACCTCCAGTATGCGCCCACTTCAGACTTCCTTGTAAGCCAGATGTTTTCTGGTTAGGGACCTTTTTTTCGGACTCCAGGTGTTCCTCAGGTATTTACCGTCCATCCGGAAACAGAATAGAAAAGGATACAATTAATAACGAGGTCATACCCCACCAAGACCGATGCTGCACAAAGATGTGTTACAGAAATTGTAGCAGAAGCCACGGCAGAAGCTGCACTGACCCATCTCTCTTACAACTTGAATATATACATCATTATTCATTAGTGATAATTATACTCTCCATAATACAGTTTACCCTATGCAATATATATACACACACGCATTTTTTTAAAATTTTTTTACCCCCTCTTCTTTTCTCCCCCATGTGGCCTAAATATAAACCTAAAAACAAAACCATATCTCAAAAAGAAAACATAACCCAAATACCCGCCTACAGAAATAATGGACAGAAATAAACCTTTTTTTTTTTAAATAATATACATATATTTATATACATACATTTTTTTTAATTAAATTTTTTAATTTTTTTATACTTTCTTCTTCTTAGTTTATACTAATATGACACCTTATACCCTACATACCACACACCTTATACCATTATGAAGCTCAAGTTCAGTGCTTACAAGCCCTCTTTTCTTCCTCTATTTACTAAAACAAAAAGCTATCAAGTGAATACAATAAAATTAGCCCATCACCGGGAAAGGAGACCCCAGGCTAGGGCACTCCAAAAGACCCCTTCATAGGCGAGAGGCCCTGAGTGCACCCAACCTGTTGAACTCCAAAGAACGCACCTTCACCAGGTCACCGAGGATGTCCCTACACACCACATCCACAGGGAGGATTTTTTGACGCGTCGAAACTAAACACTGCGCGTGCCACGTGTAGTACCTAACCACTAGACTAACTAGATATAATGAGCACTTGTCCCGTCCACCCAGATCTCTGAATGCCCCATAGGCCCACTCAGGATAGGAGAGGACAGCCAGCCTAGGCCAACCGATGGAAGCCCCTACCCTTCTATAGACCTCTGTATTAAAGGGACACTGAAGTAAGAAATGCTCCATAGTTTCCACTACAGAGCCACACTCCTCCCGGGGACAGTCCCTCTCCTCCACCTTTCTGTACTTCAAGTTATCCCTCACATACAACTTACCATGGAAGGAGCGCCAGGCCAAATCCCAAAACTTCAATGGGACCCATACTGAATTTAACAAAACTAACCCTACCTCTAGGTCCTGACCTGGGCAGTCCCTGAGGGATTTTGGATTTTGGAAGCGGGTGACCAGAACCCTATTGTCAAGGAACCTCCTTGACAGAGTCCTAATCTCCTCAGCTCCCAAACCCCAGCGACGGATAACCTTCAGAACCGGCGCAACGTAAGCCGGGAGATGTCCATGGGTTGAACGAAAATCTTTCACACGCCCTCCTGTCTCCCATTCCTGGAAGAAAGGCTGAAACCATGCCTTAGAGGAGACTACCCACAAAGGAGCCCTTCCTGTATTCCAGAAGTTTGCTATATTGGTTTTAAGAAAAGTATTCACTAGGAATACCACAGGGTTGACCATACACAACCCCCCTAGTCTCCTTGTGCGGTATGTGACCTCCCGCTTTACTAGGTTTAGTCGGTTCCCCCACAACAGCTGGAAGAACAGACTATAGACCCGTGTCCAGAGAGGCTCTGGCAAGATACATACACTGCCCAAATAGATTAACAACGGGAGCAGGAAAGTCTTGATAAGGCTAACCCTTTCTCTCAGGGACAAAGACCATCCCTTCCACTGGTCAACCTTCTGACTGGCATCTTTCAGTTTACCGTCCCAATTTCTCCCTGGGTAATCACCCTGGCCAAATTGGATGCCTAAAACTTTTGCAAATTCTTGAGGCTCTGGGAGAGTGTCCGGGAGACTGAAATCAGGATCTCCTACCCCCAGCCAGAGACTTTCACACTTGTCCCAATTGACTCGGGACCTAACCACCTCTGACATCACCCATCCAGCCTCCTCCTTGGACGAGACAAAGACAGTGACATCGTCAGCGTAGGCCACCGCCCTAAGTGCAGACTCCGGCCCCTCCAGGCCCATCCCGACCCCCGCCAATGGTCCGCCACTCAACCGCCTTAAAAAGGGGTCAATTGCGAACACATATAGCAATGGGCTCAAAGGACAACCATGGCGGACACCGGACCCCACCCCAAAGGGGCGCCCGACCCAACCGTTCACCAGCGGGAAACTCTCAGCCCCTGCATACAAAACTTTAAGCCAATCAATAAACCCTATTGGTAAACCGTATCTCAGAAGGACTGACCAGAGGTACTCATGGTCAACCCTATCAAAGGCCTTTGCCTGATCCAAGGACAGCAAGAACCATTTCCAATTACCGGCCCTACCCTGTTCCACAGCCTCCCGGACACCCAATACAGCACTGAAAGTACTTCGGCCAGGAACAGAGCAGTGCTGGTCCCCCGAAAGTAGTTTGGGTGCAAAATGCACCAGCCTGTTAAAAATGATCTTTGCAAGAACCTTCCGGTCCATATTGAGAAGTGCTATGGGACGCCAATTCTCAATCCGGGATGGATCTTTACCCTTTGACAAAATGATCAGGGCCGACCTCCTCATTGACTCTGGCAGAATGCCCGAGGATAGACATTCATTAAATATCTCGGTCAACAGGGGAGCCAACAGCTCCTTAAAGGTCTTATAAAATTCAGATGTTAAGCCATCCGGACCTGGCGTTTTCTTGAGCGCAAGCCCATCAAAGGCCAGTCTCACTTCCTCTTCCCTGATCGGTTCCGTCAAAACGTCAAGCGACGACGCCACCCCCCTGCTCAGGGATGGTATCAGCCAGGAAAGCCGACATCTTGACTCGATCTAGATCCTTCCTTGCCAAAAGGTGTGAGTAGAAAGATCTGACAACCTCGAGGATCCCTGAACTGGACTTTTTCAGAGATCCTGTACTATCAACCAGACCTGTTACCAACCTACTATTAACTGACAACTTACAGTTTCTGTAGGGGTCGGGCGAGCGGAATTTCCCGAAATCCCTCTCGAAAACTAAAGATGTGTGCCTATCATACTGACATCCCTTCAGCAAGGCTTTCACCCTGGAGGCCTCCTCACCGCTGCCCCCAGTCGAGACAATTTGCTCGAGTTTCCTCCTCAAAGCTTGATATAAACGGTACTGGGTCAAACTTCTGAGGTTTGAGAGCTCACGGAAATATTTTGCAACCCGTTTCTTGAAGATCTCCCACCACTCTGACTTACTGTTACAAAGGCCCATCAGTGGAAGCTGGCTCTGCAGAAAATCCTCAAAGGACTGTCTTATTTCTTCCTCCTCCAGGAGTGCCGAATTTAACTTCCATAAACCTCTTCCCATCCGAGGGGTTTCTGAAACATTCAGAGAAAACATAATTAAACAGTGATCGGAGAATTCCACCTCCACCATCAGGATTGGTGAGGAGACAGCCTCCTCCTTTAAATAAATCCTATCTATTCTAGATCTACAACTACCTCGATAAAAAGTGAACCCCGTGTCGCCTGTGGTGTGCCGAACGTGGACATTCACCAGGCGAGCCTCACTCACTAGATTATTCAAAGTGACGCTGTCGTAAGCCAACTTGTCTCTGGCACGTCCCCTATCACAGAGCCTCGAGACATTATTGGAGTCTCCGCCAAAGATCACCAGTCGACTCGTAAAAAGAAAGGGCTTGATCCTTATGAAGAGGTCCTTCCTCTCGTTCTTGCTCTGAGGACCATAAATATTTATGAGCCGAAGCTCTTGACCTCTCATAAGGACGTCCAAGACCAAGCACCTCCCCATTTCCACCTCGATTACCCGTCTGCATTCAACCGCTGCGGTTTTAAAAAGAACCGCCACCCCGCTATATGGTTCGGCCGCAAGAGACCAATAGGAGGGCCCATGAGTCCACTCCCTCTTTGCTTTATGGATACTGGCCAGGTCTGTTAGCCTGGTCTCTTGCAAAAACAAAATATCAGCTTCATTCCGGCTGAAAAAATCAAAGGCCATAAAGCGAGCCATATCAGACTTAATGCTAGCGACATTAATGGTCGCCAACGTCAACGGGGTGAGTGCCGCCATCAAGGGTGATCGAGTTGGACAGCTCTCTTCTTTACATTACCCGATTCCCCACCAGAATCCCTACCACCCCTTTTTAAACACTCCGACATATCCATTTCTACAATATTTATATTTTTTACATGATTGTTTATTTCTTTTTGCGAACCCCCCTCCAGATTCGGAGAGGAGCCCTCACCTTTGTCCCGTGGCACTGAGTCTCCCCTAACCCCCGGAGGAACTTGTGGCCCCCCCAGGGGATAGGGGAGCGACGTCCCCCACCGGCACTACTCTATTCCTTGGCTCCCCCACCTCCTCCTCCTCTAATGAGGAGGATTCAGGGTCGCCTCCTTCCAGAGTCTGAAAGCGGTTTGTTAAGATAACCAGAGGGGAGCCGGTTTGGCCCTCCTTTAGCATCTGACCTGGAGGGGGGAGAAGATTTCTTTTTCCCCGTCTTTTTATTCTGTTTATTCTTACGTTTTTCCTTTTGCCATTCCCTACTCTCCTCATCCAAACTGTCTTCTGGATGGGAACTTGATAGGGAACTGGACCTTTCGTCCTCCTCTCTTGCTAGTCTCCTGACCTCTTCCTCCAAATCGCTGCCCCTTATGTCCTCAGAGGTGGTCACTGGCCCTTGGGAAACAGGGACCAGGGTCATCCTACTGGATTCCCCCCCTTCCCCTGCCTCCTTTCGGGACATCTGCTGTCTGTTCTTACTCACTCTTCCACCTTTTTCCATCACCGGACCTCCAGACCCCCTACTTCCGCCCTCCCCCTCTCCAGCTGAGGCCCCGCTGCCCCGGGGTACCCCAGTCGGATTAGGAGCCACATCAGCACGGGCACGCTGAGGACAGCGACTGAAGGGGTGTCCTAGGACACCACACAGGTTGCAGCGAATGTCTGTACACGAGGCGGCATGGTGACCCTCTCCCCCACACAATGTACACATCACTTTGGTACATGCCGCACTGAAATGTGTGGGGTCACCGCACTTGTGACAGACCTTTGGCTGCCCCTGGTAAAAGGCCAGGATCCTATCTCTTCCCAAGAAAGCAGAGGAGGAAATGTGGGTAACAGAGTTTCCGGACCGCCTCAATTTCACCAGGAAAGTCCAGGCTCCAGACCAGATGCCGTACTGGTCACGGTTTTTTGTGGGGTTGCCCTGCACCTCCCCGTAACGAGATATCCAGGTCATGATGTCAATGAACGACAGTGACTCATTACGGGTTAAAACGGTCACTGACTTCACCGTGTCCTGGCGGGAAACGGGAATCACCTCGAAATCCCGCCAGTCGGGCCTAGTCTGAACTAGCTCATAATTCGACCAGAAAAGTTCAAGACCTTCTGACCGAACAAAGCTGATATCAAACTCCAAGGTGCCAAAAGGATGGATCAGGGCAAAGATGTCATATGCCCTGAAGCCCATATTCAGCAGGAGCTCAACCACCTTCCCCCGTTTTGGGCATGTATCTCTGCTACCTATATGCCGAAGACGGACTACATTCCTTCTGGCCCCCGATGGCCCGCTTGTTGGGAGCGACCAATTCCCTCTATTCTCTCGAAAGGCCCCAAGTCCATGCCGCTGGATCCAGAACTCGAGGTTAACCTGCTCACCCTCTATATTGGCCGTCTTTTCTCCCTGCCTCAGGGCCTCCAAGAGACGCCGCTGTAAATTTCCCTGTCTAGCCCCACAGGAAAAAGGCCTCTCTGCCCCCCCGGTAACAGCTCCAGCATAACTTTTGGGGCCAGGCACCACCGGGAGGGGAGATGGGTCAGACACAGCCCCCACCGCACCCCCCCCCACTACGGCAACATCAGCCCTGGCCTGTTCCTGGTCACGAGTCCTATTAGCCGTAGATAATGCAGCATCTCCACCAAAACCACCTGAAGACGCAGAACCACTAACCATAGCACCAGATGGGTGGGCAATCATCCCCACAGCATCCCTTTCTGGACAAACCGCCCTCCCATCCCTAGACTCCGGCTGTTGTACGTCGGCAGAGGAGGTGGCCAGGTTTTGAGCCTCTCCCCACAATCTAGGACCAACTACACCCTGCAGGGACCCCCCGGTCACCCTTATAATGTCCGGGCTAGTCTGCATAGCCGGACACCCTCCTGACGTTCCTAATTCAGAAGAAACACTCTTTATATCACTCATGGTTTCCCATCCTACTGCACCTGCCACTACCATCCCAGACATCCTCTCCTCCCCTCCTGTGACTCTGGATCCACTACCATCCTCAGTGCTCCTACCAGCATTCCTACTACCACCCTCCTCCTCTGCAACCACAGTAGATATGCTACACCCACCCTTATGTAGCCCCTTCCCCTGGACCTCCATCGCACTTTCACGTCCCACCACCTGCATCCCTGTTGACACTAGTACCCCTGAAACAGGAGAAGCCTTCTTCACTCCAACTGCTATTTGACCTCCATGACCTGATGTCACCGATTTTGCCACTGTAATGTCACTAGGCTCCGCCCCCTTCCTAGATGCCAGCACCGCCGCCGATGCCCTGGTGTCCCGTGCTGCCTGAGCAGCTGCGATCCCGCGCCCAGACTCTGACACCGCCGCTGATGTCTGCCTGCTCCGGGCATCAGGATTCACCTCTGACAAGGTGATAGCCTGCACCCCCTCCCCGAATGCCTGCGTGCTCCGGAGGGCGGGGTCTATCTCGGAAGACGGCATGCCACCCGTGAGCGTGCAGTCCATGGGAGTCTCAACACCCACCGCAGGTGCCTGACTAAAAACGGATGGCATACCTTTCCCTCCCTGCTCAGCATCCAACACCATTACTGGTAACGGGGTCTGCTGAGCAGGGGGGTCTTTCCCATCCTCCCCCTGGGTGCCGCTGGGAAAGATTCTCTCCCTCTGATCCATTCCCGGGACCACCACAGATGCCGAGTCTGTTTGACCAGAGGGGCTAGGAAATGGTACAAAACGGGTGCATACGACCTGTAATTGCTTCTTCTTGTTCTTCTTCTGCTTGCCTTTTCCTGATCTTTCTTTGCCCTCCTCAGGTAGGTCGTCCCCAAAAGAAAGATTAGACATATTAGTGGGGGATTCCATTCTTTTAATTTCTGCCATTAAAAAACCACCTTCTCCCTGCCTTTCCTCCTCATCTGAGGAGTAAGAAGCACTTGGGCTGGGCTGCCTTGGGGGGATGGGCTGGGAAATCTCCACAGGTGATAGAGATGCCCTGCAGGACATCACACCTGGAGAGGCCATTACACCTGCCTCATCCTCCTCACTGTCAGACACTGAGGTCACTGCTAACTCCTTCCCAGAGAGGTTCCTCATGCTGTCGAACCTCTCTTGGTTGCTCAGTCTTTCTTTAAATCCACCAGCATTCTGTAAAATGTATTCTTTTGTAGTAGAATAAAGCTTAATGGCCTCTCTCACCTTCCCCATCTCTTCTGATATTGTAACACGGTCCTTTTTCCTTGTAGCAGTCTCTGCCCGAGCCTTCAAAGATTTCAGCTCCATCTGCAGCTTTTTAAGCTTCTGACCGCATGCCTCAAATTCATTAGTACATAGATGAATTCTGGTACTATACTTGTTGGTGGTCTCCCCGGGACGGCGCTCACCCCACCCCTTGTACTGGACAAGGGAATCGCCACCATCCCGTCCTTGGGAAGACTCACCTTTCTTTCCAGGATGGCCTGCACTCTCCATGGAGTCTTGCTGCATCAGCCTCTGGGATCTTCTAAGTCTTTCTCCTCCTGAGACCAGTAACACACAGTCATTCCCCGCTGGTCTCACCCGGGGAACGGTGGAGGATGTGCTAGATTGCACACTCATGGAGGCCCCCCTCACCTCTCCAGGGAGAGGGAAAGGGCTCCAGACACGTCTGCTCAGTAGCTCAGCTCTGCTCAGACTGCAAGACTCCACCTACTCCCAACCTACTCCAGCCCCCTTGTTGCAGTCCTGGGTAGAATAGATGATGGGAGAGATCTCTGTATTATCCCCTGATATATCTATACATGGGTATTAGAGCGCCCCCCCCCCCCCCCCTTGTTACAGTCCTGGGTATAATAGATGATGGGAGAGATCTCTGTATTGTCCCCTGATATATTTATACATGGGTATTAGAGCATCCCCTTGTTACAGTCCTGGGTATAATAGATGATGGGAGAGATCTCTGTATTATCCCCTGATATATCTATACATGGGTATTAGAGCGCCCCCCCCTTGTTACAGTCCTGGGTATAATAGATGATGGGAGAGATCTCTGTATTATCCCCTGATATATCTATACATGGGTATTAGAGCGCCCCCCCCCCCTTGTTACAGTCCTGGGTATAATAGATGATGGGAGAGATCTCTGTATTATCCCCTGATATATCTATACATGGGTATTAGAGCGCCCCCCCCTTGTTACAGTCCTGGGTATAATAGATGATGGGAGAGATCTCTGTATTATCCCCTGATATATCTATACATGGGTATTAGAGCGCCCCCCCACCCTTGTTACAGTCCTGGGTATAATAGATGATGGGAGAGATCTCTGTATTGTCCCCTGATATATTTATACATCGCTATTAGAGCGCCCCCTTGTTACAGTCCTGGGTATAATAGATGATGGAATAGATCTCTGTATTGTCCCCCGATATATTTATACATAGTTTTCTGAGCGCCCCCTTGTTACAGTCCTGGGTATAAATATATCAGGGACAGTACAGAGATCTCTCCCATCATCTAGTTATACATATTTATTAGGTCGCCTCACAGATGTCTGTTTTCTAAACTAAATTACCCCAATTTTGATAACCTCTCTGGGTATTGTAGTCTGCCCATTCCATTTATTACTTTAGTGGCTTGCCTTTATACCCGCTCAAGCTCTGATATATCCTTCTTGAGAACTGGAGCCCAAAACTGTCCACAATATTCCATGTGTGGTCTGACCAGTGACTTGTAAAGAGGAAGAACAATGTTCTCATCATGTACCCCTAGACCTCTTTTGATGCACCCCATGATCCTATTTGCCTTGGCAGCAGCTGCCTGACACTGGTTGCTCCAGTTAAGCTTACAGTTAACTAAACCCCCCCCCAAGTCCTTCTCCATGTCAGTGTCCCCAGTGGTTTCCCATGTAGTGCGTAATGGAGACATATATTTCCTCTGTCCATGTGCAGAACCTTACATTTATCAGTGTTAAACTTCATTTGCCACTTTTCTACCCCCAACTTATCAAGATCCTCTTACTATCGTCCTGCGTCCTCTCTTCTGCTAATTACTTTATGTAGTTTTGTGTCATCTGCAAATATTGATATTTTACAGAGCAATCCTTCTGATGATTATTCGTTCTGCCAAGGCTGACGTTCGGTCACTTTATGGGTCATTGTTCTTCATGCTTTCCTATCCTTGACCTCTTCTTTCAGTTTAAGCCAGTGCATTCTTTGTCGTTCTCTTCTTTGTGACCCACTAACTGTGCCGAGCATCTATGTTGTTTCCAGAGAATTGGCTTGCATGATATGTGCTGGTTGGTGATTTTGCCCTCTAGCGTTATTTTTGGTTTCATGCTCTCTAGCACCATCTTGTCGGGGACCATCGCCCACCATGGTATACGCAGCATTCTTCTCCAGCACCAGAGTTTGAAAGGATCACTTTTCCTTCCATTTGTCTTCCTGAATGTCCAACTTTTTCACGTGTATCTGGAGATTAGAAACACAATTAAATTTATCAATCCTTCTACCAGGTCATTAATAAATATGTTAAACCACATAGGGCCCAGTACTGCCCCCTGTGGTACCCCACTAGTAACGGTGACCCAATCAGAGAATGTACCATTAATAAACCCCTTCTGTTCATTTAAAAAGCAGAAGAAAGAGCTATAGCTCTAATGCTTTCCCTTGCAGGAGGTCCATATTTGCGTCTTCTCTTCACCTGGTAGAACAGCGGTCTGTGTATGGATTCTGGCTTGGTTTTCAATTCCCAATCATTGCTATAAAGACTTGTCTAAAGGGTCAAGCATTGATTTGAAGGAATTCTGCCATCCAATAGGTGGCACTGCAGAGAAATTGTTCCATCTCCCTTATTTGCATATTACCCAGAGGAGCATGGGTGGCCTTATAAGTCTCCTCACACACCTTCTTGGTGGTTACCCCTCCCGACTTATGTCACAGACCTCTCACTAGTCAATCCAGAATCCTACTATACACTGATGAGCGTCAAAAAAAACCTGAAACAGCTGTCTGTGTATGGATTCTGGCTTGACCTTCAATTCCCAATCATTGCTCTATAGACCTATCTAAAGGGTCAAGCATTGATTTGCAGGAATGCTGCCATCCAATAGGTGGCGCTGCAGAGATCTTGTTCCATCTTCATTATTTGAATTTTTCTTTTGAAACATGACATTTACTCTAAACAAGCAGCACTCCCGCTAACTTCCTTGGTGCAGTTTTTGATCTAGGGGACCCTATGTGGGCCTTCTTTTGTTTTTAGTGACACTGGTGTGCTACGATTGACCCCTATACTACTGTATACTATTTTGACCAATTTTTTGGAGAGCACAATCTTCCCCAGGTGTGTGGCTGTATTCCCATAGAATTTGTGGGCATTTGGCTGCATTGGGGACCTTCTGGAGAGCAAATTAGTGAACCCAGTTTTTATACCATTGACTTTAACGGGAATCAGGATTGGGTCATCTCAATTTCCAAACATTTTTCAAAAAGTTGGACCTACTCTATCCTGACCCGATTATTCCAATGTTCATTTATTACTACGTCTCAGCCACTTGGTATAATTTTCAAAGAATATATAATTGTGTTGTTATTAAAGGGGTTGTCCCGCGAAAGCAAGTTGGGGTATACACTTCTGTATGGCCATGTTAATGCACTTTGTAATGTACATTGTGCATTAATTATGAGCCATACAGAAGTTATTCACTTACCTGCTCCGTTGCTAGCGTCCCCGTCTCCATGGTGCCGTCTAATTTTCAGCGTCTAATCGCCCAATTAGAGGCGCTTGCGCAGTCCGGTCTTCTTCTTTTCTCAATGGGGCCGCTCGTGCCGGAGAGCGGCTCCTCGTAGCTCCGCCCCGTCACGTGCCGATTCCAGCCAATCAGGAGGCTGGAATCGGCAATGGACCGCACAGAAGAGCTGCGGTCCACCGAGGGAGAAGATCCCGGCGGCCATCTTCACCAGGTAAGTAAGAAGTCACCGGAGCGCGGGGATTCAGGTAAGCACTGTCCGGTTTTTATTTTTAACCCCTGCATCGGGTTTGTCTCGCGCCGAACGGGGGGGCTATTGAAAAAAAAACAAAAACGTTTCAGCGCGGGACAACCCCTTTAAGGGACCTGAAGTAAACTAGGGTTTGTTCACATCAATGTCAAAAGTTCCATTCAGAATCTCTGTCGCTGGAGACCATTAAAAGACAAGGACCTATAAAATGCTGGAAGCCTGGCCGGTAACTGAACAGACCCCATTACAGTCAATGGGGTCCATTGGGCTTGGTTGATGGTTTCATTCTAAGACTTCGTGTCATAACAGAGCAGCCCTGAATGAGATTTTGTAAACAATTTACTCGATTTGAATAGATTAACTTTGATGTAAGTTCGCCCTCTGCTGGAAGTCAGCAGTATAGCAGAATAGAACATTTCATACTAAATCACGCAAATATTCCCCTTTTACGATTTAAGCACCCCACTATTTTTGGCTTATATGAGAATATGATTTTTTAGTTTTTTCATCACCATGCACTGAAAGCTATATCTATTTAAGTTTTCAACTTTTTATTTGCAGAACAAGTTGTATTTTTTTAATTATGCCATTTTGGGGTACATATAATGTATTGAAAAACGTTAGTAGTTTTTTTATGGAGGGATAAAGCAATTCCACTAAGTTTTTCTAGTTTTATTTTCACTTAATATTCAACTTTATATTGTTTCTTTTTCCGTTTCATTATTTTGCGCAATAAAATATTTTTTGTGTGTTGTAATATAAACAATACTTCATGAACGTGTATTTTTTGAGACTAGTTGTGCTCTTCTTTTCATTAGTAGACACATAACTGGGGGGCAGCAGGAGGGGCATTTGCCCCAGGTGCAATGAGCAGGAAGAGGGGTACCAGACCAACCTGTAGTTAAAGGAAGCAGTCAGCTGATTGCTGCAGGAGAGCAGAGGAAGAGAAAAGTTTAGCACTAAAGGACATTTGATGTGATGATTTGTAGGAGAGCTGCTGGGGAATCTGAAGCACCTTTGATGATGCCATGAGCATGTGATCAGTCATATGTGTGAAGGAGTCAGACTCCAGGTTGTGCCGCTGTCAGGGGAGTTTTTTGTAGTTTTTCCAAAATATGGGAAATGAAGATCCTCGTGAACAGGTAAGAGAGATCTAACACTGTGTGGGGCACTAAGACGGACACTATGAAGGTGGAGGAGATATAGGAGTACACTATGGTATTACTGTGGAGGGGCATCCAGGGGAATTATTACTGTGTGGGAGAAGGAAGGGGAACATAAGTCTTGAGGACTGTGCCCCTGATCCTGTAAGACCCTAACATCTCCCTTAGCTGCTGGCACTTAAGACAATGTTCACTTGGTGTTATTCACTATGGATTTGAAGTGGAATCTGCACCAATTTCATATCAAATCCTCATCTGAAATCTCTCATTTTAGTTTCAACGTTTTCTATTGAAAATTTCCACAAAGTAATACTGGTGTACAGCATTCCTAATTCCCTACACAGGGAGCTGATATTATCACTGACATGAAGTACTATAAATTTTACTATAGCATTATATTCGTAAAAATTCAATACTGGGAAGGGGTAACAAAGGGAGTATAACCAGGGGTTGTCAAGCATCCATATCAATTCTCTAATGTTTGTATACTAAGAGTCCAGAGTTGGTTTCTGCTGGGGTGGTTAGGTAGAAGATAAGATATAACATAGTCCTGGGACCTCTAAATGGTCAATCCAGGGCTGCCATGTATTTAGGAAATTACGTAGGGAGTCCACGGCCGGGGAGATGGCAGGGATAGAGATGTCACTTGTCACGGTGGCTCTACTATATCCTCCCCCATAAAGGATGAACGAGACCCATCCAGGCCACTGCTTGGGGGGGGGGGGGGGGAACCTCAAGGGGCACAATTAACTGAGCTGCGGTTCGGGCTTATAGTTCAATGTCACATGATGCCACCGTTCCTTTCTTTGTGGTGAAGCTGGATGATGGAATGATAGTTCACGCACACAGGGCATAGTTGAAAATAAAGCTGGGAACGGTCGGCAATGTTGCTTTACTTGAAACGCCAACACTAAACAGTCCAACAGTACATAGGCCAGAGCAAAACACCGGTACAGGCAAAGTAAGTGGTGAGACAGGGAGGCAAAACTCAGGAAGACTCTCGGGCCCACAGTCCTAGTTATCTGTGCAGCTCCGCTCCTGGAAAATACACTCCTCACTCCGCTGGACTCTCAACCTGTCAACTCTCACACTTCCAACCAACTCTCAGCGCTGCTTGGCGATCTCCTCTCCTCTGCTTAGTGGGAAGAACTCCTGGGGGTAGTAGTCTCAGGAAAATTCAGGAAATTGCTCGGCCTCTTCCATTATCCATGCACATACCGATCAGTGTCTGTGGGGGTCCAAGAGCATCTGCACCTCTCTTGTAGTCTCTTGCTAACAAACTGCTAACTTGCTAACAGTTATATGAAGCATGATCACATGACTTCCAACTCACAACATAAAATGATACATTTCTAGAGGACAACATGTTTGCAGATGTTAACCCTCTCATTCCTGCAAACATTAGTACATTTAGCTAATTCACTTCACATTAAAGACGCTACACAAGACAAAGTACAAAACAATAAAATCTACATATAGCATTCATTCTGGAGGGGCCCCAGTGAATTTGGGCCACTACAGTAGCGTGGATCCTTTTGCAGAGGATGATTTTGCAAATTCCATTGGTCACCTCAGGAAAAGAGAGACTCGGGCTTTCCATTTTGAAGCGATATGGATCCTTGCAGCCATACATATGACCCGAATAAGCCGATGGGCTCTGAATTTAAGCTTCGGTGGCCAGTCTCCTAGAAAAAAAACAAACCGTGGAAGATTTAGATATCGGGCCCACAAACAATTGATTTTATCAAATTATGGACTCGCTTCCACAGCTTAACAACCTCCGGGCAAGACTACTGGGTATTATTGTATCTTGACGCCACCAGAAGCTAGGGGTTTGTCAGCCCTTCTATAGAGGGATGGCCCTGTCACGCCCCTAACTCCCTGTCCCGCCCCTAGCCCCCGATTGGTGGAATTATTGAAGGTCCTAGCAGCGTGTGTATGCCAGACAATGCACGCTGCTAGTAGCTTTGTAGCCTTCTCAGCTCATCTCCCCTGGACTGTGGAATCCCCTGACGCGAAGATGTTCCAAGGCCCTCACACCTGCATTCCTTGCCAAGCAGACAGCGGGGCCTGTGGCAGCCATGCATACCCATAGGTGGAAGCGGCTTCCCCACAGCCAACCCTTGCCCCCTGTCTTTTACCGCAGAGGGGTCTCGGCAACAGGCACAACACAGCGGCGTTAAGCACCTTCCCCGGCGGCGCCGCCCCCCCCCCCCCCCCCCCCAATCTCTGTATGTCATTGCTCCGCGCAGTCCGCAGCAGGGAGGCCACAGCAGCAGGGGACAGAGAGTGACAGCAAGCAGCCGCACACTACAGGAGGAGGACAGCAGGGAGGCCACACCAGCAGAGGCGGGCACACACTACAGGAGGAGGACAGCAGAGAGGTCAGTGCGCCGGGGGACAGTGACTGCCGGGTGGGCGGCGCACGCTGCACGAGTACAGCAAGGAGCCCACAGTGGCAGGAGAGCCCAAAGTACTGACTGCAAGACGACAGCGGCGGGGAACACACATGCTAGCACAATTCCATCTTAGGACCTTCACCTATTCAGCCAATCAGGAGCTAGGGGCATGACAGGGGCGTTCCTCCATAGAAGCCCTGTCAAACCCCTAGCTTCCAGTGGCGTCAAGGTACAATACTACCAGACCACCAAATGTGAAGCATACTCCCAACCTCCTGGCACCCTTGAAAACAAAATTGGGAGGAAGATGGGTACATATGGTGGATTCTCAGTGGAACTAAGTACATTTTATGAAGAATGTTAACCAAAGTTTTGAGATCTCTCATTTTAATGAGAATCTGGGTTGCAATGTATACGTTGGGGATATTTTCTGCACATGAACTTGAAATCTATGTGCCGAAGACAGAGAAGTGACCTGTCACCTCTTAACATGGATTTTGTATCAGAAAAATCACATGTGGATTTTTCCCATTATCTACGATAAATCTACATGAGGATCTGCGGCTCTAACAAATGAAAATCCATATCAGAAGTCTGTGGAAACCACATGGATGTCTATTTTAATTTACCCCGTGTGAACGGTCTTAGAGACCCAGTGAAGCTGTGTAAAGTTATGGCTTGAATGTGGCCAGCAGCCACAGCAAGAAGTTGCACAGAAGGGCCATCAAACTGAATTTTTGCACCAAGGACTGTGTGCCTTTAGCTAGCCCTGGGCCACAAAGCGGTATAGTCACAGTAGGGCCGAGAACTGTACTGAGATACTACATATATAGTAACCAGAGATGAGCAAGCATGCTCGGTTAAGGAATTTACTTGAGCGAGCATCGGCATTTTCAAGTAACTGCCTGCTTGTCTGAAAGATTCGGGGGGGGGGGGGGGGGGCAGCGTGGGTTGCGTGCGGGGGGGAGGGGTAGCAGGGGGGGAGAAAGACCTCGCCGGACAAGATACTCCCAATTTCCCCGCTCCCCTTTCCTTCTTTCTCTTTGTTATCCTTTCCCCCTTTCTTTTTTCTCACTAGTTTAAAGCTTTTTCCCTTCCTTTTTCAATTCTCACCAGTCCAATGGGTCTCTGGTAGAGACGTGCTGGAGACACAGGTAAAACCACTGCATTAGATGATGAGCTTCATGCTAAAAAGATAAAGACAGAAATGGGCTTGTTAATGTTATTTATTTCATAATCTGTACACACTGTCTCTAGTCATGCAGTTGAAATAAAATACTTTTTGAACCATAAATTCTTCAAAGATGAGTTGTGGCTGAAAGAAGTCATCAAGGTGGTTTGGGCTGGATAGAGAAGTAAAGTTTTGGGATGACATCATCCGTGAGTAACAAGTTTTTATTAATTCAATGCAATATATCTAAGGTATTGTAAATATCAGGAGTCTCATATGGATTCTGCCATTCAGCATATCACCCCTGTATTAGTTAAGCCATTACCACTTCTGTTAGTTGATTGGTTGATCTGTTTATTTATGTTACTACTTAACCCCTTAGTGGTGAAGCCTTTTTGTGCCTTAATGACCAAGCCAAATTTTGGAAATCTGACGTGTGTCACTTTACAGAATAACTCTGTAAAGGTTTTGCATATCAAAGTGATTCTGTCATTGTTTTTTAGCCACATATTGTGCTTCATTTAGGTGGTAAAAAGAGACCAATAAAAATTGTGTATATTTATTGAAAAAGTGCCAAAAATGGGAACATTTTGTAAAAAAAATTGTCATTTTTTCACATTTTCAACTGTAATAGCTCAAATATGTGCAAACATACTATACAAAGTTTTGCTAAGATATATATTTCCATCTGTTTACTTTATTCTGGGAACACATTTGAAAAAATGGTATTTTTATTTTTAACCATTTAGGAGACGTACAAATTTAACAATTATTAACATTGTGACATTTCGTTTTCCTACACCAAGCCAAGGTTGCAAAGGTTCATAGGTGTCGAAATGATAGATACCCCCACAAATGACCCCATTTTAAAAAAATACACCTCTTAATGTATTCACTGAGGGGGGTCAGGAGTATTTTCAAAAATTAATGAAATTTCAGATTTTACAAATATGTCATTTTAACCCCTTAAGGACACGGCCTATTTTGGGTTTAAGGATCCATTTGTCAAAATCCATAGCTTTTTTATTTTTCCGTCTACACGGCCCTATAAAGGCTTGTTTTTGCGTGGCGAACTGTAGTTTTTATTGGTGCCATTTTTGGGTACATAAGGCTATATTGTAAACCTTCTAGTATTTTTTTTATGATAGCAGGGAGAGAAAACGCATCAATTCTGCCATAGATTTTTTTTTTAACAGGGTTAATCATGCAGCATAAATGACACGTCGCATAAAGTGGAAAACTGGCAGATATTATGACCTGCTGCCTGCAGGGAAGGGTAAGATAGTGATACTCCAGTCTGGTGCTACTCACAGAGTCAGGTAGGGGAAGGTCTTGCTTTGTTGTGACGCCAGCTCATGTACGGGTAGGGACCCATTCCGAACAAAACAATAATTGGAAAAAGTTGGAGAACTAAAATATAATGGGGGTAGACCCTCTTTTCCCTGGAGCACGTAGTATGGTACCTCAGTGCTGTTGGTAAGTTGGTAGGAAGGGACTGCAGGAATTGGGTTAAAAGTAAACGAAAACAAATTTATTCTACACAAGCAGAGAAAGGATCCGGTTACTTGCTTGCTCACATTAGATGACATTAATTCAAACAGCCAGAGAGGTTGCACATGAGTGCAAAAAATGCATCAGCGCTGCTTACAGGGGTCTGTAATCGCACAAAGAATCCACCGAGTAGTAATCTGTAAGCAGCGCTGATGCATTTTTTGCACTCACGTGCAACCTCTCTGGCTCATCCGTAGTGGGTACTATTTGCCAATAGCACCCACCATCATCAGCAGCTCTCCAGACCCAGCCCCCCTGGATTGGCGCAACGAATCCCCACCACCTATTTATATATACACCTGCGTATATATATATATGACTACAGGCTCGCTTGGATGTGGAGGTGATAGTGGGGCCAGTCCAGTCCTCACTTATCACCGGGTAAGTCGCATATATTCACCGGTTTACCCACCCTTATTATTGTGTATTGGTTTTCGGCTGGAGCGCCCTCCTGATCATTATTTTCTTCATTAATTCAAACAGTTCCAGTTATTGCTTACTTCTGCATTAGTGTTCAGAGGACTGCTATCAGAAACTGATGCCACTCACTGTGCTTTGCTTTCAAGCTTGTTCTCTCTAGCTGTGCCCATGTCTGGACGGCTTGCATCCTGTTCTTTTCATGCCTATAAATGGCTTGACTTAAGATCTTTCGCTAACCTCTTCTCTCTCTCTGGTAAAACAGTTCCTGTTCTTGTGGTACTCACACTTGTAGTTCTCCTTCCCACCACAATGGTTATTACTGGTGTCCTCCTTATTCCTTCCCAGTCTCCTAGGCCTTCTCTCTCACTTAGACCTAGCAGACTGCCGTAGCTCCGCCTACTCCTCGTATAGTGTCACACTAATCCAATCTAAAGGGAGGGTCCATTACCCAATCCCAGGCTGTTTCTGTCTCTGATACCTGGCTAAACACTCCCCAGACTGTTGCTAGGTGATCTATACTCTATATGGGGATGAGAAACATGACCAATGCATATTACACTGTGAGGAATATGAGCAAACCAACATGATAACACTTTACATTCATAAAGTTGATTTACCACTGAGATCATAGCAGGAAGTGATGGAGTACCCAATTCTGGGGTGCTACACTTGGATCATATTTTCAAAATACGTAAGTTTGGCAAGAGTCTGTTCCATGTTTTTAAATGTATCAAGGTATACATTACTACAAAAAAGGGGACACAACTGTATGTTTGCTATATGCTGTTTTTGATCTCACGTTTTTCCAATGGTGGTGGATTTTTTCTGCTTCACCTCCACCCACAACATGCCATCTGATCTCCATTGGCCCTGCACGTTACATGTCCTATAGTCACCCATGGTCTTTGTGAAAAATTGTTCATGTGCATAGACTCATAGCTCACATAATCAGAGGACAAGTCAACTGTTAAGTTTGTTTGGGCAAGTGAGCACCTGGCCCACACGAACATGGCCCAGAAGGATAGGGAACACCAGTTGAAACAAACACTGATTAACACCTCTCCCTATTTTCTACTACTGAAAATCACCAAGGGCCTACCTGAGAGAGGACATAGCCCCAATAAAGGCAGCCCAGCGGTCTTCAGATCCGGGGCCTTGCTGCTCCTAGGAACCCATGCACCCTGCATAGGACACATACACGTCACCACCGTTAGGGGCAACTGGACAGAGTAAGAAGAGACACAGAGCCATAATCACACCACACAGCAGCCAATACGCAAACAGTAGTAGCAGATGTTAACACTATAAATGCCTGGTATTAGTTGACATTTTGATCAAAATATGGAAGCTAGTGGGCCATGTCACAGCTCTCAGCAACACCGCTAGTCACTAACCAGCGACATAACCAAACAAAACCACAACACACAAACCTTTCTTGCAGCCACCACACATAGAACCTACTCACACCACACAGAGAGAGAATGAGAACAGAAGAAGCTGACCACACCCACACCTGGGGAGACAGCTGACCACACCCACACCTGGGGAGACAGCTCTTATGTGTATTGACCCCCAGTGATTGGCTGACTGGAATCACACACACGCCCAGCCAGCAGAATCCCCACCCCTGAGCAGGAAAGCTGCAGATCATCCATAGTACCACAGATCACAGGGGACAGATGTGCCACTACCCCCCCCCCCCCCATCCGTTTAAAAAAGGGGCCTCTGGACCCTTAAGGCATAAAAAAAACTATATGTATGCAACTCCTCCAAACACACATCTATAGAATCTATCTAAAAAGGCCCTGACACCAAGGCAAAGATGGCAAAAAGGAAGGAGGAATGAATAGTGCACCTAAAAACAGGACCACTGTGCCTCACACAACCGGCCTCAGTCACAGAAGTCTGCAAAAAAAAAAAAAAAAACTGTACGGCCCAGAGGAAAAAAAGTTGGGCACCACTCCAGCAGACACAACGTTCCATAGGACGTATCGATATGGGCCTAGTACTGGACATACAGCAGGAGAGGGCCTAAAACACAGGTAGATACACACAGGGAACCGAATAAAAAGGTAAACTGCGAACAGGCCTTACGGACAGAGCAGGACCTTACTGTGAATAGCACCAGGAGGCTGGACACAGGAACAGAACAGACAAAATAACTAGAGATGAGCGAACGTACTCGTCCGAGCTTGATATTCGTGCGAATATTACGGTGTTCGGGATGCTCGTTACTCGTAACGAGTACCACGCGGTGTTCCGGTTACTTTCAGTTTCCTCTCTGAGACGTTAGCGCGCTTTTCTGGCCAATTGAAAGACAGGGAAGGCATTACAACTTCCCCCTGTGACGTTCAAGCCCTATACCACCCCCCTGCTGTGAGTGGCTGGGGCGATCAGATGTCACCCGAGTATAAAAGTCGGCCCCTCCCGCGGCTCGCCTCAGATGTCTTGTGAGTTAGCTGAGGGAAAGTGCTGTTCTATTGGAGTTGCTGTAGGGAGAGTATTTGTAGTGAGTGTAGGCTTCAAGAACCCCAACGGTCCTTCTTAGGGCCACATCTACGTGTGTGCAGGCTGCTGTTAGCAGTGGAGAAATTTTTTTTTTCTCAAAATCGGCAGTGCAGAGCATTGCACCCGGTATTAGGGACAGAAGTGGTGCTTAGGCAGGGAGAGTGTTAGGAGTGAGTGTAGCCTTCAAGAACCTCAACGGTCCTTTCTAGGGCCACATTTAACTGTGTGGAGTACTGTGCAGGCTGCTGTTAGCTGTGTTGCTTTTTTTTTTTTTTTCTCAAAATCGGCGGTGCAGAGCATTGCACCCTGCATTGATACTACAGGCACAGAATTGTGTAGGCAGGGCCACAACACAGTTATTAGTCATTGAATAGACGCAGTGGGCCTTTTCTTTTTTAACAAAAGGGAAAAAAGTATATTTGCCCTGCCTCTGTCAGTCCTAAGGGCTCTGGGTACGTGTGTGCTGCGTGGAGAACCTAAAAAAATCAGACGCAACCAGCTACGGTTGAGTGCAGCCTTGCGCCAATTTCTTTCCTGCCTGGGAAATACCTGCTCTGCCACAGTTAATAACTCTGCAACAGGAAAGTTCTGTGACACTTTTGCAGGGCCGCAACACAGTTATATTAGTCATTGAATAGACGCAGTGGGCCTTTTCTTTTTTAACAAAAGGGGAAAAAGTATATTTGCCCTGTCTCTGTCAGTCCTAAGGGCTCTGGGTACGTGTGTGCTGCGTGGAGAACCTAAAAAAATCAGACGCAACCAGCTACGGTTGAGTGCAGCCTTGCGCCAATTTCTTTCCTGCCTGGGAAATACCTGCTCTGCCACAGTTAATAACTCTGCAACAGGAAAGTTCTGTGACACTTTTGCAGGGCCGCAACACAGTTATATTAGTCATTGAATAGACGCAGTGGGCCTTTTCTTTTTTAACAAAAGGGAAAAAAGTATATTTGCCCTGCCTCTGTCAGTCCTAAGGGCTCTGGGTACGTGTGTGCTGCGTGGAGAACCTAAAAAAATCAGACGCAACCAGCTACGGTTGAGTGCAGCCTTGCGCCAATTTCTTTCCTGCCTGGGAAATACCTGCTCTGCCACAGTTAATAACTCTGCAACAGTAAAGTTCTGTGACACTTTTGCAGGGCCGCAACACAGTTATTAAACTTATTATTCATTCACTAGAGGCAGTGGGCCTTTCCTTTTTAAAAAAAGTTAAAAAATTTTATTTGGCCTGCAGGCTTGCGCCAATTTCTTTCCTGCCTGTGAAATCAAATCACTGGTAATACAGCATGCTGAGGGGTAGGGGTAGGCCTAGAGGACGTGGACGCGGCCGAGGACGCGTAGGCCCAAGTGAGGGTGTGGGCACAGGCCGAGCTCCTGATCCAGGTGTGTCGCAGCCGACTGCTGCGCGATTAGGAGAGAGGCACGTTTCTGGCGTCCCCACATTCATCGCCCAATTAATGGGTCCATGCGGGAGACCTTTATTAGAAAATGAGCAGTGTGAGCAGGTCCTGTCCTGGATGGCAGAAAGTGCTTCGAGCAACCTATCGTCCAGCCACAGTTCTGCGCCGTCCACTGCTGCAAATCCGAATCCTCTGTCTGCTGCTCCTCCTTCCTCCCAGCCTCCTCACTCCACTACAATGACACATGCTCAGGAGCGGGAACACTCCCAGGAACTGTTCTCGGGCCCCTGCTCAGATTGGGCAGCAGTGGTTCCTCTCCCACCAGAGGAGTTTATCGTCACTGATGCACAACCATTGGAAAGTTCCCGGGGTCCGGGGGATGAGGCTGGGGACTTCCGGCAACTGTCTCAAGAACTTTCTGTGGGTGAGGAGGACGATGACGATGAGACACAGTTGTCTTGCAGTGAGGTAGTAGTAAGGGCAGTAAGTCCGAGGGAGGAGCGCACAGAGGATTCGGAGGAAGAGCAGCAGGACGATGAGGTGACTGACCCCACCTGGTGTGCAACGCCTACACAGGACAGGTCTTCAGAGGGGGAGGCAAGGGCAGCAGCAGGGCAGGTTGCAAGAGGCAGTGCGGTGGCCAGGGGTAGAGGCAGGGCCAGACCGAATAATCCACCAACTGTTTCCCAAAGCGCACCCTCGCGCCATGCCACCCTGCAGAGGCCGAGGTGCTCTAAGGTCTGGCAGTTTTTCACCGAGACGCCTGACGACCGACGAACAGTGGTGTGCAACCTTTGTCGCGCCAAGATCAGCCGGGGAGCCACCATCAACAGCCTCACCACCACCAGCATGCGCAGACATATGATGGTCAAGCACCCCACAAGGTGGGACGAAGGCCGTTCACCGCCTCCGGTTTGCACCGCTGCCTCTCCCCCTGTGCCCCAACCTGCCACTGAGATCCAACCCCCCTCTCAGGACACAGGCACTACCGTCTCATGGCCTGCACCCACACCCTCACCTCCGCTGTCCTCGGCCCCATCCACCAATGTCTCGCACCGCACAGTCCAGCCGTCGCTAGCGCAAGTGTTGGAGCGCAAGCGAAAGTACGCCGCCACGCACCCGCACGCTCAATCGTTAACCGTCAACATAGCCAGATTTATCAGCCTTGAGATGCTGCCGTATAGGGTTGTGGAAACGGAGGCTTTCAAAGCTATGATGGCGGCGGCGGCCCCGCGCTACTCAGTTCCCAGTCGCCACTACTTTTCCCGATGTGCCGTCCCAGCCCTGCACGACCACGTCTCCCGCAACATTGTACGCGCCCTCACCAATGCGGTTAGTGGCAAGGTCCACTTAACTACGGACACGTGGACAAGCACAGGCGGGCAGGGCCACTACATCTCCCTGACGGCACATTGGGTGAATTTAGTGGAGGCTGGGACAGAGTCAGAGCCTGGGACCGCTCACGTCCTACCCACCCCCAGAATTGCGGGCCCCAGCTCGGTGGTGGTATGTTCGGCGGTGTATGCTTCTTCCACTAAAGCACCCTCCTCCTCCTCCTCAACCTCTGTCTCGCAATCTAGATGTGTCAGCAGCAGCAGGACGTCGCCAGCAGTCGGTGTCGCGCGGCGTGGCAGCACAGCGGTGGGCAAGCGTCAGCAGGCCGTGCTGAAACTACTCAGCTTAGGAGATAGGAGGCATACGGCCCACGAACTGCTGCAGGGTCTGACAGAGCAGACCGACCGTTGGCTTGCGCCGCTGAGCCTCCAACCGGGCATGGTCGTGTGTGACAACGGCCGTAACCTGGTGGCGGCTCTGCAGCTCGGCAGCCTCACGCACGTGCCATGCCTGGCCCACGTTTTTAATTTGGTGGTTCAGCGCTTTCTGAAAAGCTACCCACGCTTGTCAGACCTGCTCGTAAAGGTGCGCCGGCTCTGCGCACATTTCCGCAAGTCCCACACGGACGCTGCCACCCTGCGGACACTGCAACATCGGTTTAATCTGCCAGTGCACCGACTGCTGTGCGACGTGCCCACACTGTGGAACTCTACGCTCCACATGTTGGCTAGGCTCTATGAGCAGCGTAGAGCTATAGTGGAATACCAACTCCAACATGGGCGGCGCAGTGGGAGTCAGCCTCCTCAATTATTTTCAGAAGAGTGGGCCTGGTTGGCAGACATCTGCCAGGTCCTTCGAAACTTTGAGCAGTCTACCCAGGTGGTGAGCGGCGATGCTGCAATCATTAGCGTCACCATTCCTCTGCTATGCATCTTGAGAAGTTCCCTGCAAAGCATAAAGGCAGCCGCTTTGCGCTCGGAAACAGAGCCGGGGGAAGACAGTATGTCGCTGGATAGTCAGAGCATCCTCCTGTCTATATCTCAGCGCGTTCAGGAGGAGGAGCATGAGGAGGATGAGGAGGAGGGGGAAGAGACAGCTTGGCCCACTGCTGACGGTACCCATGCTGCTTGCCTGTCATCATTTCAGCGTGTATGGCCTGAGGAGGAGGAGGAGGAGGAGGATCCTGAAAGTGATCTTCCTAGTGCGGACAGCCATGTGTTGCGTACAGGTACCCTGGCACACATGGCTGACTTCATGTTAGGATGCCTTTCTCGTGACCCTCGCGTTACACGCATTCTGGCCACTACGGATTACTGGGTGTACACACTGCTCGACCCACGCTATAAGGAGAACCTTCCCACTCTCATTCCCGAAGAGGAAAGGGGTTCGAGAGTGTTGCTATACCACAGGACCCTGGCGGACAAGCTGATGGTAAAATTCCCATCCGACAGCGCTAGTGGCAGAAGGCGCAGTTCCGAGGGCCAGGTAGCAGGGGAGGTGCGGAGATCGAGCAGCATGTACAGCCCAGGCAGTGCAACAGTCTTTAAGGGCCTGGACAGCTTTATGGCTCCCCAGCAAGACTGTGTCACCGCTCCCCAGTCAAGGCTGAGTCGGCGGGAGCACTGTAAAAGGATGGTGAGGGAGTACGTAGCCGATCGCACGACCGTCCTCCGTGACGCCTCTGCCCCCTACAACTCCTGGGTGTCGAAGCTGGACACGTGGCCTGAACTCGCGCTGTATGCCCTGGAGGTGCTTGTTTGTCCTGCGGCTAGCGTCTTGTCAGAGAGGGTGTTTAGTGCGGCTGGGGGAATCATCACAGATAAGCGTACCCGCCTGTCAACCGACAGTGCCGACAGGCTAACACTCATCAAGATGAACAAAGCCTGGATTTCCCCAGACTTCTCTTCTCCACCAGCGGACAGCAGCGATAAGTAAGCAATACGTAGGCTGCACCCGCGGATGGAAGCTACGTTCTCTCTCACCATCCAAAACGGGGACATTTCTGCTTCATCAATCTGTGTCTAATATTCCTCCTCCTCCTGCTCCTCCTCCTGAAACCTCACGTAATCACGCTGAACGGGCAATTTTTCTTAGGGCCACAAGGCTCACTCATCTAATTTTTCTAAACAATTTTTATATGTTTCAATGCTCTTAAAAGCGTTGAAACTTTAACTTGAACCAATTTTTTGTTAAACTGGGCTGCCTCCAGGCCTAGTTACCACTTAAGCCACATTAACCAAAGCAATTAATGGGTTTCACCTGCCATCTTGGTTGGGCATGGCCAATTTTTACTGAGGTACATTAGTACTGTTGGTACACCAATGTTTTGGGGCCCTCACCTACAGTGTAATCATAGCAATTTGTATGTTCTTCGCCTGCACTCATGGTACAGAAGTGTGTGTGGGGTTGGCCTACACTTTAGCTACATAAATGTAACTTGGGCCTTGGCTATACTGCAGCTACTGAAATGGAACTAAGGCTGCGCTCCCACTATACTGCTGCTTCGGAATTGTTACTGGGGCCTGTGTAGGCTGCTACTATTACTGAAATGGAACTAAGACTGTGCTCCCCCTATAATGCTGCTAGTGATATGTTAGTGGGGCCTGTCGCTAATGCTACGGCTGAAATGTTACTAATTCTGGGCTCTGCCTATACCGCTGCTAATGGTATGTCTCTGGGGTGTGGAAACAGAGGCTTCCCAAAGACATGATGGCGGCGAGGCCATTTCCCACCAACGCTGTTACTGTTAAGGTGCATATAACCACGGACACGTGGAGAGGACACGTAGTGCCTCCAAAACATCCCCCGCCACGGCCCACTTAATCCTGGCCACATTCCGAAAACCAACAAAATAAAACCGCGCTACTAGGTCCGCAGTCACCACCACATTACCACCAACGCGGTTACTGTAAAGGTACATATTACCAGTCTGACTGGGGCATGCAGTGTTGGCCGGAGCCCACCTGCATTAAGCACGACATTACTACCTCAGCTGTGTTGGGCAATGCAATGGGATATTTCTATGTACCGCCGGTGGCTTCCTGGCACCCACCCATGCTGTGGGTCCACAGGGAATTATAAATGCATCTGTTTCCACTTGTAAAGAACCCCAGTCAGACTGGGGCATGCAGTGTGGGCCGAAGCCCACCTGCATTAAGCACGACATTACTACCTCAGCTGTGTTGGGCAATGCAATGGGATATTTCTATGTACCGCCGGTGGCTTCCTGGCACCCACCCATGCTGTGGGTCCACAGGGAATTATAAATGCATCTGTTTCCACTTGTAAAGAACCCCAGTCTGACTGGGGCATGCAGTGTGGGCCGAAGCCCACCTGCATTAAGCACGACATTACTACCTCAGCTGTGTTGGGCAATGCAATGGGATATTTTTGTGTATCGCCGGTGGGTTCCAGGGAGCCACCCATGCTGTAGGTGCACACGGAGTTTAACCTACATGTGTCCACTTGTAAAGAACCCCAGTCTGACTGGGGCATGCAGTGTGGGCCGAAGCCCACCTGCATTAAGCACGACATTACTACCTCAGCTGTGTTGGGCAATGCAATGGGATATTTCTATGTACCGCCGATGGCTTCCTGGCACCCACCCATGCTGTGGGTCCACAGGGAATTATAAATGCATCTGCTTCCACTTGTAAAGAACCCCAGTCTGACTGGGGCATGCAGTGTGGGCCGAAGCCCACCTGCATTAAGCACGACATTACTACCTCAGCTGTGTTGGGCAATGCAATGGGATATTTCTATGTACCGCCGGTGGCTTCCTGGCACCCACCCATGCTGTGGGTCCACAGGGAATTATAAATGCATCTGTTTCCACTTGTAAAGAACCCCAGTCAGACTGGGGCATGCAGTGTGGGCCGAAGCCCACCTGCATTAAGCACGACATTACTACCTCAGCTGTGTTGGGCAATGCAATGGGATATTTTTGTGTATCGCCGGTGGGTTCCAGGGAGCCACCCATGCTGTAGGTGCACACGGAGTTTAACCTACATGTGTCCACTTGTAAAGCACCCCAGTCTGACTGGGGCATGCAGTGTGGGCCGAAGCCCACCTGCATTAAGCACGACATTACTACCTCAGCTGTGTTGGGCAATGCAATGGGATATTTTTATGTACCGCCGGTGGGTTCCAGGGAGCCACCCATGCTGTCGGTCAACAGGGACTTCACAATAGGGAGTTGTACCTGCCTGTGTCTATGAATTAAAAAGCCCGGTCTGACTGGGGCATGCAGAGACACCTTGACAGAATGAATAGTGTGTGGCACATAGGTTCCCCATTGCTATGCCCACGTGTGCAGCTCCTGATGGCGGTGGCACAGGATTCTATTTCTCATTGCTTCTGTACAGCATTGTGGGCTATCGCCCCGCCCCTTTTAAAGAGGGTCGCTGCCTAGCCGTGCCAACCCTCTGCAGTGTGTGCCTGCGGTTCCTCGTCATGGCAGACGCACTTCTAAATAGACATGAGGGTGGTGTGGCATGAGGGCAGCTGAAGGCTGCGCAGGGACACTTTGGTGTGCGCTGTGGGGGGGAGGGGGGGCGGTTGGGCAGCATGTAACCCAGGAGAAGTGGCAGTGGAGTGTCATGCAGGCAGTGATTGTGCTTTGTTGGAGGTAGTGTGGTGCTTAGCAAAGGTATGCCATGCTAATGAGGCCTTTTCAGAAGTAAAAGTTTTTGGGAGGGGGGGGCCCCACTCTTGCCGCTATTGTGGCTTAATAGTGGGACCTGTGAACTTGAGATGCAGCCCAACATGTAGCCCCTCGCCTGCCCTATCCGTTGCTGTGTCGTTCCCATCACTTTCTTGAATTGCCCAGATTTTCACACAAGGAAACCTTAGCGAGCATCGGCGAAATACAAAAATGCTCGGGTCGCCCATTGACTTCAATGGGGTTCGTTACTCGAAACGAACCCTCGAGCATCGCGAAAAGTTCGTCCCGAGTAACGAGCACCCGAGCATTTTGGTGCTCGCTCATCTCTAAAAATAACTAGTGGACGGGTAGATCAGACATTGGACGGAATACAGACATAAACCAATTTCAACAGTAACACAGACTTGTCACTAACATAACGTAACATTATGCACCATAATATAAGATAGATGTGTGACTAACAATGAAACATCAGGCAACACAATGCAACATAATATTGAACATATTAACATACAACACACAGAGAGAGAATGAGAGCAGAGACAGCTGACCACACCCACACCTGGGATGTACTGATCTAGGACGATTGGCTGACTGGAGACACACACATACCCAGCCAGCCCAATCCCCCATACGTGAGCAGGAAAGCTGCAGATCATCCGTAGTACCACAGATCGCAGGAGACAGACGTGTGGCATCTACTTATTACATGCACAATTAGTGCACTGGATGCATGCAGACAGTGGGGAAAGGCTAATGAAGGTAAGTATGACAGTCATATTCTGAGATTCAGAGCTTCAGCTCCTATGAGTCCATAACTTTAGTTAAATGACTGCTGTTGGCTCATGTAAACAGACCCCGAGTCTACCAATCACAAAGATTGTAGTGTGCAAACAGCATCTGAACGATATCTGATTGTAGGGAATATAAAGGCTTTAGTTTAAGACAATTATACACAGATGAGGAAGAAGAGAATTGGTTCTATCAGAACAAAACATTTGTGGGTGTAAACGGCCAACTCAGACCCAATTCATCATCTCAAAGATGGGTCTGATTTCTCAGAACTCAGTGTGTGGAATTGCAGATGAAGTGATCTCATAGCATGCTGCTGATGGATTCACCATCCAATAGTGTTAGATTTGATTTCCCTGTTATTGAATTGCTTCTAATACACACCTCCTAACTTACACTATGAGCAACTAAAAGAGGGAAATTTCTTGCAGTGCGCGAACTTGTCACATCAAATTTTTTTAAGGCAGGTCATGCCCATTTTATCTTTAGCCACACCCATAGTGATCCCCTCATGGTAATAGTGCTGCATTCTGTTGAATGAAGGCTTCCCTATTGAGACATGAAACATCTATAGATAATAGTTATAGCTGGTAAATTTATAAAGGCTAATGTAAAATTTGATGTTACAGTGGCATCTAGTGGCCAGTTTGTATACCAACACCTCTGAATTGTTTACCCTGGACAATTTTCTCATTGGTCGTCTTCAAGTCACTCATCATGAAGGAGAGGAAATGCAGCAGCTGAACTAAAACAAGTATAAGTAGAGACCGGTCTCTAGGCTAGCACTATAGTGTGCACACTTAAAAATCAACTGAGTCAGAACTATAACTTCTGAGTGGTCCCTTACCATCATTTTTGAGCTTGGAACTGTATTGCCTTCATTTGTTCTGCTATGTACTGGAAAGTGCTCCCCAAACCCTACGGGACACCAGAGCAACTAATGGAGGCTGAATGATTAGACTCTAAATATTTAATGCACTTGGATTTGTCCACATTGCTGATTATATAAATGGACTGATCAAAGAAAACTTACACTGTCCTGCTTAAGTAGTTTGCTGACTAGTTATTACCAGAGGGTAGTATAATACTATCAGAGCATAGTGCGGGTCCATGTTTAATGCCCCCGTCCATTGCCCCCTGAATCACGCCGGCCCACGCTTCCCATAGCATTGCTATGGAAAGCGCCGGCACCTGTCCACGAGCGGAGAATCATTGCGATTCTCCACTCACGGCGGGCAATTCACAGCATGCTGCAAATTGTCCTGATTCTCCACAGTCAGCCTATTAGATAGAGCTGACCGACAGAGATTTGCCAGCGGCTCCTGCTCCTGGGCGGCGGCTCCCGAGGCGGAGCTTCGCCGCGAGATACCGCATCGCCCGTGGACAGGGGTCCTAAGACTAATTTTGGTTTGTGAAGACCATCAGATTTGATAAGTCACTGTTTAATCACACAGGTCAAAATCTCCTTGCTCCTAATTATTTATAACTGAACAAGAAATCCCGCAAACTGTCTTTGTTCCTCCAGATTTTCTGTTGTATCCTGAGCCTTGCCTACTACTATGGTCATACTACACTTTCTAATAATGCTGCCCCCCCCCATAACCCTTTATCTCACAGAGGATAGCATGACTCCTCCCCCTAACCCTGGATACACTGCACTCTGTGAGCGGGAGCCAATGGTAGGAGTCAAATTATTCTTCTCTACAGAGTGCAGCATCCAGCCGCCATCCTATGAGTGAGATGAATGTCCTAACATTGTAGAATGGAAAACTGGAGCTTGGAGTGGGTACCAGCCGGTAGAGATGAGCGAGTATACTCGCTAAGGCACATTACTCGAGCGAGTAGTGCCTTAGCCGAGTATTTCCCCGCTCGTCTCTAAAGATGCGGGGGGCGGGGACCCGCGGGGGAGAGCGGGGAGATCTCTCTCCCCCCCAGCTCCCTGCCACAACTCACCTGTCACCCGCGCCGGCCCCCGAATCTTTAGAGACAAGCGGGGAGATACTCGGCTAAGGCACTACTCGCTCGAGTAATGTGCCTTAGCGAGTATACTCGCTCATCTCTACAAGCGGGTGGAAACAGAAGAATCGGTGAGCTTTAGACAGGTCTACCTCCCAAGCCAAATGAGCAATTTCATTAAATGGGTTGTCTCATCAAAATTTCTCATAAAAAAAAACTTTAAAACCCCCCCCAAAAAATAACTGATATTGTGGGGAATCCATGTATGGAAAATATAATATTACATATTAGCCACATAATACATGACTGGGCAGAGAGCTGCTGTATTGTTAGTGGTGTCCCATCCTGGCTAGTAGAAAGGACACCAAGTGGGGGACTTCCCTCTCTCCTCTAATAAGGCATAAGTGGGATGTCTATGGCAGATGTAGCCGTAAGTGTCACACCTTGGCCCTGGTACCAGTAGGGCCCAAGGACCCCTCTGCCATATAAGACACATGTATTATACATGGCACATGGTAGTTGTGAGCTATGCTATGGTGACTTACCTAACTAGGTACCATCCATGGTCCTCTGGTTATACCCATGTAGGGTGGCCCCAGCCCATCCCTAAGGGTGGCTTCACAAGAGCGTGTTTTTGTGCGTACATAGGTGCGCACCCATGTATGTGCAAAATCACGCGTGAATACAGGTCCGTGCATTGTTTTCAATGGAGCCGCGGCTGCTGCCGGCACCCCTGCATTCTTTTTCAGGGAAGGACTTTACATATAAGCCCTTCCCTGAAGAAGAAAAATCTTAGTGTAAAAACAAACAAACAAACAAAAAACAAACAAAAAAAAATCCCCAAAACTTACCTATCCGTCGCTGCCGTGACCCCCACGGGGATGGAAAACACATCTGCCCCATGCGGAAGTGTGACACATCTGTGACAGATACAGTAGAGGAATTCTTTAATTCTCTACCGCAGCTGTCACACTTCAGCTGCGGTAGAGGATTCTGCTGCCGGCAATTGATTTCAGGGAAGGGCTTTAAATATAAGCCCTACCTTGAAAATCAAGTAAAAGTGGTTTAAAAAACAAAAACAAACAAAAAAAAAAAAAAAAAACCACTCACCTTGCTTCAGCTGCCGGGGCTCAGCCGTGTCTTCTCCTACTGTCCCCTGCACTGTGGTGCTGATCTATCAGCAGGCGGAGATTAAAAATCCCCGCCTGCTGAAGGAGCTGAATGTGATTGGCCAATCACAGGCAGCTCTTCCCGAATGAATGACAGTCCGATCTATCAAAGTAATGCATTTTGTTTACCCAGCACGGTGAACGTTGTTAGAAAATGAAAAAAAAAGCCAGAATTGCGCTTTTTTGGTCACTACATCTTCACGAAAAAATGTAATAAAAAAAAAGGAATCAAACAGTCATATGTACTCCAAAATGGTAACAATAGAAACTATAGGACATCCGGAAAAAAACTATATAAATTTGGTATAAATTTGACCCACAAAAGAGAGTTATCAGGTCATTTTTGGTGCAATGTGTATGCCGTAGAAAAAAGATGCACCCAAAGATGGCGGAATTTTGGTTAAATTGGTTTAAAGTTTTTCAGTACATTATATGACACATTATAGAGTTCCATTGAAAAATACAACTTGTCCCACAAAATCACCCCGCAGACATCTACGTCGATGGTTAAATTAAAGTTATAATTTTTTAAAAGGGGGGAGGAAACACCTGAAAATGGATTTTAAAAAAGGGCAGCGTCTTAAGGCTTTAATGACAGGGCCTATTTTGGACATAGGGACGCAACGATTTTTGGGGGATTTTTAACTCCACTTTTCAAAATCCATAACTTTTTTATTTTTCCATCAGCACGGCCGTATTAGGGCTTGTTTTTGCGTGGCAAACTGTAGTTTTTAAATCGGTCCTATTTTTGGGTTCATAGACTATGTTAAAATTTTTATTCATATTTTTTGAGATCAGTAAGATAAAACACAAATGCTGCCATTTTGTTTCATTTGTTTTTTTTTTTACAGCGTTAATCATACGGTATAAAAATATGTTTTTTCTGAGGTCAGTCCAATTATGATGCTACAAAATTTTTTTATAATTTGTTTAGGTTTTCTTTTAACTTTTCCATAATAAAACCCCTTGCTTTGGAAATTATTTTTTTCTACATCGCTGCATTCAAAGTCCTTTAACTTATTTTTCTGTGGACTAAGCTCTGTGAGGGAGGGCTTTTTTCACGTGAAGAGCTATAGTGTTTATTGGTACCATTTTGGGGTACAAACAGCTTTTTTGATTGCTCCAATTGCTTTCATTATGAGGAAAAATTAGGAAAATAAGTATTTTGCATCCGTTTTTAGTTTTTTTTTACGCTTCTTGCCGTGCAGGATAAATAGTGTGCTCAATTTATTGTACGGGTTGTTACAGATATGATGATACCAAATATGTGGAATTTTTGAAATTTTCATTTTCTTATACAAATGGGCAAATGAGTGCAAAAAAAAAAAGGGGGGGGGGGGGAGGGTTGAATTTTTTTTTTATTTTTTATTTTTTTACACTTTTTATATTTCTGTAGGGAACTTGAGCCATAGCAGCTATGATAAAGCATTGCAGGACTTTTGTACTACAATGTCTTTTCGCTTGTAATAGCACTCATAGGCAATAGCAAACTGGGAAGACAGCATCTGGCGTCCTGTTACCATGGCAACCCAATAGCCCTCTGATTACATTGTGTGGATCCGATGATGTCACAGAGGGAGTGCCTTCCTTTTGTGAACCCTTTACATGCTGCGAACTACATAGATCATGACATGTGGGGGGTAAAAGTGGAGATCTGTGTTCTCATTAACCTCCGCTGTTGCAGCGGGAGGTCAGCTATCTGTAACAGTCGACTCCCACTGCAAGATGGCGCGGGCTCAGCTTCTAATCCCGCGTCATCCACATGACATAAGTTTGCATCATGGTGCGTTAAAGGGGTTGTCCCGTGAAAGCAAGTGGGGTTATACACTTCTGTATGGCCATATTAATGCACTTTGTAATATACATCGTGCATTAAATATGAGCCATACAGAAGTTATACACTTACCCACTCCGTTGCTGGCGTCCCCGTCTCCATGGCTCCGACTAATTTCTGTATCTTCTGCCTTCTTTAGACGCGCTTGCGCAGTCCTTACTTCTTCTCTGTGGACGAGCCGCTTCAGCGTGCTCACGCGATACAGCTCATCTGCGCAGCCTTTGACCGGAGAAGAACTATGAACGTGAGCAGACCAGGACTTCCTGAGCAGCATCACAGCAGACCCCGGTGCCTTTCCCAGGAGCAGTGACCAGGTGAGGGGTCTGGGGGTTGACTGTCAGGGGGCCATGGGTGACTTTTAGGGCGTTGCGAGACTGTCGGGCCGTAGACTGACTGCAGGAGTCTGGGGGTTAGTGTCGGGGGCCGGGGCCTAGCGCCGGGGAGCCGGGGCCTAGCGCCGCTTACCTGCTGCCTGGCGATGGGTTGCTGTGGCCCAAGAGCGTGTGCCATGGTCGGCCGCGTTCAATCCCAAGGCCCGGTCGGTGGCTGTGGGGTCCGGTCGGTGGTCGCGGTGGGTGCCGGTCGGCGTCCGCAGGGCGTCTGGTTGTCAGGGAGACACAGCTGGTAGCTGACTCCTCCCTTGGCCGGCCTCTCAACTGACCCCACCTCCCTACTGCACGTTGTGCAGTCCAGCCAATGGGGTGGCTGGAATCGGCATTACATGCAATAGAGGTCCCCGCCTCCCGCGATGACTTCATCAATTGCATCACGTGACTGGTGTCCTGGGAGCGCGCACGCAGGGCTACAGCAAGCGCGGTGCACCGTGGGAGAATACCCGCGCTACACCATGGGAAAGGACCGGCGCCATCTTTAAAGAAGAAGTTTTATCAGTTCATGAAATGCTCTAATAGTGAGTAGAAACCATCTTTAAAAACGCTTTACACGTGTATATTGTGAGGTTTGCTTTAGAAGAGGGACTGGGCAGAAAAAAAATTTCAATTTTGCCTCGGGACAACCCCTTTAAGTACCCCGCAGCCAAGTAATCTTGTGTCATATAGCGATAAAGAGTTAATGATCATATGCAACATTTTTCTTCAGCATCTCTAATGCTCACCACCCAGCGGGTAATTACACGACTCGTCGGCCCGCTTGCTTATTAGGTTTTGGTGACTAAAGTGAATTATGATGGCCGATAGAAAGAACAGATCAACTTGATCCCATATGAAACAAATGCTTCCTTTTCCATGATTACAGTTTAGTTGACTAATCTATAGTCGGACTGTAGGACGAAGATCTGACCTCATCTGCTATTGTGGTGGAAGTCATCACACCTGATCCATTCTTTTTACAGCCCATAATGCATTGTGATAAGTTTCCTTACTGACTCCGAGCATCGGGTTCATGCGTTGAGTATGTTAAAGGGGTTGTCCCGCGCCGAAACGGGTTTTTTTTTTTTCAACCCCCCCCCCCCGTTCGGCGCGAGACAACCCCGATGCAGGGAAGTAAAGGAAGCTTACCGGAGCGCTTACCTTAATCCCCGCGCTCCGGTGACTTCAATACTTACCGCTGAAGATGGCCGCCGGGATCCTCTGTCTTCGTGGACCGCAGCTCTTCTGTGCGGTCCACTGCCGATTCCAGCCTCCTGATTGGCTGGAATCGGCACGTGACGGGGCGGAGCTACACGGAGCCGCTCTCTGGCACGAGCGGCTCCATAGAAGATTACAGAAGACCCGGACTGCGCAAGCGCGGCTAATTTGGCCATCGGAGGCCGAAAATTAGTCGGGCTCCATGGGAACGAGGACGCCAGCAACGGAGCAGGTAAGTATAAAACTTTTTATAACTTCTGTATGGCTCATAATTAATGCACAATGTATATTACAAAGTGCATTATTATGGCCATACAGAAGTGTATAGACCCACTTGCTGCCTCGGGACAACCCCTTTAATACTTGTGCTATCTGTACTATTTGGGGAGTTTGGGGGGACTGAAAACATCCTGACTATGTGGAAGGGGCAACATAGAAATGATAAGGGCCCATAATGAATTATGAGATAATGGTATTATGTATAATGTCCAGTCCTATAAATAATAATGGCATACCAGTTATCTAGATTCTCACTAACCTATTATCTCTTTAATAGTGCAGAGAGAGAGAGAGTTTGCGAGTTTTAGCGATAAAAATTATGGAGGATTTTAAGCAGATTTATCGAGATGAGATGTAAGTATTCTTTTGTAAGACCCCTGAATGATATATAGATACATGGAAGGATATCAGGAAAGCAAATGTAAGAAGGTGCAACCAACTTATTATAGAAACCAGGATAATGGAGCCAAAACCCAACAGCCCATAAGGATGAGCCATAGGGAAGATACAAATGCTATTAGAGCCATAAAAATGTAACATATAACAGTATGTCAGACATGTCGGACTGGAGCACCTCGGGCCTCCAGTGAAAATGCATCTAGGGCCCACCCTACAGCTACATGCAGATAAAAATATAAAAAATATCATTGCATCCTTATAGCCAAAAACAGGCCAGTCCATAAGGGGTTAACCTGACCACCTATAGACTTTCCTTTATACTTCCAGTTATCATATTATCCTTTGGTCACATTAGCTGCCAGAACTAAATTTCTAAATATGTGATGTTTTGTTCAACAGAGAAGAGCCCATCATGAGCCAGTATGATGACATCGTTGTGTAAGTACAGAATCCTCTACAATGTGCTTATTGTATATAGGCACCATATGTTACACTACATTACAGATAGTTAATACATGATGTGTCAGTCGGTACACGGGACACATTCATGCCCGGAGCGGATTATACAACATATAGTAGCGAGACAATGTCCTAGATTGTCACCATCTTGTTTATTGTCTAACAGGGTCCGCTGGGTGGAGGACAGTTTTCGTGTGTATCATCGAGATATAACTGATCTAGAAATAAAAACCATCATGGATTATATGTAAGTATTTAACTGTAAGACCCCACAATACTGACTGTTACCCCAATATCTGGTGCTAATTCCCCCAGACATGGCCCCACTCATCAGATAATCACACCACAGGGACAAGGGGCCATATATAACACTAATATAATAGTGGGAATGCAGAAGTGGAGAGAAGCAAATAGCAGCATCTAACCCCGACAGGCAAAATAATCCCTTATACAATCACCAGTAAATATCCTCTACAATCTGATTGAGTGTTGCAGAAAATTCCTTGCTTCATATTTCATAGATTCGTTCATATAAATATTCTTTTTTGACCATTATTTAACCCGTTATGTCATATTTACATTGTTCTTTTTTCATGTCTTCCGCATATCAAAACAGCCAATTGAGGAAAATACCCCAGTCAGTGATCAGTAAGTATCTTCCAGCATAATGACCCCATCTCTCTAGTGATAATCTACAATGCAGTTATCAAATAAATACGCTATATATATATATATAAAAAATATGTTATTTGTTGTTCAGTAGAGAAGACGTCAAGGAGGAGTACAAAAAAAAAAAAAAAAAAAATCAGATCACACCTGATTTGGGACGGTATCAAAAATGGCTGTATGTGACAACACCAACATGTAAGTAGAGAATCATCTACAATGTACTTATTGCATAAACACTACATATTACATGACATTATAGATATTTATGTTTAGATTATACATATGTTCTGTTTATCCATAAACCCATGTACCCCACAATGGTGTAATTAGAAAAAATAAGTTACCCCACTAAAAACAAGCCCTTGTGTGGATCCGCTAGTGGCAACATTTATAGCTATTAGAACATGCAAATGAAAAAAATGTCAAGTCACTGCGTTCTTAAAGCCAAAGTAGACCAGTTATAAAATGGTTAACCCGATCACCTGTAGATTTTCTTTTTAGACTAGCAGTTATTACATTATCCTTTGGTCACATTAGCTGCCAGAACTACATTTCTATATATGTGATGTTTTGTTCAACAGAGAAAAAGATGCCATCAAGAGCAGATCGGATACCATCGTTGAGTAAGTAGAAAATACTCTATAATGTGCTTATTTTATAAGGCAACATCTATTACACTATATTAGATAGTTAAAAGATGTTTCGGTCGGTACACAGACGCATTCATTGCAGGCGCTGATTATACATCTTATAGAGTTAGACGATGTCCTAGATTGTCACCATCTTGTTTATTGTCTAACAGGGTCCGCTGGGAGGAGGACGGTTTCAGAGTTTATGGACAGGTTATAACAGCTGAAGATATAAAAAACATCATGGATTGTAAATATTTAACTATAAGACCCCACAATACTGACTGTTACCCCAATATCTGGTGCTAAGCCCCGCAGACATGACCCCCACTCATGAGATAATCACACCGCAGGGACAATGGGCTGTATATAACACTATTATAATAATAGCGGGAATGTAGAAGTGGAGAGGAGCTAAAAGCAGCGTCCAACCAGAAACAAGCAAATAATACAAGATAATCTTCTATATATAAAAACGAATGTCTGTCTGTTTGTCCTTTATGCATTACTACACCATTCATCTGATCACCACGAAACTTTGGGAAGTTGTTGGGTACACTCCGTCGAAGGTGACGCGGTCAAAGGTTTTATTATTTTTTCAGCGAATTAGCGAGCATTGTCGACAGTTACCGCGTGTGAAATGTGGAATAATTTGTATTCATTGTGAACATCCAATCACCGCTCTCACTCAATACATTTACACACATTTTTTTCATCATGAGTTTAATCGATTTCATTTCTCATAATCTTTCAAATACTGGATTTTTCCATTTATTTATTTTAAGCAAATTTGTGAGCATCGTCGACAGTTATGCCGCCAAATGGAAATCGATTGGTCGATCACATCTCAAGCATGAAAGAAAAAGGCTTTACAAGCTTCAGAAACAGACGAGCAACGGGAAACAAGATTAGAAGCTGTTCAACTACAAAATGCTCAAGCCTTTTCTTCTCAAACGAACGAGCAACGAGAATCCAGACTGGAAACCGATCGATTACGCACTGCTCAAGCCCGCTCGAATGAAACAGGAGAGCAACGAGAATCAAGATAGGAAGCTGATCGAGTCCGCACTGCTCAAGCCTGTTCGAATGAAACATTTGACCAACGGAGAGCAAGACTGGGAACCAATCAAGAATGCAATGTTCTATGCAGATGGACACTACGCGCTCATTTGAATATCGCTGCGTTCCATTACGATGCTGATTATGATTACAGTCTTCATCTAAGTGTCGTTATTGGAAAAAGGGACAACTTATGCAAATTTTGCCGTGCATTGTAATTCAAGAATGAAACTCTAGGAATGTGCTGCGCAGGTGGAAAAGTGAAATTACCTGAATTGCATTTACCACCCGAACTATTATCAACGTTGGTATCAGGTGGCACAAGCAAGTCTAAACATTTCGTGGCAAACATACGCAAGTACAATTCATGTTTCCAAATGACATAGTTCGGTGCAACAGAAATCATATGTGACAATAACATGCCAACCTTCAAAGTCCAAGGGCAAATTTATCATCGTGCTGGATCACTTCTACCACTGCCGCATTCAGATCACAAATTTCTCCAAATTTATTTCATGGGAACCACTGATGAACAAGTTGATCAACGTTGTCGATTCAATAGCAGCACTAATCGAGAAATTGTTGCTGCATTACAAAATTTATTCGATCAACACAACCAATTAGTTCAACTGTTCAGGATGGCCCTCGAGCGAATGCCAGCTGATTACGTTGTTGTCATTAGAGCTGGCAAAACACCAGCCGGCCAACACGAAAGACAATACAACGCACCAACAATTAATGAAGTGGCGATCGTCATAGTTGGCGAAGAATTTAACTCGCGTGATATAGTTCTTCATCGCAGAGATGGTAATCTTCACCAAGTCTCCAAAACTCATCGCTCATACGATGCATTGCAATATCCAATTTTATTCTGGCAAGGAGAAGATGAATATCATTTCAACATCAAAATGAGAAATCCATAAACGCATCAGGAGACCAATAAGAAAGTCAGTGCCATTACTATTCATATCGATTGATGATTCATGAGAACCCAGACAATCACATTTTGAAATGTCGGTAATTGGTCCATCAATATATTGTTGATATGTATGCAAAAACTGAGACCGAATGACTTCTCTTCATTCCATTGAGTCAAACCAAACTGCATTCAGAAGAATATATTCATTTACACAATGCAATTGCTACTGATGGCAATCCCAATGAACTGGGAAAAATGGTCATACTGCCGGCTACATTCACAGCAAGCCCACGGCACAAACATGAATACGCACAAGATGCAAGGACTTATGTTCGTGCATATGGCCGTCCAGATTTTTTCATAACATTCACGTGCAATCCTACGTGGGATGAAACTAAAGAACTTCTGTTGCCTGGACAATTGTCTTCGGATCGCTATGACATCATCGCACGTGTGTTCAAACAAAAATTAAAATCTATGATGGATTTCATTCATTGTCAAACATCATGTTTTTGGGGAGACACGCTGTTGGATGTATTCCATTGAATGGCAGAAAAGAAGATTACCGCATGCACACATTTTGATTTGGTTGATCGATAAAATTACACCAGACAAAATTGATGAAGTCATCTCAGCAGAAATCCCAGATGTCGACATTGATCCAGGCTTAGGTCGAACAGTGCATTCAGCACTGAAATTGCCGTTGAATTTGCAAACCACTGACACGCCAACATGCAATATCACCAAAAATTCTGGAATGCCCAAAGTTCTCCAAACATGTGAACTTATCATATGGGACGGCACAAAAAAAGCATTGGAAAGCGCTTGAGCGTACACTGCAAGATTTGAGGGGAAATGCACAACCCTTCGGTGGAGCACTAATTTTATTGTCTGGTGATTTTCGACAAACTCTGGCAGTTATACCACATTCAACACGCGCTGATAAACTTAATGCATGTCTCAAATCATCAGTTCTATGGCGACATGTAAAGAAATTGACTTTGAAAACCAATATGCGTGTTCAACTACAAAATGATGCATCCGTCGAACGTTTCGCAAAACAATTGCTGGATATTGGGAATGGGAAGATGGCAATCGACAGATCTACACAATGTATTACATTGCCAACAAACTTTGGTAAGATGACATCAATCAAAGACGAATTGATTCAAATAGTTTTCCCAAATATCACGCGGAATTACAAAAATCATCAGTGGCTCAGTGCACTGCTATATTAGCAGCTACCAACAACGATGTCAATGCCAGCAATTTCAGCATTCAAAACGTAATACCAGGCGAAGCGACAACGTATAATTCCATCCATACTGTGATGAATCAAGACGAAGTTGTCAATTACCCAACGGAATTCTTGAATTCACTTGATTTTCCAGGTATGCCACCGCACTTTAACATTAAAAATAGGCGTGCCTATCATTCTTCTCCAAAACATCAATCCACCACCACTTTGCAACGGTACAAGACTTTGGTCTCTGATCAATAAGCATCTTCTAGCATAATGACCCCATCTCTGACATAGGAATATTATATAGAGGATATATTTGGTAGTTGTCCATTTCCTCCATTATAACTGGTTCTGTATTTTCTCTTCTTGGCCTAAACATTTTGGAACAGACAGATGCTCTCCAATCCTGGACTTAATACAGTAAGTCCAGAAAACAAGCAGGATTGTATTCTTACTGTTACAGATAATCTCCTCTAATATATCGGTTATTGGAAATGTTTTTGTTCCTTCTTTCCTAGAAACTAAGAATGACAGTTTATCCATAAACCCCATGTACCCAAAAATGGTGTAGTTGGAAAAAATAAGTTACCCCACTAAAAATAAGCCCTCATATGAATCCGCTGGTGGCAACATTTATAGCTATTAGAACATGCAAATCAAAAAATATCAAAAGTCGCTGCGTTCTTAAAGCCAAAGTAGACCAGTTATAAAAGGGTCAACCCGATCACCTGTAGATTTTCTGTTTAGACTAACAGTTATTACATTATCTTCTGGTCACATTAGCTGCCAGAACTAAATTTTTATATATGTGATGTGTTATTCAACAGAGAAGAGGATGCCATCATGAGCGGATCTGATAACATTGTAGCCAAAAACAGGCTAGTCCATAAGGGGTTAACCTGACCACCTATAGACTTTCCTTTATACTTCCAGTTATCATATTATCCTTTGGTCACATTAGCTGCCAGAACTAAATTTCTAAATATGTGATGTTTTGTTCAACAGAGAAGAGCCCATCATGAGCCAGTATGATGACATCGTTGTGTAAGTACAGAATCCTCTACAATGTGCTTATTGTATACAGGCACCATATATTACACTACATTACAGATAGTTAATACATGTGTCGGTCGGTACATGGGACGCATTCATGGCCGGCGCTGATTATACATCTTATAGTAACGAGACGATGTCCTAGATTGTCACCATCTTCTTTACTCTCGAACAGGGTCCACTGGGTGGAGGATGGATTTAAAGTTTACGGACAGGACATAACTGAGGAAGAAATAAAGAACATCATTGGTTATATGTAAGTATCTCACTGTAAGACCCCACAATACTATTACCCCAATATCTGGTGCTAATCCCCGCAGACATGACCCCCACTAATCAGATAATCACACCGCAGGGGCCGTATGTAACATTATTATAATAGTGGGAATGTAGAAGGAAATATAATACAAATATCACTGACCCCACAGCAGCCCCTATTATCAGGTTACTCATCCACACTGCTCTCTTAGAAATTGAGAGAAGCCAATAGCAGTGTCCGGTCATGACAGGCAAATAATACTAAATAATCCCCCATACAATCACCAGAAAATCTCATCCACAATCAGATTTAGATTTTTTATAATATATATATATATCCTTTTTCTAACCACTTTATAACTAGCAAATGTAATTTTATATCTATCTCTTACACAAATGGAGAAAATCTATTGAGTCCACTGTGGTCTATTATCAGTAAGTATCTTCTAGCATAATGACCCCATCTCTCTAGTGTTACGTCCAGGGGTCTACCTTCCCGAGTGATAGGAGTATTCCTGGGGGGGGAGCACCAATATGTCCACATAAAGGAGAATCATCCCTGGTAATCTATAGGACTACTTATAGTCATGTAATCATCTAGGACCAGCACCTTATATAGAGGATATATCTGGTAGTTGTCTCTTCCATAATAACTTGCTCTGTATTTTCTCATCCAGGCCAAAGAAATTTGGATACTCCAGATATTGTCCAAAGCTTGAGCAAATACCGTAAGTCTATATTCACACTGATACAGATAATGTTCCCTAATACACCTGTTATTGGAATTGCTGTTTTTTTTAATTCATTTTTCTCTTAAAATAATAGTTTATCAATAAATCCCAAAATGGTGCAATTAAAAAAAAAAGTTCTAATATGGATCCCCCGGGGGCAAGATTTAAAGTTTGACAACCGTGGAAATGAAAAAAATTATAAAATGAATTGCTGCATCCTTAAAGCCCAAAACAGGCCAGTATTTAAGGGGTTAACCATTCACGCTATAAATTTTGATCTTTATACTTTCAGTTGCATATTATCCTCTGGTCCCATTAGCTGCCAGAACTAATTTATGTATATTTTATATGTTGTTCAATAGAGAGCAAGACAAGGAGGATGATGGAGATATCATAAAGCAATCGGAGAACACCAGCGTGTAAGTACAGAATAATCTACAATGTGCTTATCACATAAATACACCATATATTACACTGCATTATATATAAAATATGTTGTGTGTTATTCAGTAGAGAAGAAGTCAAGGAGGACGACAGAAGCTCTATCAGTCCAGCGTCAATAATGGTCGCATGTGACAACACCAGCGTGTAAGTACAGAATAATCTACAATGTGCTTATCGTATAAATACACCATATTACACTGCATTATATATATATATATAATATGTTATGTGTTGTTCAGTAGAGAAGTCAAGAAGGAAGACAGAAGTTCCGATCACAGCTGACTTGTGACGGCTTCAATGATGGCCGTGTGTGACACCAGTGTGTAAGTAGAGAATCATCTACAATGTACTTATTGCATAAACACCATATATTACATGAGATTATGGATATTTATGTTTAGAATATACATATGTTATGTTTTGTTCAGTAATGAAGAAGAAAGAGGAGATGAAGATACCAGTGATGAACTTAATGCCATCAGTGTGTAAGTAGAGAATCATCCACAATGGGCTTATTGTATAAGACATCACATATTACACTACATTACAGATGTCATTGATGATTAAGAAGTGTCGATAATAGGATGGAGAAAGATACGGATGGGATAAACATGGAGGAGAATGAGGAATTGGAGAGTGATGATGAGAAAGATCTCATTGCAGGACCCTGCAGCAGTGACCGTTACCCCAATATCTGGGCTCATCCTCCTGGACATCCCCCCCCCCCTTCACACTTCAGAGACAAGGGGCGCACATGATGGGGATATAATATACAATCATTACAACACATGACATAATTAGTTCGCCGTACATGAGGGATGGCCACAGAATATAATGGTTTAGTTTTGCTTTTGGACATTTGGTTACTCATCATTTTTCTTTAGCAGCAAAATCAGCAAAAAGAACAGCCGATGGAGAAGATTCAGCAGGTGAGTACAAGACTCATTCATTCATTCTTTATGTCTTACAGTTTATTTTCTCTGGGGCTCATGGAATAAAGGCTTCGGCTATGTTGACATCTCTCTTGTGGATTCTGTTTTCCTTCTGTGTTATGAGAGTAGTATAGGCCCTTTTACATGCAGATAATCTTACAAAGGACCAAAAGATTGAAAGATTTAGTGATCTATTTGCGTAACATGTTAATGGCCATTAACACTTTATCATCTTCATTTGCATGTAAAAGGACCCACATGCACATTCCATTGTTCTCCTAGTATAAACACGCCTTGGGTAGAATATCCTGCAGTCTATGGAAAGATGAGTGAAATACATTGAAATGGAATATATTTTCTCAGCCTTTCAGCTGCTGAACGATGGATTTGAAAAAACTAAAATACATCATTCAAATAAACACATGTGTGACGTCTGCGTTTCACATGTAACAATTATTGGTAATTTCTGGCCGTTTAGACAAATGTTCAGCAATATTCATTGCATGTAAAAAGGCCTTAAGAAGGAACCTTTTGCATGGGAGATTCTTTCTTATAACGGAACTGTATGGTGCTTAGCAGCCCCCATTGACTATAATGGGTCTGTTCGGTTCCTGTTATCTCGCCCAGCATTTTACCGGACATAAATTTTCTGCATGCAGGACTCTTTTGTCCAACATTTCGCACGATCTGTGCCGGAGGCTCCGGATACAACCTCCACCTACCGATGTCAGCAAAGCCTTATTTCCCCCCTACATTCCCCTATGTACAGATTAGAGGTAATGGTGATGCAATTGTTACCAGCCATTAAGTACTGTTACCAGTTATCTGTACAGAGAACAATGCCCAGAACACACAGCGTCCCCCTGACACGTCTCCCCTATCCATCGAATACAAGAAGCCTTATATATATCACTGCTTCTCCGACCCCGCACTTCTGGCTTCTGTACCCACAAGACCCCTTGCTGACCCCCCCATTCTCTAGTACAAAGTCAATTCCCCAGTCACTACTGTCCTCACAGGACTAATCTTCTCTTATGAAATTCTCACGGTTGTTTTCTTTTTTTTTCCAGAGCCATCAGAAACCTATTTTCCTGCTGCAAGCCCAAGACTTCTGATGACTAAAACATCTTGCCTTCTCCATCCTCCTCCCACAACCCTTTCCCCTCCCCCACTGTATAACTCTTTTTCCAAATCCCCTCCACTCCGCAAACCCCATAACCCTCTTCCCAATCCCCTCCACTCAGAGGCGTACCTAAAGATACCCAGATAGACAGATAGATACCCCCCTCCCACAACCTGCTCCTATAACCCTAGCCCCTCCTCCACAGTATAAATCTCTCCCTTCCCAAATCCCTCCACAACGCTTTCTCCAATGCTCTCATCAGAAAAATCACAAATGAGAACCAAGGGACGGTCATGGCAGAGAAACAAGATTAAATACATTTTCATCCTTTTATTGCAGTGCCTCCACTCCCCCAACCCCATAACCCTCTCCCCTATTCCCTTCCTTCCCTCTCTCATCAGATAGTCACAATTGAGAGCCAAGGGGAGTTGTGAATACATTTTCATCCTTTCATTGCAGTGTCTGCATCATTAGTTTAGGTCTTTATTTATTTAGATTCTTCAGAGAATAATCTTTTGTTGCACAGGATGCAGGAAGACCATGGCTAAAACCGTTCCCCTCCTCCCCAATCCCTCTCCACCACCATTCCGCGAAGCCCATAACCAGACCCACCACAATGTTCTCCCCTGTTCACAAAGCTCTCTCCTGTCCCCCACCCCCAAAACCCTCCACCCAATGAAACAGTAAAAGAATGGATGAAACATTAAGAGAACGGGTGCACAAGGAAGGAGTGAAGCAGACCCTTGGTCAGGCTCTAGATATACATGGCCTTTGGGCAACAAAGTCTCAGTGGACCACCTTAGTAATTTACAGACCCCACTCTGCAACCTGAGTCATTAATAATGCCCCATTGTACCCTCCAAGTCATTAATAATGCCCCTGTAACGTCCATGCAGAGACCAAGCTCCACACTTAGCACTGAAGCGGGTGATGATAACCACAATAGTTAAGACCGTGCGACACCAGAGTACACGACTCCGCACAGAGACAGGGAACGTAAATACAGCAGCAAATAACTAAACACGTGACAGTAACACCAACTCCAGGGGAGGATGGAGCCTGGCCCTAATCTAGCTGGAAGGGTGATGGGTCCCTACCTAAAGCGGGGACATCGCCTCAATAAAGGCGGCCCAGCGGTCTTCTTTCTGGGCCCTGATTGTCCCTATAGGAACCCCAGGAGAGATGCACCGACACCAAAGCCATACAGAAAGGAAAGGCAAAAAAAACCTGAAAGGGAGCCAGCAGTTACTTATCTGCAAGTAGCAGAACACCCGACACAGCAGAGCTCCAACTCCACGTACTACACAGTGTATGGAAATAAGCAGCACTGCTAACGAGGAGGGCAAAGACTAAATAGCTGGTTTACACCTGAACCAATGGCAGAGTGAATAGAGGGCCACACCTCCACCCTACTCTCAGGCATGGCTAATCCAACACGCAGTTATGCATCAAGGCAGACAGCAAAAGCAGATTCCGCACATGATGCATTAACCCTTAACCTGCTTAACCGGCAGCAGGTCATAGCCTTTGAAAGCCACCATGCTACGATGTTGTCACGACCGACAAGCCGCAACAGCCCCATTACACCCTCCAAGCCATTAATAAGGCCCCATTATACAATCCAAGATAGGCCTCATGGTGCCCCCCTGGTTATTGATAGGCCCACTCAGCTCCATCACGATCCCACGTCACCTAAAACTGTAAACACCAGAACTTCTCTTATTGTGCTTACACTTTACATTTAATACACATTTTATGGCCAGACCCCCATTCATTCTACATATTGGTAAAGACCTTCCCACAACATGAACTAAGGCAGGATACGTCCGCGGATTCCCACCATGGGAGTACCACGTCCAAAAACACGATATACCCGCGAGTGATTGCGGAATTCCACCACGGATTTCCAGACACTATTGGGGGGGGGGGGGGGGGTGTATTACACCAGATGCAGATCCCCCACAGCAAACAAGACAGCTTAGACAAAAAAGATCAAACAGAGTAACCTGCAATTGATGTCAGCATAAAACCAACCCGCTGCGGATCCACACGGGCGGGGGGGGGGGGGGGAATCTCACTTCAGGTCTGCTCAGATAGAGGGTGCTTGCTGACACAATTGGGAGAACTGACTGTAATGTCGCGGTGCTCTCTGATAAAGCACCAATAATTCCCTCTCTCCTCAACGCGTTTCACCACCAAACAAGCGGATCCTCACGGGATTTAGAGAGCTGACTGTCTGGGACGGATGGTGGTCTTACTCAGCTTAGGGGTAACAGTGCTGAATCCTTAGATCAGGGTCTGAGGATACGGTTGCTGAAGGGCTTGTGGCGGCACCGTACATAGTCACCCCTGCTCTCCAGATGGAGCTTAGGGTCACACTCCCCGTCTGGGATCTCATTGAGTCCTAGGCGCCCTCCATGTAGGCGCTCAACGCTCCACATTTCTTTAGGAGACAGTATGAGGAAGATTCCCACCATAGTTCAGTTGCCCGGGCGATCCCTGGGCTGACCAACAAACTTCCAGAGCAGTAATTGTCTCCCTCTCCAGACCCCTAGCATAACCTGCATGGTAGGTCAGGGTATGACTGCTGGCTCATAAGAGCCCAGCTTATATAGTATGTATATGATCCACCCCCCCCCCCCCCAGATGATGTCAGATGGTCTGGGCCAATCAGCAAAGGGCCCAGGATGTAAACTGCGCAGCCCCTAAAGACTGCACTGCAATCAGGTCAGGTGTTCACGATCTTCGTTATCCCCTGGCTTCTGGGGGTGTCAGTGGAGTCCCCCAGTGACTCATGTCTATGCGGGCAGCGTCACTGATCCTTGCACTGCCACCATATCAGTCGATGCCCTGGACTCTGTGTACGCTGATGTTGCCAAGCAACCACCAATCCCTGGCCCGGACAGGCAGCAGTTGCCGCTGACATCATCAGTGGGCGTCGCAATTCAACCTGATTGGTTGTTAGGGGCGCACTTGAGAGTAAAAGGCTAATACGCCACAGGGGCATATGATAATTCCCACTCCCTGTCTGGAATGATGACGCAAGCCGCGGACGTTAGCTCCGCCCTTAACGTCATGCGCCACGTGAAATGCTGCTGAGCACTCAAGGCTGTCTGGAAGATCTGGAATGATGATGATAGTCACGGGAGTTGGCCCCGCCCTGTGACGTCACACATCACATGACTTATCATGTGATATGCTGCTGAATGCTTAAGTAAGGGCATCAGCCGGCGGCGCCATTTTAACTGCTGGAAAGCACCTCCGGGTCATAAATAAAGTATCTGAATTGCACCTTGCTGGTATTTATTATATATATCGATCATAGGTATATTGTATTTGTAAGTGGGGTTCAGATGGATTTAGAAATTGCCTTATTAATTTGTGCATCAATACTTATGGCTAGGTATGTATGCTCCAAAACATGGGGTGCCTTCCAAGGGGTTCTTATCCATTCTACTGATTTGATCCTAAATCTGCAGCGTTATGACGCAGGGTTTTATTAGCTATTAGCTCAATGTTCGCGCTGCGGAATGCCACCGTGGAATTCCGCAGCGTAAAAGGAACCGCGGCATGCTCTAATTGCTTCGGGAATACGCGCGGCCGGCTTCCATTGTAGTCAACGGAAGCCGGCCGTCACGCTATACTTCTCCTTTAGCACAGCGGAAGTATCTCGTGAATGTGTCCCCGCCCGCGCATCATCCCGCACTGCCGGCGCATCACGTGCTCTACTGCGCATGCGCTACGGCTTGAGGGACGGGAATAACACGGCAGATGTGGGAGGTGAGTATGGGGGTTTTGGGGGGCGCCATGGCAGACTCCGCTGTGATATTCCGCTAGCGGAGTGCGCCACGGCCGTGGGCATGGGGCCTTATATGACAACTGTTCATTTGCGTGCGACAAACAAAGCTGCACCGATAGAAATGGCTAATTAGTGTTAATGAGCTTCAGATGTGATCTTTTTGCAGCACAATTACGCAGTACTTCATGTATATCCTGGTGTATCGCACATACATTTGCGCACCCTCCATTAACGTCAATGCTAACCTTTGGTGCGTAAATACGCAGAAAAATAGAACATTTTTTTTTTTGCACACAACTGAAATTCGCATCCAAATTACATAAATGTGAGCGAACGGATTGAAGTCAATGCCATCTCTTCTCTGCGTGTTACGCACCGATTGAAGTCAATGCCATCTCTGCTCTGCGTGTTACGCACATAAATGTTCGTGCACAAATACGCCCATGTGAAGCCGGGCTCATGCAGGTGTGAAAGGAGCCTAATGTCTACCTGCCCGAGAAAGCGGCCATGTTGGACCAATGAAATGCGTTGCGGTTTGTATGGACTGCCTGTGCAGGTCCCTACAATAGATCTGGATGATAGCTTTACCCCCTGCAGACCATCGGTCCTGACCCCGCGATACCATTGGGATAGATTTATGGGCAAACCTGGAAGGTGGTTGGTGTCTGGGTCCACCCCCCCGCTCGGAGTAGGTCATAGTATATTCTGTTTCGCCAATTGTTATTATATGGTCTCTACGCACCCCCTGAGCACTGATTTAGGTTTCTCCTTTACTATTTGATTTATATAAGGGCTCCTGTCCACGGACGGATTAGCATTGCGGAGTACAGAGAGGGATTCCGCCTCCAGACTCCGCAGCAAATCCAGCCCCATAGCATGCAATGTAAAAACGCAATTTCCTGCCCATGAGCGGAAATCGATTGCAATTTTTCGCTCACGGAGTAGAAATTGCAGCATGCTGTGATTTTGTGTGACTACACACAGACTGCTTCCATTGCAGTCATTGGAAGGCGTCTATCCCGCGACCATTTTGCAATCATCATTGCAGAATCGCCGCGGGAGCCGCGTCATCGCCATAGCAGCGGCATGACGTCCTCTGTACTGCGCATGCATGCTGGAGCGCAGGCCGGCACATCCACAGTACAGAGAAGAAGACGCCGGACAAGTACGCAGGGGTCACCAGCTAAGCACTGGGTCGAACTCCTCTGCGGGATACTGCATATGGGGTCCGGCCTTGCCACGGACAGGCGACCTAAGTTTGTTTCTGCAGCCGATGCTACTGAGGGCATCGTTACTATTGGGGCCAATACTGGGGGCATTATTACTATTGGGGCCACAACTGGAGGAACGATTACTATTGGGCACCGTTAATATTTAGGCTACTACTGGGGACACTATTACTACTGGGGCCACTATTACTATTAAGGCCATATTAGCATTGCGGCCACTAATGGGGGCAGCATTACTATTGAGGACTATACTGGGGGCACATTTACTATTTAGGCCACTACTGGGGACACTATTACTATTGGGGCAACCACTAGGGACACTACTACTAATGGTGCCACTATTACTATTGGGGCCACTACTGCAGACACCATTACTATTGGGGACACTGCTAGAAACACTATTGGCGTTGGGGCAACTACTAGGGACACTATGACTATTGGGGCCCATTACTGGGACACTTACTATTGAGGTCACTGCTGGGGGCATTATTAATATTGGGGTAACTATCACTATTGAAGCCACTACTGGGGACACTATTACTATTAAGGCAACTGCTGGGGACACTATTACTAATTGGACCACTACTGGGGACACTACAAGGAATACTATTAGTATTGGGGCCACTACTTGGGACACTGTTACTATTGAGGCCACTAATGGGGTCACTATTAATATTGGGCTACTACTGGGGACACTATGACTATTGGGGCCCATTACTGGCACACTATTACTATTGAGGCCACTGCTGGGGGCATTATTAATATTGGCGTAACTATTACTATTGTGGCCACTACTGGGGACACTATTACTATTGAAGCTACTATTGGGGACACTATTACTATTGGAGCCACTATTGGGTACACTAATACTATTGAGGCAATTACTGGGGACGCCATTGTTTTTGGGATTACTACTGGGGACGCTATTACTATTGGGCCACTAATGGGGGCACCATTACTATTGGGGGCCAATACTGGGGGCATAGTTACTATTTAGATCACTACTTTGGCCACTCTTACTACTGGGGCCACTGCTGTGGACACTATTCCTATTGGAGCCACTACTATGGCCACTATTACTATTTGGGACACTACAAGGAATACTATTAGTATTGGGGCCACTACTATGGCCACTATTACTATTGGGGCCACTACTATGGCCACTATTACTATTGGGGCCACTACAAGGAATACTATTAGTATTGGGCCCACTAGTAGGGCCACTATTATTATTGGGGACACTACAAGGAATACTATTAGTATTGGGGCCACTACTAGTAGGGACACTATTACTATTGAGGCCACTACTGGGGACACTACCGTATTACTATTGGGGCCACTTACTATTGAGGCGACTACTGGGGAAAGTATTGCTATTGAGGCCACTACTGGGTCACTATTACTCTTAGGGACACTACTGGGGTTACAGTTACTAGCTCCGGCCACTAGAATAAATAAATTGGAATACTGGAAGTCAGATGCACTCCATTATAGTCAACGGGGTCCATTTGGGCAAGGCATGTGCCAGATCCGGTACTTTTATTGTTTGATGTTAATGGTGCAATACATGGTCAGCCACTACAAAGTAAATGTGGGCATATTGGCAGCTTCCCTGTGGATTATAGCGGATTACTATGGTTTACGCATATCTACAGATGCCCGCACATCCGTACCGCGACCGTCACTTCCCCCCTCAAAGCCAAGGAATCAGAAATCCAGGCTCCGCCCCCTCAGTGCCACGAGCTCAGAAACCTCTCCGCATAAATCTGCTCCCGCCTCCGAGTCGTCAACATCAATATTCCTCCAGGCCAGGTGTGCATGAGCGAGGGGAGCCACAGATACGTGTAGTACCCATGTGGTGATCATGTGTATGTACATATATATATATATATATATATATATATATATATATATATAATCATACACACCATCTGTCCTAGATATTCTTTCCCCCAGCTGCTAGCTCTCCAGAAGTTGTGGAACTACAACTCCCAGCACGCATCGCCAGTCTCCTGCTCTGTTGGAGCATGCTGGGAGTTGTAGTTTTGCTTGGGAGCCTCAGGTTTCCAATGACTGCAGGCCGCTAATTCCTTTTCTTGGCGATGAATGTTGCATCTTGTCCTATAGGTAGTCATCAGCCGAGGAAAGCGTAAATGTGGTATAAAAAGTGTTTCTATGGGGGGGGGGGGGGGAATCAGTGATTTCATGGCAAATATTTATTCTTATATGGCGCTTTCCATAACGAGCACCAAGAAAAAAATGAAAGTCGTCACATTGTGGGCATTCGTTTCTACACGCCGTATTTTCTCCACAAGGGCGATGGTACTAGCAGCATCAGATATCCAGCAGACGAATGGTTAAAAAAAAGCCTTAGGCCTCATGTCCACGGGGAAAAGAAGAATTAAAATCTGCAGCGGATTTTAACTCTTCTCCCGCCTGCAGATCCGCACCCCATAGGGATGCACTGACCACCCGCGGGTAGATAAATACCCGCGGATGGTCAATAAAAGGGAATAAAAAAAAATATGGAGCATGAAAAAATCCAGACCATGCTCCATTTTCCTGCGGGTCTCCTGCAGGCTTCTATTGAAGCCTAGGGAAGCCGTCCGGATCCGCAGGAGACCTAAAATAAGAATAACTTACCCGCAGCGGACCGGGCAGATCTTCTCTTCTTCCCGGCCGGATCTTCTTGCTTCGGCACAGCGGATGTGCCGAGCACATCCGCTGGCCGAAGAAAGAAGATCCGGCCGCGAAGAGGAGAAGATCTGCCCGGTCCACTGCGGGTAAGTTATTCTTAGTTATTCTGATTTTAGGCCTCATGTCCGCGGGGCAGGAGGGACCCGCTGCGGATTCTCCATGGAGAATCCGTAGCGGGCCTGATTTTCCCCGTGGACATGAGGCCTTCCTGTCTTCTCTACTTGGTTCCTGGCTGTCTCTAAAAACCGGACAGCCACCCTGCAGCTGCGCCATTCACTATGCAGCCAGTATTCTGCAGCGCCGTGATGTTCGCAGCATTGCAGAACAAGGGCGCCTTCACACACAGTGCATTCACAGCCGGCATCAGCAATAACGTTGTAAATTCGCATCGGCTCACTGCAGATCGGGCCGTTTTTTTAAAATGCTGAAATGCTACGGGATTTAACCCTTGCATTTTAAGAGTTGAATTCCGCAGCATAAAAGCACCCGCTGCGCGTTCATTGTGGAAATTTTCCGCACCTTGTGATGGAGATTCTCTAAATCTCCTCTTCAGTATTGCGGTATATGGTATAGGTCATCAAATGCTTGCAAGTTCGATTCCCACAAAAAAAAAGTTAGACTGGTTTCACATGGGTGTAATAATCTGAGAAACTTGTCCCAATATCACGCACGTTATTCAGGCAAAAGCGCGTGGCATCACTTCTGTGAAATTTCCGCGTGTTCCACAATAGAGGATCGGAAGTGTTATTTTTTCTTTAAAGGGAAACGTTGCGTCGCACTCACATGCACATCGCACGATATTCAAAGGAATGAGTTCATATCCCCGGTAATTTTGTGCGTCTCGCCACACGAGATTCACACTCTTGTGGAAGTAGCCTCACATGAATAGAAAAAAAAAATAGGATTTTTTTGAAAGTGGGAGGGAAAAACCAAAAATGGGGAAAAAAACAGGCTGCGTTCTTAAAGGGGTTTGTGTTTACAAGAAGACCCCGTCCACCAGCTGGGCCCGGCCTAAAATAAAAAATAAAAAAATTTAAAAGAGGGTATGCTCTCCTCTCCTAGAGCCATGAGACTCTAGCTGTCAGCTGAATACAATGTAATCAGCTGCTTCCTGCTCCTGTGCAGAATAGATTCACATGAGTGAATATATATCTGCGAGCGCATGGATTTTTGCAGAGCGAACGATACTTTTATGCGTGGGCTTCGGCATGCTTTACTGTACTTTTTCCATATGCAAGGCATGTGCATTTGTGCATGGTAGAAACATATGCACAGCTTTAAATAGCTAATTGGTCTAATGAGTTCTAGATGTGTTCTTTTTAGGGTGCGGGCAGACGAGCGCATAAACGGCGCGTTTTTGTGACCAAACGTATATACGTGACCATCTGAGGCAATGGTTTCGAATGTATTCGTTCACATGGGCGATTTTACGGCGCGTAAAAACGGCAATTCGAAAAAAAACGGAACATATGCGACCGAAATACGCGCCAACGCATATTCGATCGCCGAAAAGACCGTTTGCAAAGTAGGAACAAACGAAAATACGCTTTCTAACTCTGGTCGTGATCGGTGAAAAACGATCGCTCGGGCGATTATACGTTGCGCTCGTGCGAACGTAAATACGCCTACGCTCGTCTGCCCGCACCCTTACTGCACAATTAGGCTGCATTCAGACGACCATATATCGGCTGGGTTTTCATGCCCAGCCGATATACGGCATCTCTCTCTGCAGGCGGAGGAGGCTGGAAGAGCCCGGAGCAGTGCTCTGAGCTCCCACCCCCTCTCTGCCTCCTCTCCACCCCCTCTCCGCCCCTCTGCACTATTTGAAATGAGAGGGGGCGGGATGGGGGAGGGTCTAAGTTCCAGGAATTAGCTCCGCCCCTGTCCCGCCTCTCCTCATTAAAAATAGTGCAGGGGGGTGGAGAGGAGGCAAAGAGGGGGGCGAGAGCTCAGAGCACTGCTCCCGGGTCTTCCAGCCTCCTCCCCCTGCAGAGAGGGACACTGTATATCAGCTGGGCATGAAAACCCAGCCGATATACGGTTGTCTGAATGCACCCTTATGCAGTGTTTCACACATTTTCTAGCATATTTTGCATGCATTTTCGCATCCCCGTTGACTTCTATGGGAAGTTTTTGTGTGCAAATGTACAGGGAAACGGAGTAGGTTGCTTTTTTTTTTGTTGTTGCGTGACTAAGAAGGGCAAGAAAAATATGTGCATGTGAACTAAACTATTGAAATCAATGGGCTCTATTCACTGTGCATGGCCCACATACATCTTATGCGCACAAATACCCCCGTGTGAATCTGGACTAATAGCCAACTTTATAAGGAAAAAAGTATGGAAATAAGTTTTCTAGAAGCAAGAACACCATCTTGACACCTATAGACATCTACCCTGCAAGTCTGACCCATTATAAAGCCTTGACATCAGATTAGGGATATCAGGCAAACGAGAGTCACTCCTTTGTAGACAACTGTTTTTGAGTTTTTGCTTCTCACCAGCACAGGGCAGAGTTCTGTTGGCCTAGTTCACTTTACAATTGTTGCTACTATAGCTCACCACTAGAGGGCAAACATGTCTGACTCATGAACAGTGATGGAATAAGAGTCTATATAGCATCAAACTTAAAAGGAAACACGAAGAGGAGGGAGATGTAAGGAAATATACTAGAAAAAATCAACTCAGAAAAATGTTTTTATGAAGTTAATACAGCCGGTCACTAGGGGGCACACTAGCCTTTCCAATGTACACAACACTTAAGACTCCATTGAGCCTGAAAGTGTCTATTCGATATAATATGGTTACGCCACATTATATTTAATAGGGAACATAGCGAGGAAAATCCGGTTAGGAGTCTTTTCTTAATCCTACTGGCAGGAGCCAGAGGCAGATAATTCTTTCAACATCAAGGGAGTTTTTAGTGGGAGTTAATACTGTATTTGTCCATACGGTGCTGAATTGAGCTTGCCGCTTATATTGTGAAGGAATGCGACGTGCCTTTTATGTAACTTGGCCTGACTAAATGATATCTCTGGGAGGTACATCTGAGATTAAAGAGTCATTTATCTCCCCTAGGATCTACTGTCCTGCGGGCCCGGAGTTATCTACTGTACTCTACTGTATGGAACAAACCCGCATGCTGTACAAAGTCATACAAATATGACTGATGGGCCCCTGAATACTCCTCGGAATTAATTGAATGGACCTAACTGTAAGTGTCCACCATTTTTTTAAAGTAGTACTTTCTCTTTGATAGGATATTCCTATTTGGGACCTCAGCACTGTCCTTTCTCACCTCATTGACTCCTGAATGCAGGCTCCATGCCTGGCCAGGTTTTACGGTGACAGCTGAGCACTCTGTGCTACACTATTATTCCCATAGAAGGCAATGGGAGATATGTACACAGCATAGCACAGCGAGCTACACTGTTGCCACAACTTGTGAAATGAGACAACAGTGTAGCACGCTGTGCGATATGGTTTATGTAATCCCTCTTCACTTCTATAGGGGTTCAGGTAACTGTGTAGCACAGAGTGCTCATCTGTTTCTGTAAAACCCAGTCGCCTCTCAGAGTTTCAGTGCAAGCGAGGTGAGAGGAGATGGAATCAGGGGCCCCTTGTTTTATAAATAAAGTTATGGTCCACAACTGGAGGTAACAAGACAGGATCGAAAGAATAACCGACAATTTGGATTTCTTAGTACTGGTGAAGGATACCAGAATAAGTAGGATGAAGAAACAGAGGCACAATGTGCTCAAGGACTATCCTCAAAGGAAAACTGATTAATAAGTAAGCAGACTGAACAGTAAATTACTTACTTTATCAGGGAGGCCCATGAGAACCTTCGCAGCGTGTTTATTGGAGGGCACATCAATAAAAACACAATAAAATAATAGAATAAAATTTCGAGGGGTTAAGGCAGTGGTGGCGAACCTTTGGCACACGTGCCAGAGGCAGCACGCAGAGCCTTCCCTGCTGGCACACGTCGCCGTTGGCCGCTCACCATGATAGTGAAAACTGGCAGGGGCCGCAGCTCCCCTGCCGGCATTAACCCTGCTGCGCTGCTAGCGGTGCTGATCTCGGCGCACAATGTGACGTCAGCGTGCAGCTGGGATCCTCCTCCCCCCTCTCCTGACGTCTCCTCTTAGGTTCCGCAAGAGCAGGGGGAGGATGCGTCCATCAGCACACTGACATCACAGTGTGTGCCGGGATCAGCGACGAGCAGAGAAGCAGTGGTGCCTCTGCGAGGAGGAGGGGGTATGTGGGTCTTGGTGGGTGTATGGGGGGGCCGCTGTGGGGTGTCACTATTATACTGGGCAGCCGCTGTGGGATGTCACTATTATACTGGGAGCCGCTGTGGGGTGTCACTATTATACTGGGGGCCGCTGTGTGGTGTCACTATTATACTGGGGGCCACTGTGGGGTGTCACCATTACTACTGGGGGCCACTATGGGGTGTCACCATTACTACTGGAGGCCGCTGTGGGGTGTCACTATTACCGCTGGGGCCGCTGTGAGGGGGTTCACTATTACAGCTGGGGGGGGTCACTATTATCACTGGAGGAGGGGGGGGGCACTATTACAGCTGGGGTATGTTTACATGTGGCGTAAATGGGCAGGGCTGTTTCAAAATAGACAGGGTGCAGATTTTGACTGCATTTTAGATGCGGAAATGCTGCAGAATTTTCCACAGAAATTTCCGCTGAGGACATTCTGCAGCATTTCCGCATCCAAAAAGCAGTCAAAATCTGCACCCTGTCTTTTTTGAAGCGGCCCTGTCCTTTTTAGAATGACGGGGGTAAGATCATACGTTGTGATAAGCCCCGCCTCCTGACATGTTGGCACTTTGCGATAAATAAGTGGGTTTTGGGTTGCAGTTCGGGCACTCGGTCTGTAAAACGTTCACCATCACTAGGTTAGGGGTACCAGAATAACGCATTGGGAACTTTACAGACCAATTTTCAAGATCTGCTTGAGTCGGATCTATTCCTCAAGCGGACCGTGCCCGAAAAGGACAACACCACTATGTGGAGAGGGACTGGAGACCAGTCCAAGACTAACTGGCAACAACTACCTAGTACCCTAAACTTCTGAGCCCAACTAACCTGAAGTAATAAACTGAGTCCTAGAATAAATGAATATTTTAATACCAAACTTTCTGGCACAGTAGATGGCCAGCATACAAACAGTACAACAGTACTAAGGGCCCGCTTCATATATCCTACATTAACTGTTGATAGGCTGACTGGATAAAAAGAAAACCCAGCCAGCCAACAGCACTAGGAACGGAAGCAGATGTTACTCCCTAGGTGTCCAACACTGAATAATAGCATGCAAGTGCCATCCCAATGCATCACATGGTCTGGGATGCTTTGCTGACGTCATCCTGAAACTGACCGACAAGCAAGAAGTGACGGTGATGTCAGCGCTGTTACACTGTTAATAGGATTACACTCTTTGTCAAAAAAAATCCCGCCCCTAGAAGAAGTTGTCATTTTGCTGCAAAACTCGGTATGCAGTTTCATCTCAGGCAGATATGTAATGATGAGAGTTGTGGTGATTAGATGAAAGGTTTTGTCACATGAGGCCATAAAAGTGGGTCCACCCTTGGCCTATAAAAGGCTCTCGGAGGCTCCTTGTGTGTAGTGACCTCTTCTTCCGCTTGTGTAGAGCTTGTTGACCACTACACACCTCTACAACCCAGAGAAGAGAGTCTGAGAGGGGCGCATTATTAGGATGGGAGAAGCTGAATGGTCGTATCAATGAATTTTCCCCCAGCGGGCCGTTCTGACCAGACTGTTAGGAGGTGTTGGGACCAGTGGATGTGTGAGGGCACACAAGGTGATCGGGCTCAGGACACCCCCTACAGACCACCAGTAGAGAGGAGCATCTGACCAGACTGTTAGGAGGTGTTGGGACCAGTGGATGTGTGAGGGTACACAAGGTGACCGGGCTCAGGACCCCCCGACAGACCACCAGTAGAGAGGAGTGTCTGACCAGACTGTTGGGGGGTGTTGGGACCAGTGGATGTGTGAGGGCTCACAAGGTGACCGTGCTCAGGACCCCCCGACAGACCACCAGTAGAGAGAAACGTTTGACCAGACTGTTAGGAGGTGTTGGGACCAGTGGATGTGTGAGGGCACACAAGGTGACCGGGCTCAGGACGCCCCCTACAGACCACCAGTAGAGAGAAGCGTCTGACCAGACTGTTAGGAGGTGTTGGGACCAGTGGATGTGTGAGGGCCCACAAGGTGACCGGGCTCAGGACCCTCCGACAGACCACCAGTAGAGAGAAGCGTCTGACTGGACTATTAGGAGGTGTTGGGACTAGTGGATGTGTGAGGGCACACAAGGTGACCAGACTGAAGACTCCCCGACAGACCACCAGTAGAGAGGATTGTCTTATTGTCTGACAGGCATGAGCAGCTCCAACTGTTTCATTGTCCGACATCCATAGACAGGTGGCGCCATTGTTACACCCCTGTGTCTATCAGAACCATTTCCAGGCACTTGGCTGAATGACATTCGGTCTCACGGAGCCCATTGCATGTACGGACTTTGACACCCACTATCTTCTCCGTTTGCAGTGGTGTTGTGAACGACAACAAAATGGATGCTACGGAGTAAAACCGGGTTGTCTTCAGTGACGAATCCTTGTTTAGTTTGGGCACTGACGACGGCTGTTTGGGCACAGACCTCGGGTTGAGAGACTCAATCCTACCTTTGTTGTGGAGCGGCACACTGCCACCTGCTGGTGTGATTGTCTGGGGGTCACTGCATACGACAGTCGGTCACCCTCTAGTAGTGGTAGGAGGGACAATGACAGCTCAGTGATATGTTCAGGACATCCTGCAGCCACATGTGTTCCTCTCATGGGGGCTTCCAAGAGGCAGCAGGATAATGCTCGGACGCACACACCAGGGGGTCACAGGAAGCCCCCACAACATTGTCACACTTCCGTGGCTGCCCGGTCACCAGATTTATTACTAATACAGCATTTATGAGACCATCTGGGATACCAATTTCGACAACCTACAAGTTTGCATGATCTAGAGGCTCAGTTACAGCAAATGTGCACCGATATGCCATAGGATACCATTTGGAACCTGTATGCCTCCATGCCTGCCCATATCACATCTTGTATCCAAGCTAGAGGTCATACAACAGGGTACTAGAAACTCCATGCCCGCCTGTATTACATCCTGTATCCAAGCTAGAGGCAGTACAACAGGGTACTGGAGCCTCCATGCCCTTTCATTCCACTCTAACAACTTCTAGGGCAGGGATGTTACTGACAATGAGTGTGTATATTAAGGTGACCAGAAATCCCGATTTAGACGGCACAGTCCCACTTTGCTTTGGGACCCTGCTTCCCTCTTTCCCCAGGGTCCCAAATGGAATAGCCATTTGTCCTACTTTTGGGATGTGGGGTCACTATTAAAGTGATTACCAGCCAGGGTGTTGCGGCTCCCCAGCTGCTAATCACTATGCAGTGCCACTGTTGGGTGCACACACTGACGGCAGTGTGTGCATCCAGGATCTTCCTTACCTTCTCCCCTGACCTCTCCTCTTTGGTTCCGCAAGAGGAGAAGGGAGGAGATGCTGTGAACACACACACTTCCACCTGTGAAGATGAGGAGGAGGTAAGCATTTGAACTCAGGGGGGCTACTGTGAGGATTGCTATTAATACTAGGAGTACTATGGGGGTTGCTATAACTACTGAGGCCACTGTGTGGGTTACTATTACTACTGAGGCAACTGTGGGGGTCACTATTACTACTAAGGGGGACTGTGGGGGACACTATTACTCCCAAGGCCACTGTGGGGGTCACTGTTACTACTGAGGAAACTGTGGGGGTCACTATTACTACTTGGACTACTGTGGGGGTTACTATTACTACTGAAGCCAATGTGGGGGTTACTATTACCACTGGAGTTACTGTGGAGGTCACTATTACTACTGGGGCCACTGTTGGGGTTAGTATTACTACTGAGGGCACTGTGGGGGTTGCTATTACCACTGGAGTTACTGTGGGGGTCAATATTACTATTGCGGCCAATATTATGGCCACTATTACTACTGGAGCCGATAGGGGGACACTCTTACTACTGGCGCCACTATGGGGGTCACTATTACTCCTGAGGCCACTGTTGCTTACACTATTACTGCTGAGGCCACTGTGGGGGATACTATTACTACTGGGGCCGATATAGGGGTCATTCTTAAGGCCCTTTTACACACTACGATTGTCGCTCAAAAGCCATGTTTTGAGCGATAATCATTGCATGTAAATGTGCCCATCTTTCACTTTTCTGCCGAACGATGATTATATGTTTAGCATAAAATCCATCTTTCCGCAGAAGAGCTGATAGCCCGGACTTCACACTGTGTTCTCTGTGGAGAATGCTGATAACATTGTCTCAGCTGTCAGCCCTGTGGCAGAACAAAGGGAATATATTCAGAGAACAGACCATCCGCTGTTCTCTCAATTTAGCTCCCCGTGGCTCAGGCACATTAATGAGCTACTAATAGGCATTAGTATCAATTAGTAGTTTATGCAAAATGATCGCTCAAAAGCCATCTTTTGAGTGATCATCTTTGTGTGTAAATGGGCTCTTACTACAGGGGGCCACTGTGGGGCCACTATTACTACTGAGGCCACTGTGGGGTCACTATTACTACTGAGGCCACTGTGGACGACACTATTACTACTATCCACTGTGGGGGTCACTATTACTACTGAGGCCACTGTGGGGGCCATTATTACAATTGAGACCACTGTGGAGGACACTATTACAATTGAGGCCACTGTGGGGGACACTATTACTACTGGGGCCACTGTGGGGTCACTATTACTACTGAGGCCACTGTGGGGGACACTATTACTACTGAGGCCACTGTGGGGTCACTATTACTACTGAGGCCACTGTGGACGACACTATTACTACTATCCACTGTGGGGTCACTATTACTACTGAGGCCACTGTGGACGACCCTATTACTACTATCCACTGTGGGGTCACTATTACTACTGAGGCCACTGTGGACGACACTATTACAATTGAGGCCACTGTGGGGGACACTATTACTACTGGGGCCACAGTGGGGTCACTATTACTACTGAGGCCACTGTGGGGTCACTATTACTACTGAGGCCACTGTGGGGGTCACTATTACTACTGAGGCCACTGTGGACGACACTATTACTACTATCCACTGTGGGGTCACTATTACTACTGAGGCCACTGTGGACGACACTATTACAATTGAGGCCACTGTGGGGGACACTATTACTACTGGGGCCACTGTGGGGTCACTATTACTACTGAGGCCACTGTGGGGTCACTATTACTACTGAGGCCACTGTGGGGGACACTATTACTACTGAGGCCACTGTGGACGACACTATTACTACTATCCACTGTGGGGTCACTATTACTACTGAGGCCACTGTGGGGGACACTATTACAATTGAGGCCACTGTGGGGGACACTATTACTACTGGGGCCACTGTGGGGTCAATATTACTACTGACGCCACTGTGCGGGACACTATTACTACTGAGGCCACTCTGCACATGACAGCATACCTATAGGTAACTTAGGGTATGTTTACATGTGGCGGAAATGCTGCTGAATGTCTGTAGTGGAAATTTCCGCATCCAAAAACTATTTTGATTGGTAATCACTTATTAAGTGGGTTGTCCAGGGTTTGAAATACATTGCTGCTTTCTTTCAGACACAGCACCACCCTTGTCTGCGTGGTTGTGTTTGGTATTGCAGCTCAGCTCCATTGAAGTCAATGGGAGCTAGGGTGCAATACCAGATATGGCCAAGGGTGGCGCTGTGTTTGGAAGAAGGTAGCAATGTATTTCAAACCCTGGACAACCCACTTAATAAGTGATTATTAATTGCTGAATTGGTAATCAATGCTGCTGAATGTCTGTAGTGGAAATTTCCACATCCAAAAACTATTTTGATTGGTAATCACTTATTAGGTGGGTTGTCCAGGGTTTGAAATACATTGCTGCTTTCTTTCAGACACAGCACCACCCTTGTCTGCGTGGTTGTGTTTGGTATTGCAGCTCAGCTCCATTGAAGTCAATGGGAGCCAGGGTGCAATACCAGATATGGCCAAGGGTGGCGCTGTGTTTGGAAGAAGGTAGCATGGTATTGTAACCCCGAACAACCCCTTTTAAGTCATTTCACATCTTCCTTGCAGCTGAGCAGTCTTTCAGATGTATCCGCCACAGAACGTCACCCAGCTATAGAGGGAAACGTAAAGATGAGGCGATAATTAGGTGGTAAGACCGCTAAAAGCTATTTTTAGTATTTGCTTTTTGAAAGGATTGACTTAAAAAAATGAACGGTAATTGGTTTCAAACGATGAAGCCAAAAATGTAAATTCCTGACTAGTAATGTGCGCGCTTGCATTGGCAGCGTGTAAAGAAGCATAATTAGCGCTGTCTCTTCCCATTTATCCGTGAATTGTTTGAGAGAGTCCAGAGTTCCGCCGCGTCCAGACAGCCGTTTCCCAACGGGGATCTGGATACGACACTTTGATCTGCCGCAGAATTCCAATGCGGAGCCGCGGGATTGTGCCGTAGATTTGCATGGTGAACCACACGCAGAGTCAGCCACAGTCAATGGGTCAGATCCGTGTGCGGCGGCTCGACGTCGCTTCCGTGCCAAGAATCGCCAGGTTAATTCTTTTTTTTCTGCCCACAATGTAGATTTAAATGTAAGAATTGCTGCGCGGATTTCCGTAGCATTCAATGGAACGGTAAAATCTGCGTCAAAAGCCGGGGCAAAACAACATTGTGGGAACGAGGACTTGGGGCTTATTCACACGAACGCATTTGCCTATTACACATGCAAAATTTGCGTGCGCAGCGAGGACTGTATTTGTGCATGTTTTTGCAATATATAAGCGCACAATGCACATAGAACCCATTGATAAGCGGTTTTTCGTGTGCGCAAAAAAATAGGTCCTGCTGTATTTTCCCGTGTACTTGAACACCTAAGGCTACAAAGAAGTCTATGGGAGGGGCGCAAATATGCGCAATACACTGTGCAGTTCTGCGGGAAAAAAACCATCTGGTCCTCCTCTCACACACAACGCTTTAAACCGCAATTAGTACGGCGTCCTGAGTGTGGCGCTAATCGCAGTACAACGCTCCCATTGATTTTAATGGGGCTTCTTAGACCTGCGCTGAAATGTGGCGTTTGTTACGCTGCGATTTTCGAGCTCTGATCTATTTTTCAGCATTTTTGTGTTTTCGACATACCCCATTACCATGACAATGATGGGCTGCGTTAAAAAGCGCGTCAAAATGCTGCACAGCCTGCTCAAAAACACAACTCGAAATAAAATGCGGCGATTTCGCGCTGCGTTTTCTGAACGCATGTGTGAGAGTCGCCTTGGACTACATAGCCTTTTAAATCAGTGAAGGTGTTTGCCGCACGTGAATGTGAACAGGCGCTGCGTGTACGAAAATTACAGTACTGTGCGCCAATACGGGCGCAAATCTATCCAATCAAACCTCATTCACTGCGCAAATACGTTGCGATGAAAAATGCGCAATTGCACATACAGTCAGCTGAAGCCGCTCTTAGTAGAACCCATTGGTTCTGGATTTAGCAGCAAATACCTGCCATAGCATGTTATAGAAAAACGCTTTTTACCTGCCCACGAGCGGAAATCACTTCTGACTTTCCATTCGTGGGGGAAAGAAATTGCAGCATGCTCTGGTTTTGAGCGGGCTATGCGCGGATGGCTTCCATTGAAGTCAATAGAAAACCATCCGGCCCGCAGCCCTACCGCAATCATTGCCGAAAGGTCGCGGGATCCACGTCATCGGCTAGTGACGGCGCAGTCAAATCAGTACCGCTGGCTGGCACATCCTACCAGGCGGCTATCAGCTGCAGGCAACTTCTCCATTGTACTGACATGGAATCCACGCTGGCTTTTAGCCTCTGCTTGCTGTCAGTGAATATAAGCATTCCTTGTTACAAGCAGAAAACGGAGGAAAATTGAAACAAACTTTTATACAAAGTTGCAGAACTTTTATTATACAAACAGACTCATAACTGCACGAAGCACGAAGGCCGACTTCACACGGGCGAGAAAAGCGCGCCAGATTTGTGCGTTGCTAGATGCACAAATCTCGTACGAACATGAACCCCATTCTTTTGAAAGGGGTCATCGCGGTATGGAAAAGAATCACGGCATGTCCTATCTTTGGGCGTGATCTTGCATCGCGTCGCCCATTGTTCCCAATAGGGAGGGCAGCAGCATCGCACCGCGTGCTAGGAGCACGCGATGCGATACGAGGCTTCCCCATTGAAACTACTCGATACTTCCCTGAAGTGGCGGTTTTCAAAAAAAACATCTTGCATCAGCGGCAAAATTCAATTCCTTTAGCTTTTTCCCCTTTTTGAATTTTTTTTTGTATTGCTGCTTTTCAAGTCTTCTTCCTCCACGGACGGAGCTCTGGGAGGGCTTGATTTTTTTGCGTGACAAACTGTTGCTTTTATTGGTGCCATATTGGGGTCCATACGGCTTTTTTGTTAACTTTAGTGCGTTTCTTTGAGAGGCAAAATGAACAAAATAAGCATTTAAGATAAGCAATAAGTGTGTTCAATATATTATACAGGCCGTTACGGATATGGTGACACCAAATATGGGGTTTTTAAAATACATTTTTTTTATACAAGGTGCGCGAAAAAGCTGTTTTTGTTAATGTTTTTGGTTTTTGATTTTTCGTTTTACTTTTTTTTTGTATATTTGTATGTGCCTGAGGGCTTATTTACACAAGCGGATATCGATATACGCTTCAATCTGAGCAGTTCCCTCCCCCTCATGACTATCTGTTTCTCTCCTCCCCTCTGAGCGGTTTGCAATGGGAGTGGGCGGGATGGGGTCGGAGCTAAGCTCCCACCTGCTCCCCGCCTCTTGTCCAAAGCCAGCAATGGGAGTGGGCGGGACAGAGCAGAGCTTAGGCCCGCCCCCTCCCGCCCCCTCCCGCCCCCTCCCATTGTAAACACCAGAGTGAAGGAGAGAGGAAGAGAGCTGGTGAGGGGAAGGGAAGGGGGGACTGCTTAGATGGAAGCGTTTTCACGGCCAGACGATATGTGCTCGTGTAAATAACCCCTAAGGGCTTATTCAGACAGGCATATATCAGCCGAGTTTTCACGCCCGTCACGCTGTCCCTCTCTGCAAGGGGAGGAGGCGGGCCTGGCGCCCCTCGCCACTGCTTGCGATGGGAGGGGCAGGACGGGAGCAGAGCTAAGTTCTGCCCACCCCGCCCACTTCCATTGCAAACAGTGGCGAGGGGCAGAGAGAGGGTGGAGAGGGGGCAGGAGCTCAGTGCACTAGCTGCCAGGCAGGCCCGCCTCCTCCCCTTGTAGAGAGGGACAGCGTATATCATCCGGGCGTGAAAACCCGGCCGACATACACCTGTCTGAATAAGCCCTGACTTGAACTAGAAAAACTATAATTGCTTTGATAATGCATTGCAGTACTTCTGTGCTGCAATGCATTACTGCTTACAATAGTGATCATATGCCATGGCAAAATCTAATGCCTTGTCAGGCGTCCGGTTGCAATGGCAACCCATCGGCCCTCTGTGATTACATATCAGAGGACTAGTGACGTCACAGAGGTAGTGTGCTCCCTCTGTGAACACTTTACATGCCGTGATTTACATTGATCGCCCCATGTAAGGGGTTAACAGCGAGGATCAGTGTTCCTCACCTATCCTTCTTGTATTAAGTGCCACCCAGCTAGGATGTAAACTTACATTCTGTTACATTAGGGGTTAAGGATGGTTGGTAACCTTGACGAATGAAAATCTTGTTGTAATTAAGCAACTGAAGAGCAATTAGTGGTAGAACATGATTTAGGTGACCAGATTTTCCAAGGGTCAAAGAGAGATAAAGGGGTGTGGTCAGGGGCGGGGCTTATCACAATGTATGATTTTACCTCTTTCATTATAAAAAGTACAGGGCCAATTCAAAAGAGACAAGGAGCAAATTCTGCAGTATTTCTGAATCCAAAAAACAGTCAAAATCCGTACTATTGGTGCGTGTTTGGACTGGAAATCAGCCACGTATCCGCAGCTGATTTCATACTATGTGGTGCTCCCCCTCACCTCCTCCGTAGGCCTTATGCTGTCAGCACTCCCCAGCTTCTGGTTCCCAGCTGTAGTGGCCTCGCCTGACCAGCGGCACCGCACCTGACCAGGCCGCTGGGGACCTGTAAGCCGGGGAGCGCTGACAGCTGAAAGCTTACAGAGGAGGCAAGGGGGAAGGGGTGGGGGGGGGGGGGGTCAAATGCACCAATGGTACATATTTTGACTGTTTTTTGGGTGCAGAAATTTCGGCTGTGGACTTTCCTCAGCATTTACGTCTTGTGGAAAGATACCTTAAGTCAGCTTGAAGTATGCTGCCATATGCAGAGCAGCCCCAGCAATTATAGTGTCCCACAGTGCCCTCCATAGTAATAGTGACCCCCACAGTGTCCCTCAGTAGTAATAGTGACCCCTACAGTGGCCCTCAGTAGTAATAGTGACCCCCACAGTGTCCCTCAGTAGTAATAGTGACCCCTACAGTGGCCCTCAGTAGTAATAGTGTCCCCCACAGTGGCTCTCAGTAGTAATAGTGACCCCCACAGTGTTCCTCAGTAGTAATTGTGACCCAGACAGTCGCACTCAGTAGAAATAGTGACCCCCACTGAAGCCTCAGTAGTAATAGTGACCCCGACAGTGGCCTCAGTAGTAATAGTGACCCCTACAGTCGCACTTAGTAGAAATAGTGACCACCACAGTGGCCTCAGTAGTAATAGCGACCCCCACAGTAGCCCCAGTAGTAATAGTGACCCCCACAGTAGCCCCAGTAGTAATAGTGACCCCCACAGTGGCCTCAGTAGTAATACTATTACTACTGTGGCTGATATAGGGAGCACTATTACTAATAGTGTTGCCTATATTGACCCCAGTAGTACTAGTGACCCCCACAGTAGTCCTAATACTAATAGAACCCCCTTGAAACTCACATACTTACCCTACTGCTGGTCTTCCGAGCGCCGTCGCTCCTTTTCACAGTGCTGCTGCGGGGATGCAAGTGTGTGCACCCACAGCAGCGCCTCCGCCCGTGACCTCTTCTCCTGTGGAACTAAGAAGAAGAGGTTAGGGGAGGAGGGGATGAAGATCCCAGATGCACACACTTCCGTCAGTGTGTGCACCTGACCGCGCCGCTGCAAAGTGATTACCAGCCGGGGAGCTTGCGGCACCCCAGCTGGTAGTCACCTTCTTGACCTTTATGGCAGAGGTACGTTATTCACCCTTCTGGGGAGCAGAGGTGTGCGCCTTCAGTACCCGCATTTTAGCGATATTCATGTAGTTCCTCTAACACTTAGGTCGGATTCACACAAGCATCTGCGTATCTGTACATTGAAATGACTAATTAGCCTAATTAGTTTCATATGTTCTATTTCTCTGCGCAAATGTTCAGGAAAATAGAACTTGCTGCATATTTTTTTGTGTGACGGAATTGCGCATGGAAAACATGCGCTTGTGAACCAACCCTTGAAATCACGCAAATATGGTCTTGTGAATCCGGTCTAAGCTTAGCTAATTCGTTGAGGCGGCAGCATGTTTTCTTCCAAGGTCTTTTTGTCTCAGTGTAGCTGATTCGTCACATTGGCCACGTCTCCTTTCCTTCGTCTACAAACCCAGACATAACTGTTTTCCTTGAGGTGAACCTTCAGCGTTCTACCTACAACTGCACTTTCTGGACTTCCTCCAAGAGGAAAACCCCACGAGTCCTCCTATATACAGTGCCCTGGTCTCGCAAGATTAACGCGGTTACCTAGTTATCACCCCTCCGCACCCCGTCGCCCCTTAAAGGGACAGCACACTATAACACAATTGCAATAAAGAGAATTTCTCAACGAAAAACTCCCTTAAAGCTGGAACTTCACCATCTCTTTTCGGGTATGTTTCCACTTGACGGATTTGCTGTGGAATTTGCACACTTTTTGGTGCAGATCTTAATGCAGATTTTGGTGTGGGTCTGCAACAGATTTTATCTCTTCAATTAAGGGTTAGAATCTGCTGCCGATCTGCACCAAATAATGCAGATTTTTCTGCTTTGGAAATCTGCCACATGGCAACATAACTTTTCTGGAACACGAGGCCTTTCTCTCTTTAATTGGTAGTATCTTTGAAGCTCTAGCAGGAGCAAATAGTAATAATTACATTGCTATGATTCTGCAATATCAGCTTTGACCACTAGAGGGAGCCCACTACTAAGGAACTGATTTTTCTGTGGCCTGGATTGTAGCGCCTGTGAGAAGCTGACACAGGAAGTGGGCGGGGCTTCACCATTGTGGGCTCAAGAGCTTTTTGGCACCCAGAAAGGAGTTTCCCCAGGGGTGCTTGACTCTTTCAAGAAGCAGCTGGGAGAAGCAGTCGGAGGCCGTTCTATACAATGACTCATCTTTCGTGTACTGTGGAACCTCAGGAGCGAGACTTACGGATTTACGGAATATGTTGTGCATCCGCTCAGCCAGCTTGATTGCAGAGAGTTATATGTGCCGGGTTTAAGTGCGGTTCATGCAAGATGTAGCAATTATTTTGTTTATCGCATTTGTGTAGCAGTCTGTTTATTGCATTGAAGTTCTATGTTTATTTGCCATAATTTCTAATTTTCACTGTTCTTTAATTAAACGGTTACTTTATTGTTTGTACCGGGCGTGTCTTCTTGCTCAGCATTGTATCTCCAATACCAAACAAGCTATCTCGCTACATAAGTTGGCATAGTTCGGCAGGATACGATTGCTAGCATGGAAAGTCAAGGCAATGGAGATGAAATTGTGGCAGCCAACCCTGAGCCAACTATAGGAAGAATTCCTGTAAGGACCCTTTCACTGGGAGCTATACTAAACCACCTTACCAAATTTGATTGATGGAACACGATGTTAACTGATTGGGTAGATAGTCTGCAGGGAATGATCCACTTGTACCAAATTGCTCCTGAGACCCAACCTGAATTGGCGCTATATGTGTTGGAGGGAAATGTGCAGAAGACACACCCCAAAAATACTCGTACCGTGCCGGCCCAGATTGTTAAGATTCTGGAAGATATTTTTGGGGAAATCACAAAAGCTGGAGATTTACAGGCACACTTCTCTAACTGATTTCAATGAGAAGGGGAGAGTATTCCTGAGTTCGCTAATGCCTTGAAGGCAATCATGACCAGCATTCAAAAGAGGAATTCGGCAGATATGCAACTGGTGGGAGATAGCAACAAAATTCTAAGGGACAAGTTTATTATTGGGCTGCACAGCATACCCCTCAGACAACTACTGCAAGAGAGTGTTAGTAGGTCCTCATTACAATTTCATCATATCCAAACTGAAGCAGTGGAAGAGATAACGACCCTTGGAGAGGTGAGGAACACTGTGGGAGAGGCGAGGACAGAGATTGGAACCCAAAGATCCAAAAACGTAGTAGCTGGAGGTCCGGTGATAAAAGCTGAATTTGAAGGGTAGAGCATAGACTGTCTTGTGGACATGGTGTCCCAAGTTACAACTATGCCGCACTTCCAACAAGCAGATGACTTTGGCTGTGCTAGCGCCATTGAACATGCGATCCCTATAGGAGATGCCGCTCCAGTATGAGAATGATATAGACAGATTCCACCAAAGCCGTATCAAGAAGTTAAGAATATTTTAACTCAAATGTTGAATGCTAGAGTGATTCAAGAGACTCAAAGCCCATGGGCTGTGCCTGTGGTGTTGGTTAAGACAAAAGATGGGTCCATTTGCTTCTGTGTCAACTACCAGAACTTAAATACATGCCCCAGTCGTCATCCTACCTACTACAGCGTATTAAAGGGTCATTATTAGCCCTTGGGAGGGCTCAGTATTTCTCCACTCTGGATTTTGCTAGTGGATATTGGCAGAGGTCTGTAGCAGAGAAGGACCAGCAGAAAAACACTTTTACTTTGCCCATGGGACTTTTTGAGTTTAACAAAATGCCATTTGGATTCACCAATGCCCTGGGTACTTTCCAGTGCCTTATTCGAGAAGTGCCTCAGAGATGTGAACTTCAAATCTACCCTCATATACCTGGGCAATGTTATGTATGATGCCACCTTCGAGGAATATCTCCAGTGTCTAGGTCAAGTCTTTGGATGTTTGTGGAGTTATGGACTGAAACTCAAGCTGAAGAAGTGCCTCCTACTTAAAAGGGAGATTGAGTATATGGGTCATACCTTGTCAAGTGAGGGGGTCCAGCTCTGCAAAGAGAAGATTTTGGCAGTGCAACAATGGCCTCCCCCTAAAACGCTACATGACTTGAGAGTGTTCCTAGACATGTCTGGATGTTTTATAAAAGACTTTGCCAAAATTTCAGCTCTGCAGGAGTTACTTAAGAGAACAGCCAGTGGCTCAAAGAACCGTTCTATACAGTGAGGAGAAAGACAAGAAGAAACTTTTCGGACATTGAAAGAAGCCCTAACATCTGCTCCCATCCTTGCTTATGCAAACTTTAATCTATCATTTCTACTTTACACTAATGGGAATATCTATAGACTAGGGACCATGCTGGGTCAACTGCAAGATGGACAGGAGCATGTAATCGCCTATGCCAGACGCTCCCTACGGAAGTCTGAGCACAACCCTACCAGTAATTATACCTCTTTCAAATTGGATGCATGAAGGGCTCACTTGGTCCTACCAAAACATTCCTATGGCTACAGAAAATCATGTATTGCCCTCAGCTGAGCAAGACAGTAGACGAAGCGTGCAAATTATGGCAAGCGTGTGAATTAAATACGTCTCCAGAACAGTGGGCCACAGTTCAAATGATCCAGACTAAAGAACTCCTTAAAGGGGTTGTCCCGCGAAAGCAAGTGGGGTTATACACTTCTGTATGGCCATATTAACCCCTTAATGACATGGCCTATTTTGGCGTTGAGGACCAAGCGATTTTTTGGTATTTTTCCATCTCCATTTTTCAAAAGCCATAACTTTTTTATTTTTCCGTGGACGCGGCCGTGTAAGGGCTTGTTTTTTGCGTGGCGATCTGTAGTTTTTATCGGTGCCACTTTTGGGTATATAGACAATATCGTAAATTTTTTTTTTTTTTTTTTTAATGATAACAGGGAGAGAAAACGCATCAATTCTGCCATAGATTTTTTATTTTTTTTTACAGCGTTAATCATGCAGCATAAATGACACACTAAAATTTTTCTGCGGGTCGGTACGGTAACAACGATACCAAAATTGTTATATTTTTTTTAGGTTTTTACACTTTTTTGCAATAAAACCCCCTTTTTTTGGAAATCTTTTTTTTTTTCTATAGCTGCATTCAAAGTCCTGTAACTTTTTTATTTTTCTATGTACGGAGCTCTATGAGGGCTTATTTTTTGCGAGACGAGCTGTAGTTTTTATTGGTACCATTTTGGGAAATGTACGGCTTTTTTGATCACTTTTATTGCATTTTTTGTGAGGCAAAATGCTAAATATTAGCATTTTGCCTCTGTTTTTTAGCTTTTTTTTTTACGCTTTTTGTCGTACAAAATAAAAAGCATGTTCAACTTTTTGTACACGTCGTTACGGACGCGTCAATACCCAATATGTGGGGTTTTAGTTTTTTTTCCCTTTTTTTATGCTAATATTAGAAAAAGCATAAAAAAGGGGTTTTTTACATTTTTTTTTTTACATTTTTATTTTTTTTACACTTTTCTTTTCTTTTTTTTAATACTATTTGAGTCCCTCTGAGGGACTTACATCACTGTGCCTATGATCGCTGTCATAAGGCATGGCAGAGCTACTGCTCTGCCATGCCTTATCGCTTGTACAGCGATAATAGGCACAGGCAATACAGGACGCCAGTGTCTGGCGTCCTGTTGCCATGGTGACAGGCCGGGCTCTCGCGATAACATCGCGAGTTCCGGCCGGAGACACACAGGGATCGCGATCCCTCTGTGAACTCTTTCCCTGCCGCGATCTACTTAGATCGCGGCAGGGAAGGGGTTAACAGCGGCGGGCGCATCTCCGATGCCCCCCCGCTGTTGGAGCGGGACGCCGGCTGTGACTGACAGCCGGCTCCCGCTGCGGGATAGCGCGGGATCACATGTGATCCCGTGCTATCTCCAGGACGTACCAGGTACGTCATGTTGCGGGAAGTACCAGGCTGCCATGACGTACCAGGTACGTCCAGGAGCGGGAAGGGGTTAATGCACTTTGTAATGTACATTGTGCATTAATTATGAGCCATACAGAAGTTATTCACTTAGCTGTTCCGTTGCTAGCGTCCCCGTCTCCATGGTGCCGTCTAATTTCAGCATCTAATCACCCGATTAGACGCGCTTGCGCAGTCCAGTCTTCTCCCTTCCGAATGGGGCCGCTCGTGCCGGAGAGCTGCTCCTTGTAGCTCCGCCCCGTCACGTGTGCCGATTACAGCCAATCAGGAGGCTGGAATCGGCAATGGAGCGCACAGAGCCCACGGTGCACCATGGGAGAAGACCCGCGGTGCATCGTGGGTGAAGATCCCGGCGGCCATCTTACTAAGGTAAGTAAGAAGTCGCGGGAGCGCGGGGATTCGGGTAAGTACTGGACGTTTTTTTTTTTTACCCCTGCATCGGGTTTGTCTCGCGCCGAACGGGGGGGCTATTGAAAAAAAAAAAAACCGTTTCGGCGCGGGACAACCCCTTTAAGGTCCTCATGATAGACTACATGCACATCAGGCCATCAATCAGCAAGCAGTGGGCTAGTGTGCACCAGGCCCACACAAATGTTTCGCGGATAGGGAACACCAGGTGAAGCAACCACTGATTAACACCTCTCCCTATCTTCTACAAAGGAAGATGACCAGGGGGCATGAAAGGGGCAAAAGTAGTTGAGGACAATAACTAGCACCCAGCTAATCTTGCTATGACTCAAGAGGAGAGTTCCAGTGAAGCCCCCACGTCAGAGACTGAAAAACTGCCACTGACTGAGCCTGTTTCAGAGGGAGGGTCTGGTAAAACCCTCTGCTGATCTACCCAGCCTACTGCAAGCATTCCCCCCATGATGGTATGATGATGAGGCTTTTATATAAAACTGCTAATTCTTCACAATGTAGCTTGTGTCATAGAGATTGTTCTGTTGACTAAACATTACCATATAAAATTGGTTACTAGGGGACTAGCAACTATGGAGAGGGGGGGAATGTAGCAGGAGCTACAGGGATAATTACATTGCTATGATTCTGCAATATCAGTTTTGGCCACACTAATAAGAAACTGATTTTTCTATGGCCTGGATTGCTCGTATTATAGACTGCAGATTCCATGAAAAGCTTACACAGGACGTGGGTGAGAAAGTGGGGGTGAGGGTTCAGCAGCAAAGGAGTAGGAGCTTTTTGGCGCCCAGAGAGGACAGTTCCTCATTAGCGGAGCAGCAGAGGAGTTCCTCCAGCAGTGCTTGGACGCTGTCAGGAAGCAGCTGGAAGGAGCAACAGGTAGAGCCTGCCAGAGAGAGTGGCATTCTGCAGTGGGTTAATGCTGTTGGAAGAGCAGAGCATTACACCAGCATTTGAGGAAAGTATGCAAGTCTATCCATCAAGATCAAGCCTGTGACCGGTCTATACAGTGATTCATCTTTCGTGTACTGTGGACCCTCAGGAGTGAGACTTGGATTTCAAGATGTAGCAATTGTTGATCTATGTGACAATCTGTTTATTGGATTGAAGTTCTTATTTGCCATAACTTCTAATTTTCACTGTTCTTCAATTAAACTGGACTTGTCTTCTTGCTCAGCATTGTATCCCGATACCTCCCAAGCGACCCCTTCCAGCCTGCTACGAAGCACTAGGGTACATGAGAATATCATTGTTCTACACCCTACACAACATCATTGCTCTTGCCATGCAGTACCTCAACATGAACAATGACATGATCTCACGGGACGTAAGCACTGTGATTTTTCCACAGTGGAAAATCTGCAGCAAATCTGCAATCTGAGGATTTTGCTGCAGATTTCCCCCATTCTATTGCAAAGGGTGAAATCTGTGCTCAAATCTGCAACAAACAATTAATATGCCTCGGATTTAAAATCCGTAGTGTACGTCAATTCAGGGTGGAATTATTCTGTTCCATGCTGACGAGATTTGTTAAATCCCATCCACGCCACTTGTACCGTAAATGCTGTGGATTTTCCACACAAAACATCCACAGCATGTACGAACCATGTGAACATACTCTAAGGCCTCATGTCCACTGGTAAAATAAAATTAAGATTCCGCAACGTTTTTCCCGCAGCGTGATCCGCGCCCCATAGGGATGCATTGGACACCTGCAGGTAGTTAAATACCTGCGGATGTCATTTTCACTTGAGGCGCGGATTGCGTGTGCGGGAAAACACCCGCGGCATGCTCCATTTTTAGTGCGGGTCTCCCGTGGGGACGGCTCCCATTGAAGCCGTCTGGATCCGCACCACACCCGTACCTGAATTTCTGCTCTCCGGCGCGGGAGAGCAGGAGTTTAAAAAAAAGAATGGAGTGCCCGGCGCATGCGCGCGGCAAGCTGCTGGCGTGCCGAGCACATCCGCCGGGCCGAAGAAAGAAGATCTGGCTGCGACGGAGGGCAGATCCGCAGCATCCGGACAGGTAAGTTTAATCTTCTTTTTAGCCTCATGTCCGTGGGAGAGGAGGGACCCGCTGCGGGATTCTGCATGGAGAATCCGCGGCGGGCCTGATTTTCCCCGTGGACATGAGGCCTAAGGCCTCTTCACATGGGCTACAACTTGCGAGGCTTTGTAGCCCATGTTTCCCTATGAAGACTTCCTCTCTGTTGCATGGCACGAAAAGGCGGTTTTCTTGCAGTGCGATGCAACTTTGACAGTCAAAGCCCTAAAAAAGGCTCTAGCTCCAAACCCTCACCCTCCCAAAAAAATACATTACCTAAGAGGCACTGTAATCTCCAGTGCGGGTCTCCTCTTCACCTCCGGCACTTGTCTTTAGTCTTCTGCCAGCCCTTCCTGGATTGGAGAATCAAAATTCCCTCCTCCAGAAAGCGCTGGCTGTGATTGGCTAAGCTAATTAGAACCAATTAGAGCCAGAGTTCGATGAACCAGTCACAGACAGCTCTTCCTGGAGGTGGGGATTTGAGCCTCTAATCCATAAAGGGCTGGCGAAAGACTGAAGACAAGTGACGGAGGTGAATAGGAGACCCGCATCGGAGATGACAGCACTTCTTAGGTGATGTATTATTTTATTAATTTTTTTTTTACTGCAGCTAGGGCTTATTTTTTGAGATAGGGCTTATATTTCAAACTTCTCCCCGAAAATCCTCGAAGGTGGTGCTATAAAGTCGTGCGACTTTGTAGTGGCACAAAATCGCGGTATCACTGCGAGATAACGCAGTGATATCGCACAGACCAGCGATGCCATATCACAGCGTTTTTCTCGTGGCAAAATTGTGTCACCCGTGTGAAACAGGCCTAATACTACAACTGTTGCAGCAGGCATTCATGACACAACCCTGTTGGGGTGCACAAGGAATAAATCACTACGTTCCACAAGAGTTCTTGCCAAGCTCCTGAGTCAGGCTCCATCCATTACAAATGAGTTTAATTGTTCAATAAGGTTATAGATGCAGAACTCTAATGTAGCTCTGACTAGTTCACATTTCTAGGTTAGGTTCATGTGTGCAGTTTTCTGGGGGCACTTTTTTCTTCTCTTTTATTATAATGAATCCCAATCCTTTAGACTTACGTACTGTGGAGCCTCAATGACAAATACTGATCAGAACTATCCTGGTGTAACATTGTATACAGGGGGTGAACAAAAATATGCAAACATCTTATGCAATGAATGCCTTAACCCTTTACAATCCAATTTGTACCCTGGTTTTCCTAGGAGGCTTACTCTTTTTCTGCCGTTATACAACGGTGCTATCTGCTGGCTAAAGCCAGTACTGCATGAGGTGACACGGATAGGCTCCGACAGCAGAGAGGCTGGCAATATACAGTAAGAGAACCCAGACGGACGTCTTCCAACATCGGAGCTGTACAGCCTTAAATCATAATGTCTTCAGAGGTCAGACAGTGGATTGGAAAGGGTTAAGTTACATGGGATTATACATCGTATTTCAATAAGACATGTAGAGAATGATTTTAAGTGGAGGTAATGTGACACAGATGCTGCCAGGCAGAAGTGAACATCTGCCTAAGCAACAAGGCTCTATTGGTCAGTGATTTGAGCCACTCAGCTGCTGCTACCAGCTGCTCCCAACCCCCCCCCCCCCCCCCAGAGCAGGGCAAGAGGTGAAGTAAACACAAATTTGGTGGGAAAGCTCTCAGCCAATCAGGGATCAAAAGAGCAGCTCAGTGATAATGATTTAAATCCCATGCATTTCTAAGGTGTTTCCATATTTTTGTCCACCCCCTGTAGTTTTTTTAAACCCACAATTACCAACATTTAACTTAGGTCTACACAGCGTCATGTGTCACGCAACATAAACATTGCAGTGTTGTACTGCGACATCGCATCTAATGATTGTCATTGGCTTTGCTTTGCAACCTGTGCCCTTATGTGCCTGCAACATGACCTTTGCAGAAAATCCAACTCGGTTTGGAGGTCGCATGTGACTTTCCCACAATAGACATCAATGTAAGTTGACTACGACTTGCCTGTCTGTGATTTAGCCATTGTTTAAAGGGAACCTCATCACATTTTACTACATTAAACAAAGCCCAGTGATCCAACGATGACATGCATCCGTTTTCAAAACTTATTTAGCCATTGCTCTTTAGAAAAGCGTACCTGAAAAATTAGTGTTTTTGAACTTTCCGCGCCGCATGTAAATTAGACAGACCAGTCCGGTGGGTGGTCAGGACTGTCTTTGCCGCCTGAAGGCATTTCTTATAAGTCCGTTTCTCTCTGCCCCTTTGATGCGAATCTCACGCTTACGCTGAGAGTTTGCGAACCTGCGCATGTGCAGAGGAGTGCGGCAAATCTGCCAACTAAGGGGACAGATCGCAAATAGAAACATTCACCGTTCTCCCATGCCGATGTTTTTTCATTAAAAAACAAACATTTTTCCCGGTGCACAGGCGAGTCAGACAGCATATAGTAGACACACAAGTATGACACAATGACTAATACAGCTTTTTTTCTCATTAGCTCCAGGCTACAGGTTTTGGATGACTTCCAGCACGCCATGAAGTATGAATCGAAGGAGTTATATGATTTCACTCAAAGCTGTGATCATAAGCGTAAAACCGTAAGTAATTTAAGTTAAGAACAGTTTGAAGAACTTGAGTTATTAAACAATAACCATTTGATGATCAAAAAATCTGACAAGGGTGATGTTACGTTCACGTGAAGGTCTTATTCACCTTACCTACACGAACGCAATCTGTTTATGGCAGGAGGGAAGGATATATGCATACAATGGGACACTGTTCACACCAAACAAGCCAAACGGCCTGTCACCTAAGGATGAAAGAGGTTGCACCAAACATCAACCGAACGTGCAAGAAACATGGAATCAAACCCTACACCAACACTAGGTGGTCAAATACTTACCAATGTAATAACACAACAAGGTAGAAAAATCAATACGTATGAGGTATTGGTTAATAATTTGGCCAAAATACGTAAACTCACAAGCCCACATCAAGGGTCCTCATTATCCTGTGAAACCCTGCATTAACAAGACAACTAAACCCAGAAAAGGGAACCCGGTCTACAAGCAGAGAGATCATCCCAATGAGGACGTCCCCAAGCTGGAAACTAGACCACCTGTATCAAACTAGAGGGGAATAGGCAGGAACACCAGATAAGGACATAACACACAACAGGGGTCTACATACCTAAAGATGCAGGGGAATACCAACATAGGACATAAAACACACCAGGTGCCTGCACACCTATGGACAGACACTGAACCAGACATTGTTCACACCGGGTGCCTGCGCACCAACAGACACAGGGGAAGCCACCCTGGACCTCATGCATGTGTACATACACAAAAAAAGACAGTGTAAATGTCCAAATCCACACACGTAAGGGGCATCACCCATCTGACGGAGAAGGGACTACAGTGTCAGGCATCGCTCATCTGACAGCGTAAGGGTCACCCGATGTCTGGAACCACATCTGACCAGGCCTGCAAACTATGCAAACAGGGGAATTGCGGGAGAACGACTCAAACTACATACAAAGTATTTATGACTCCAAACAACAAAGTTCTGAGAAGGAATGATGAGAAATGGATACTGAATCAAAGAATGGTAGAGTTGGAAGGGACCTCCGGGGTCATCGGGTCCAACCCCCTGCTTAGTGTAGGATCACTAAATCATCCCAGACAGATATTTGTCCAGCCTTTGTTTGAACACTTCCATTGAAAGAGAACTCATCCCCTACCGTGGTAACCTGTTCCACTCACTGATCATCCTCACTGTCAGAAAGTTTGTTCTAATATCTAATTTATGCCTCTTCCCTTTCAGTTTCATCCCATTGCTTCTAGTGTTTCCTTGTGAAAATGAGAATAGGGCTGATCCCTCTGCAGTGTGACAGCCCTTCAGATATTTGTAGGCAGCTATTAAGTCTCCTCTCAGCCTTCTCTTCTGCAAGCTAAAGATTCCCAGATCCTTTAACCGTTCCTCATAGAACATGATTTGCAGACCGCTCACCATCTTGGTAACTCTTCCCTGAACCTGCTCCAGTTTGTCTATGTCTTTTGTAAAGTGGGGTGCCCAGAACTAAACCCAGTATTCCAGATGAGGTCTGACCAAGGAAGAGTAGAGGGGGATAATTACCTTGCTTGATCTAGACTCTATGCTTCTCTTAATACATCTCAGAATTGTGTTTGCCTTTTCAACTGCTGCTTCACATTGTTGACTCATGTTCAGTCTATGATCTATTAGTATACCCAAGTCTTTTTCACATGTGCTGCTGCTTAGCCAAATTCCTCCCATTCTGTATGTGCTTTCTTCATTTTTCTTGCCCAGATGTAAGACTTTGCATATGTTGGTAAGATAAGAGAGCCTGGTATTTATATATACAGATACATGGCAATTGTCTGGCTGGAGAATTCCACACCATCAGCCAGCCAAATCAACTACATCTGCAACCGTGTGCTCCTGGAAACCCACAGTACTACAGGTCCCAGGAGCACAACGTGACAGGTGGTATAGTGATAGTGTTAGTTGCTGCCCTGTACAGTGATCTTGTGCGTGGTCTGCTGGATGACATCCACAGCTATCGTAAATTGATATGTGATCCTGCCAGTCAATACCAAACTAAGTAAAAAAGTTTACTCAGGGAAGGAAAAAAAATGGGGTTTTAATGGAAAAATAATCTAACTATTTGTTTCCAGATCATCCCATGTTTTTATGGACTACCGAAATTGCATAAAGAGTGTTTCCCTCACCCTATATGCAATGACAGATCAAATGCTCGGGTTTATCAGATATTTCAAGCACTTGTACAACGTATTCCAGGGTATCTTACGTATTTGTAAATTATGGATATTTATGCTATTTTGTACCCCCCCGTTTCAAAAAATGTTGGAATGCTGTGCAAAAAGTAAATAAATGTGAAGAAAAAAAGAAAGTAACCATTTGCTATTTTAATATAATCATATATTATTCACATCAGAACATACAATTTCCCCCCAAGTAAGACCTACCCCGAAAGTAAGCCCTAGATAAACTAAATGGAAAAAAACAAAAACATCAATACTCACCTGGCCTGCGGCGTCCGAGTTCCCAGTGCTGCGGCAAGCTGTCGTGTCCTCTGCGCTAAGAAATCCTCTTCTTTCTGGTGACGGGGCTTTGAATACCCCGCCTTCAGCAAAGCAAGCACTGTGATTGGATCGAGCACCAGCCAATCAGAGCCGGTTCTCAATCATTCACAGCCATTCAGTAAATGACATCACTGAATGGCTGTGATTGGCTCATCGAGCACCGGCTGTGACTGGCTGGCTTTCCATCTAATCACAGTGCTCACTTTGCTGGAGGCGGGGTATTTAAAGCCCTGTCACCAGAAAGAAGAGGATATCTCAGCTTGGAGGACACTGTAGACTTCGGCATCGCTGACGGAGACAAGCAGTGTGAGGCACCGGGACGCCGCGGACCAGGTGAGTATACGCCCCCTGAAAATAAGACACTGTGCCTCTTTTGGGGCAAAAATTAATATAAGACAGTGTCTTATTTGGCGGTAAACACAGTATAACACATATCAGAAGGGGAAGGGAGACATTTTTCTCATTTTATTTGAAGAAATGATCTAATTTAGAAATTGATGGTAGCAACACATCTGACAAAAGTTGGGACAGGGCCATGTCCACTATTGTGTATCATCTTTTTACAATAGTCTGTAAACATCTGGGAAGTGAGGAGATCAATTATTGGAGTTTTGGGAGAGGAATGTTGTCCCATTCTTGTCTGATGGAGGATTCTAGCTGCTCTGTTTCGGTTTGCCCACTTTTTCATGTCATAATGCACCAAGTGCTTTCCATTGGTGAAAGGTCTGGACTGCAGGCGGCCGGTTCTGCCCCAGACTTCTGTGAAGCCATGCTGTTGTGATGGATGCAGTATGCGGTTAGCATTGTCTTGTGGAAATATACAAAACCTTCCCTGAAAGAGACATTGTCTGGATGGGAGTATATATGTTGTTCTAAAACCTCTATATATGGTTGAGCATTGATAGTGCTTTTCAAAAGTGCATTGATGGCTGCCCATGCCACAGGCACTAATGCAACCCCATACATCACAGAAGCAGGCTTTTAATCTGTGGGCTGATAACAATTATTTTGGAAATCTGACATGTATCAATTTATCATAAAATAACTTCATAAAGGTTTTGCATATTGAAGTGATTCTGCCATTGTTTTTTTCGCCACATGTTGTGCTTCATTTAGGGCTCAGTCACACGGGCGTTTATTGCCGCGATTTGCGCATGCGCATGCGTCCGGCGATTTTTTAAAACCATTGCTTTGCAATGGTATTGGACACATGAGCGCTTTTTATGCGCTCGTCCGATAAATTAGAGAACAGAAATCGCAGATCGCACCTATCTGCGATCTGCGATTCCTGTTCTCTTCTCTATATGCGCTCAATGGGGCCGGCGGCAGCAGCGCCGACCCCACTGAGAACATATAGAAGACAAATCATTCTTCTCTGCCACAGCTGTTCCAGCTGTGGCAGAGAAGAACGATGTTTGCCCATTGAATTCAATGGAGCCGGCAATACAGCCGACTCCATTGAAAGCAATGGGCTGCCGGCGTGCGCGGGATGAATTGTCGGGAAGGGGTTAAATATATAACCCCTTCCCTGCAATGCATCCTGAAAAGTGAAAAAATAAAAAAAAAGGATGTACTCACCTGCTCCCGGCAGCCTGAGATCCCCGCGGCCGTCCTGCAGTGGGTGTGAAGGGGGTGTGACTCAGGCTTGCCCCTGATTGGCTCAGCCTGAGCCAATCAGAGGCTGATCTCAGTCACACCCATTCATGAATTCATGAATGGGTGTGACTGAGACTTGCCTCTGATTGGCTCAGTGCTGAGCCAATCAGGGGCAAGCCTGAGTCACACCCCCTTCACACCCACTGCAGGACGGCCGCGGGGATCTCCGGTTGCCAGGAGCAGGTAAGTACATACATTTTTTTTATTTTTTCACTTTTCAGGATGCATTGCAGGGAAGGGGTTATATATTTAACCCCTTCCCGACAATTCATCCCACACTCGCCCGCAGCGCTTGCATTCAATGGAGCCGGCTGTATTGCCGGCTCCATTGAATGCAATGCGCTGGACAGCTCCGGCCCGTTTCTAATGAAACGCGGCTAGGAGCAGATTTTCGGGCGATTTTTCGGCGCCGGTCACGCGATTTGCGCATGCGCATCCGTCATGCGATGCGCAAATCGCGTGAAAAAACGCCCGTGTGACTAAGGCCTTAGGTGGTAAAAATAGACTGATAGAATTTGTGTATATTTATTAAAAGCGCCAAAATTGGAAAACGTTTGAAAGAATTGTTATTTCTTCATATTTTCACCTTCAATATCTCAAATATGTGCAATAATACTGTACAAATCTTTACATCTGTTTACTTTATTTTGGAAACACATTTGAAAAACTTTAGTTTTTTTTAACCATTTAGGAGATGTACAAATTTAGCATTGATTATCAACATTTTGAGAAACACTTTGTTTTCCTACACCAAGCTAAGATTGCAAAGGCTTATAGGTGTCGGAATGCTAGATAACCCCACAAATGACCCCATTTTTTAAAAAAGTACACCCTTTAATATATTCACCGAGGGGTGTCATGAGTATTTTGACCCCACTGTTTACTTTTCAGGACCTAATGCAATTTACAGAAGAAAACATAAAATTTCATATTTTTGCAAATATGTAATTTTAAAGACGTTTTTTTCTATAGTGCACATGAAAATACAGATTTACACCCCAAAATGGATACCCTTGTTTGTCTTGTGTTCATAAACATACCCATCATAGCTCCAATCTGCTTACTGGACACATGGCTAGGCCTGTAATGGAGGGAGCACCCATTGGATTTCAGGGCACAACTGAATAAATTCCAGGCCTCATTGCACACTTGTGATGAAAAAAAATTGATTCCTTAAAAATAATCTCCCTCCCCCCCAGCACGCCCTTTTTGGCATTCCCTAAATCTTAGATAAAAGTAATGAAGTAAATTGTGTGGTATGTCTGAAAGCAGGGGTAATTACGGAGGCTGGTTGGGATGGGTACATGGGACAATAAAACCAGGTATCCCTCCTCCTCCCATGCTGACTACAAACCCAACACTTTTTAGGGGGTATGTCTTGACCTCAGTGGCGGGAATGGGGTGTAAAAAATGGCGCTCTGTGAGTCTCCGTAAACTTGCTGAGGTGCGGCGGTCTTACACAGAAGGCGCTCAACAAGCTGCTCCTGGGACTGGAGGAAGGCGAGCGTTCCCAGAGCTTCTTGTAAATTACATATTACAGGTAGCGGTCTGAATAACGCCAGGCTCACATGTGGAATCCGCTTGTGGAGGCCCGCAGCGGATTCCAGTTGTCAGCCCGACCATGGCACTGCATATGGCCGCGTAATGTACTGCACATAACTGCCTACTCACATGGGCGGTCATGCGCAATACACTTTTTTTTTGCTTATATTTCCCGTGTCGTTGCTTAGCGATGACACTGGTACCCGCAGCCCGTACACAATGTAGTTGCATATGGGCTGCGGTTATATCCGCAACCATAGAACACAATGAGCTCTATGTCGCGAATGTCCTCCGTAAAATAGAACATGCTGGGTTCTGTTTTCTGCAAGTGGATTATGTAATTCCGACCCACTAATGTAAGCAGAATTGTGCAATCCAGTGCATTTGACCAATCCAAGGATTACCGCTGATCAAACGCATACGGAGTCTGCAATTCCTATCCAGTCGTGTGAGACCATCGGCTTAAGGTAGATCACTACTTTTTTTATCACGTGACTCAGGACCACTCAACGAGGCCACCAGTGACTGCTCCAGGCTCTCGGCTACTTTTGGTAACCGGGAGCAAGGAGTTTTTAAATTCCCGGCTTGTGTGCATGTGTCTGTTATTTTGTCGGTGGGCGAATGCGCACAAGTCAAGGAGGGTTCATGGAGGAGGATCTTGTCAGGGTTCAAATACAGAGGCCTCAGGTAAGACATTTCATTTTCTCTCACCGATTGCATCTGTTAGGGGAGATTAAACGTAAACTTTTTTCTAACTTGTATGTGTTCGCCATTATCCATTGGATAACGGCGATGACATGACAGGGGATCACTCACCGTGGCCCTGAGTCAAGGCGCTCTGCTCCCTTTAGTTGCCAGGAGCAAGGAGATTTTAAATTTCCCGGGCCCTCGCCAGCTATTGCGCTTGCGTCCGCCATTTTGCCGACAGGCGAATGCGCCGAAGCTGGGGAAAGGACTGCTGTTAAAGATCCCATCAGGGGACATTGTCAGAGGCCTTAGGTAAGTAATTTCAGCTCCCCTCTGATCTGTGATGGGAGGTGAAACTTTAACTTTTTTTACTTTTACATGATCCCCATTATCCATTGGATAACCAATCAGATGACTAGGAACCGCATACTGCGACCTCCCAGGAAATTTTCAGGCTCTCGGCTACGTTTGGTAGGAAGGAGCAAGGAGATTTGAAATTACTCTGGCAATCCGCGGCTTTTGCACATTCGTCCACCATTTTGGCAATGGGTGCATGCGCAAAAGTCGGGGTAAGGTCCGCTGATAGATTCGGGGGCCTTAGGTACGTAATTTCGTATCTATGTCCATGAGGGTGAACTTTTAACACTTTTTTATAAACTTTTTTTTACTTTACATGATTGCCATTATCAAACTACTAATGACCACTTGACTGTGAGTCAAGTGAGTGGTCATTAATTTGTGGGTACTTCTCATGCTCCGCCCCTGGTGACATCATTGCTCTGACCCTGGTGATGTCATCGCAGGTCCTACAACATATATAAAACACAGAGCACAACCGACAGAAGAACAACAAACTTAGGGCTCTTGAAAGGGGAGGACAAAAATAAAATGAGAATACAACTTAACCATTATTATCTCAGACACAACAGAGTGGTCCTGACAGAAGTCACCGACCTACCACCACCACAGAGATCCAGTGAGCTGAAGGACCTGCCGTGACGTCACTGCTGTGGGAAGAGCCATTGTGCAGTTTGATAGAAAGTACTGTATACTGGATAAGCCGACACCAGCCACCAGATGACGTCCCTGTCATGTAATCATCCGTGTGGGTAGAGTCAGGGATCACATGACCAGGGGATGATCACTGTATCCAGGAATCTGCTGTGCTGCTGATGTCTGGAAATCAGCATGGATGTACCACAGCGGTGTGTGTGTGTGATGTGTGTGAATTAGGATGGATGTAGTAGAGCTGTGTGTGTGATGTGTGGGGATCATATTGGATGCACCATGCAGCACAGCATAGTGCCACCAGAAACACTGGTACTATAGTTTTCTAATAATTACTAGTCCAATGGATAACTGCGATCATGTAACTAGGAACCGCATAAAACGGTTCACGGTGACATCTCCCTGCTCTCGGCTACTCATGCTAGCTGAGAGCAGGGAGTATTTAAATCTCCTGGGCTCCCCAGCCTTCTACACATGCGCGTGATGCTTTATGTTTGGCGCACATGCGCAGAAGCCTGTGGCAGGTCCTGGAAGCACTGGAACGCTGTGGAAAGTCACAAAGGATGGGGGTGAGCACTTTCAGCTCCCCTCATGGATCCGATCCGTGAGTGGAGCTGAAACTTTAATTTTATTTAACTTTCTTATACACTTTTATGCGATCACCATGGCTCTTAGTGTGTGCGGCAGACTCCCACCTACCTCCGGTAGTTGAGAGCCTGGAGCTGTGACACCTCCCAGGCCTGTGGCTCTATTCCACAGTGAAGCTGTCTTCTGATAGCCGTGTGGAATAAGGCCCAGCTCGGGAGGCCGTCAGAAGGCATATCAGCAGTTGGTAAGTGGTTAATGCTATAAATGTCAGGTATTTGTTGACATTTTGGCCAAAATATGGAAGCTTGCGGACCACGTCACGGCTCCTGGCAATACCGCTACTCCTTACACTAACCCAGAGTCCAGCGAGAGAACCGAAAAAAACCCCACAAGACACAAACCTTTCTTGCAGCCACCACACATAGAACCTGCTCACACCACACAGAGAGAGAAATGAGAACAGAGAAAGCTGACCACACCCACACCTGGGAAGACAGCTCTTATGTGTACTGACCTAGAGTGATTGGCTGACTGGAGACACACATGCCCAGTCAGCACAATCCCCACACCTGAGCAGAAGAACTCCAGAGCACCTGTAGTACGACAGATCTCAGCAGACAGAAATGACAGTTATATCTTTGAATCCTTTTGTTTCCTAGTTTTTGAAGAAGGTGGTAAAAACTATGAATACGTTACACTGATTTGGCAATGAGAAGCTCAAGGGGTTAAGAAGGTCACCTGGTTCTGATTATAAGAATAATTGTGTGGAGTTCATATCTTGGGAGTGGTGAAGGTCTCAATGGTTAGACCCCAGCTAGTTATCCACTATTTTGTGGGACAACCCCTTTAACTTGTGTGCTCTCAGTGAGAGACTGTTGTTTTTTGTTATTTGCAACTGGCAAGTTAAATACCCCTTAGAGCAAATCAAACGGGCAAGCCTTGTACCGGTAATGTAACTGCCAACCTATGTGCGTGGTAAATTACAAGTGCAGCACTTTAGACTTAGGAGAAGTTAAGCAGCGAGGGTAAATCAAGATGGTAGTCACGGTGGCTCTACTGCTCCTCCTGGAAAGGTGGTAAATAAGATCTGTGTTAAGGACCGCTACACGGTCACATAACCTTTCAAGTCTTGAGGTCCAAATTAGTTCGTACCTGGATGCATCAAGGAGGCCAAAAACTATACAAAGATAGTTATCAGTTCCCACAGATACATAGAGTTGAGCCGCGGCAGATATACAGCTCACTCTGCTTAAGGCGCTCGTACACTGAGCGTTTATTGACTTGGGTATAGTACTAATACAGGAAAGGAATACCTCACGGCGTTAATCTCATTGGGTTACAAAAAACATTAAGAATCATGCATTGTCCAGCAATCAGCGTAGTGTGAGAATATATCTGTAATGTTCTCAAGTGTCTGTTTCTCCCAGCGTTATCTCGTCGTTCCTGGTCCCCCCTTGTATCCACTTTGTGATTGAGGTGGCTGTAGTACAGTAGTTCCTTTGTCCAAGTCTCCGAATGGAGGTGTGGGAGGGCTTCTTCTGATAACAACTGCGTCCAGACTTGGTTCTCATGAAAAAGAACAGAGACACATCATTGGACATTGTACCGTATCTCATGCTCTAAAGCTGTTTCTGCTTGAATTATTGTTTCACTACGCACAAGCTTATTTACATCTTATAATGCTCCATTTTGTATCTAGCGGCCATTTTGAGACAGATTCTTCCATTTTATGAGCCTGTACTTTCTCAATCCCCCCTAGAAACTGTCTCAAAATAAACAATACGTTTATAACTTCTACAGGGCGGGTTAAGGTTTGCTTTCCCTATCTCTAGCTTATGATCTATGCCCTACCTATCATTGTTGGTCAGCTGTCCAAGGGCTAATCCCTTCCCCGACAACTAATCCTAACTAACTAAACGTGAAGATCTGATGGACACAGAAGGGACCTATAACACACATGCTATTCTATTCTAATGGCTGGGAGACTAGAGTGGTCACCCTTGCTTCTGCTGAGACAGATCCATAAGGGGACAAATCGCTCTGTTGTATCATAGGCATATAGCCATTGCCTGGGGTCTCTACATCTACGTATACGGGGGCGACAGGTACCATCTGAACTGTAAGCTTAGCACAGGAGCGCTTTATGCAAGGCACAATACAGACAGAAAGTAGCAGGAGTATGATAAGAGTAATCAGAATCCCTATTCCTATCTGCATCAAGAATTGTTTCCATTGTCCGGTCCATGCAAACCACTCATCGCAGGGGTTAGTTATCCCAGAATTACGCTTCAGCACTTCTGACAATGTGGCCAATTTCTTTATTGCGATTAGTCACTTTACCTGTGGGGCCTGTATTATCTGGAATATACGTACAGCAAGTTTCACCAATCATTTTACAAACACCACCTTTCTCAGCTAGTATCATATCCAGAGCCATTGGGTTCTGGAAAGTCATGGTGGCTGTGGGGCCTAATTGATCAGCAAGCCCTTGAAGTGCATCTCTTGTATAGTTCACAAACCTTTGTTGGTTGTAATATATATCAACATTCTTATTGATGGTTACTATTCCAAACAGGGACTCAAATCCGGCCTTAACTTGATCCCTGGCTTTAAACTCATCTGGCACCCCCCTTGGCACTCCTATTGCATCTATATATACATATGGATCAAACCTGCCACCTGGATTGTCAATTTCTCTCTCAGCACGATGCGGTGTTGGATTCTCACCCTCAGTGTAGTCTTATTGATTGCATTAATTTGTTTTGGTCCCTGAAACAGGGGGCTAGTGTACAGTAGTTAAAGGTGTATGTGGCTACTTGTGTGTGTTAGAGGAATTGTACCACAATGTCACTGTGACAGCCACTTCCGCCCAGGTCCCCAACCCTGCCCGTAGCCTGTAAAGGATACGCAGGATCATGAGTTCTGTGCTCCGGGACCCAGGGCCTTTTTGCAGTGCGAGGTGTGGATCCAAGTGGACTTTCTTTCAAGCTTTAAGATAAAAAAAGAAAAAAAGATCCAGCGCTCCAAAGCAAAAGAAACCTAAATAACTAGTAAAACTAGAAGATTCCTTAGATATCAAAACATGAAATAACTTTTTATTGAAGATATGTCCATCAGAGGATGATAAAACTGTGTGATTTTGGACCTAGCCCCTGGTCCACTGACCACTTTGTAAATTTTGTCCCCACTCGGATTGAGGATGTTGTTCTCTGATGGGGTGGTCATGGATGGTGCTATTTGATTGGTAGTGACCAGGGGGCAGCGAATTAAATCTTGTGACCCTAAAAAAACTTGACCTGAGGCTATTTGATTCTGTGAGTTATTATTTATTGTCAATGCTCCTGTCTGCCCAGTTGTTGTATTGGCAAGACATAAATCCAGAATATCCGTGGGAGAATCACATAGGGGAGACGTAAGAAGGGCTCTCTCTACAGGGTGTGGAATTAATTCTGGGGTGAAATATACATGATCACTGTTTAGTCTTTCAGGAGTTTTCCTGGAGACATCCAGTCTTCTAATAGGTGTAACAATCGGACTGGAAATAATGTCTTTTGTAGTTTCACATCTTGTATCATCCACCGTAATCATAGAATGTAGGTTAACGGTGCTCTCCCCATCCAATTTCTGGGGATATGTGACACTTTTCCTTCTATTATCATATCCTAATACCCCCTCTGTTTGTGTCATGTTATCTCTATTGGCCCTATAGCTACATCTAGTGATCGCATATGATGTACCTTTATGAAACTCTGAATAGGTGTGGTTCCTCCTATTTTCCCCCCTCTTCCTTCCCCCTCTATGGTGATATCTGGATCTTGTTGGTTCTTGAGAATAAACATTCTCGAGGGTCTCAAAATGTTGACTATTTCTTGAATTCCATTCTATATTGTTTCTACGTTTATTGAACCGATTATAATTCGTAAATACCCTTGTTTCCCCGAACCAAATTTTTTTCTGCGGCGGTATATAAACATTTCTTTCAGTAGTTTGCTCTTGTCTACCTACTCCTGATGTATGGGTTTCACGATAATTCCTCAAATCATTTCTCTCACGTTGTTCCCCTCTTTGTGAGACTGCTTCCCGTATGCGGTTCCTCTGGGGTCTCTTTCTCTTATAATCCTTAGGAAAAAAGATTTTTTGGTTAAAATCATCCAAATCTCGGATAAGTTTTTTGACTTTCCTAGTACAAATCTCTTTCTCTATTTTATATATATAATTGATAACAGCTGTAATTTCATCCTTATTACTTAATGCCCCATATCCATGAACCAACTTTAGACTATCCTCAGAGAGGGAAATCCGTTTAGCAGTCAGTTTGTCCAGCATAAGGGTCGTAAATGTACCCAACATGAGACCCCATCCCCCTGTAAAGTCCTCATCTTTAGGAAAAGCTGACTGTATAGGTACTCTCAAACCTCTGGGTGCAAGATTATTTTCTTGATACAGTTTAAGAAAAAGAAAGTCTAACGTGTGTCTCCAAGTGTCATAAACAGAGTTTTTAAGAGAATAAAAATCCTTAGGTGGTAATAATTCTGATGATTCCTTGTTATCAATTATATATATAAAATAGAGAAAGAGATTTGTACTAGGAAAGTCAAAAAACTTATCCGAGATTTGGATGATTTTAACCAAAAAATCTTTTTTCCTAAGGATTATAAGAGAAAGAGACCCCAGAGGAACCGCATACGGGAAGCAGTCTCACAAAGAGGGGAACAACGTGAGAGAAATGATTTGAGGAATTATCGTGAAACCCATACATCAGGAGTAGGTAGACAAGAGCAAACTACTGAAAGAAATGTTTATATACCGCCGCAGAAAAAAATTTGGTTCGGGGAAACAAGGGTATTTACGAATTATAATCGGTTCAATAAACGTAGAAACAATATAGAATGGAATTCAAGAAATAGTCAACATTTTGAGACCCGCGAGAATGTTTATTCTCAAGAACCAACAAGATCCAGATATCACCATAGAGGGGGAAGGAAGAGGGGGGAAAATAGGAGGAACCACACCTATTCAGAGTTTCATAAAGGTACATCATATGCGATCACTAGATGTAGCTATAGGGCCAATAGAGATAACATGACACAAACAGAGGGGGTATTAGGATATGATAATAGAAGGAAAAGTGTCACATATCCCCAGAAATTGGATGGGGAGAGCACCGTTAACCTACATTCTATGATTACGGTGGATGATACAAGATGTGAAACTACAAAAGACATTATTTCCAGTCCGATTGTTACACCTATTAGAAGACTGGATGTCTCCAGGAAAACTCCTGAAAGACTAAACAGTGATCATGTATATTTCACCCCAGAATTAATTCCACACCCTGTAGAGAGAGCCCTTCTTACGTCTCCCCTATGTGATTCTCCCACGGATATTCTGGATTTATGTCTTGCCAATACAACAACTGGGCAGACAGGAGCATTGACAATAAATAATAACTCACAGAATCAAATAGCCTCAGGTCAAGTTTTTTTAGGGTCACAAGATTTAATTCGCTGCCCCCTGGTCACTACCAATCAAATAGCACCATCCATGACCACCCCATCAGAGAACAACATCCTCAATCCGAGTGGGGACAAAATTTACAAAGTGGTCAGTGGACCAGGGGCCAGGTCCAAAATCACACAGTTTTATCATCCTCTGATGGACATATCTTCAATAAAAAGTTATTTCATGTTTTGATATCTAAGGAATCTTCTAGTTTTACTAGTTATTAAGGTTTCTTTTGCTTTGGAGCGCTGGATCTTTTTTTCTTTTTGCATACCGTTTTACTAGTCGCATCCCTGTCTAAGGGGTGTGACAGATCCCTGCTTGCTCTTCTTGCATCATCACCTTATTTCCGGACGGGAGAAAGGAGAGTGTACTTTATATACAAATGCCTACCAGGACGTGGAGGTGGTAGGTGGTGGGTTCCCTTTTAGAGGCCCATCCACCTTCACCGGGTAAGTCCCCAGCTTTCTATTTTTATTGTGATTGAAATATTGCATTCCAGTGGGTGGAGCGCCGTCTCTCATCAGTATTTTATTTCATTTTTCACGGTCTTCGTTACGGAGTTCCGGGCATCTTTTTCTGGCGATTGGCGAACCCCCACACCATGGATCTCTTAGAGAAAGAGTGGTCATCGCTTCCTAATAGGATCCACAGACTATTGGCAGTATATGCCAAGGAACTGGGACAACTCAAGTCTTCTTCGATCCCTCAGGAATTTGAAGGAACTTTGGTTTGGCCCAAGGAATCATCAGAATTATTACCACCTAAGGATTTTTATTCTCGTAAAAACTCTGTTTATGACACTTGGAGACACACGTTAGACTTTCTTTTTCTTAAACTGTATCAAGAAAATAATCTTGCACCCAGAGGTTTGAGAGTACCTATACAGTCAGCTTTTCCTAAAGATGAGGACTTTACAGGGGGATGGGGTCTCATGTTGGGTACATTTACGACCCTTATGCTGGACAAACTGACTGCTAAACGGATTTCCCTCTCTGAGGATAGTCTAAAGTTGGTTCATGGATATGGGGCATTAAGTAATAAGGATGAAATTACAGCTGTTATCAATTATATATATAAAATAGAGAAAGAGATTTGTACTAGGAAAGTCAAAAAACTTATCCGAGATTTGGATGATTTTAACCAAAAAATCTTTTTTCCTAAGGATTATAAGAGAAAGAGACCCCAGAGGAACCGCATACGGGAAGCAGTCTCACAAAGAGGGGAACAACGTGAGAGAAATGATTTGAGGAATTATCGTGAAACCCATACATCAGGAGTAGGTAGACAAGAGCAAACTACTGAAAGAAATGTTTATATACCGCCGCAGAAAAAAATTTGGTTCGGGGAAACAAGGGTATTTACGAATTATAATCGGTTCAATAAACGTAGAAACAATATAGAATGGAATTCAAGAAATAGTCAACATTTTGAGACCCGCGAGAATGTTTATTCTCAAGAAGCAACAAGATCCAGATATCACCATAGAGGGAGAAGGAAGAGGGGGGAAAATAGGAGGAACCACACCTATTCAGAGTTTCATAAAGGTACATCATATGCGATCACTAGATGTAGCTATAGGGCCAATAGAGATAACATGACACAAACAGAGGGGGTATTAGGATATGCTAATAGAAGGAAAAGTGTCACATATCCCCAGAAATTGGATGGGGAGAGCACCGTTAACCTACATTCTATGATTACGGTGGATGATACAAGATGTGAAACTACAAAAGACATTATTTCCAGTCCGATTGTTACACCTATTAGAAGACTGGATGTCTCCAGGAAAACTCCTGAAAGACTAAACAGTGATCATGTATATTTCACCCCAGAATTAATTCCACACCCTGTAGAGAGAGCCCTTCTTACGTCTCCCCTATGTGATTCTCCCACGGATATTCTGGATTTATGTCTTGCCAATACAACAACTGGGCAGACAGGAGCATTGACAATAAATAATAACTCACAGAATCAAATAGCCTCAGGTCAAGTTTTTTTAGGGTCACAAGATTTAATTCGCTGCCCCCTGGTCACTACCAATCAAATAGCACCATCCATGACCACCCCATCAGAGAACAACATCCTCAATCCGAGTGGGGACAAAATTTACAAAGTGGTCAGTGGACCAGGGGCCAGGTCCAAAATCACACAGTTTTATCATCCTCTGATGGACATATCTTCAATAAAAAGTTATTTCATGTTTTGATATCTAAGGAATCTTCTAGTTTTACTAGTTATTAAGGTTTCTTTTGCTTTGGAGCGCTGGATCTTTTTTTCTTTTTGCATACTGTTTTACTAGTCGCATCCCTGTCTAAGGGGTGTGACAGATCCCTGCTTGCTCTTCTTGCATCATCACCTTATTTCCGGACGGGAGAAAGGAGAGTGTACTTTATATACAAATGCCTACCAGGACGTGGAGGTGGTAGGTGGTGGGTTCCCTTTTAGAGGCCCATCCACCTTCACCGGGTAAGTCCCCAGCTTTCTATTTTTATTGTGATTGAAATATTGCATTCCAGTGGGTGGAGCGCCGTCTCTCATCAGTATTTTATTTCTTTCAAGCTTGACTGCAGTTGGGGTGGTGAACAGCATCTGGTAGGGACCTTTAAACCGGGCTTTTCTCTCAAACTTTTTCACCTAGACCCTGTCACCTGGTTTCAGATTGTGACGCTCGTCTGTAGGACTTGAAAGAGAAGCAGAGACTACAGAATGCGTTATTGACAATTCATTGGAGAGACCTATGACAAAATTAACAAGAGAATCATTTCCCAAACTCGGCCACTGTGGCATGTACCCTCCGGAGAAAAAGAAAAAACTAATGGAAGACACTCAATTCAAGATTTTCCCGTTTCCTCCATTGCCTTTTGTATCTACTTTCCCACTACTCTGTGGATGGTAGAGTGTGTGAAAGGCCTTGGATATACCCAAAGCGGACATAAGGTATTGCATTATTTCACCTGTGAAGTGTGTACCTTTGTTAGACTCAATCACTTCCGGTACCCCGTATCTGCGGATTACCTCATTCATGAGCTTCTGTGCGGTTACCTGCTTATTTACTTTGGCAACAGAGTAGGTCTCTCCAACCTGAAAAGAAATCATCAACAACAAGCACATATTCATACTTCCCAACAAGTGGGAGCTGAGTGTAGCCAGTTTGCAATCCCTCAAATGGGTAGAGTGGCCCCTGCAAGTGTTATGTGGCAAATTTTACTTCTGCCCTGTTGCTTACGGCAAAGACCATGCAAAATTGGACAAATGATGCAGCAGCTACAGAGAACCCAGGAGCCACCCGTCCTTGTTCAAGTGTCGACATCATTGCTGCTTCGATAAGTGCATCTTTCCGTGCATCAGCTGGGCCATCATGGGGCACAGGGACTGTGGTAGGCAAGTTCTGTTGACTGTTCGCCATACACCGTCCTGTTTCTGCTGCTCCCATATTAAGTCCATTTGTCTTTTCTTTCCTTGCTGGCTTGTAACTGTAAAGTCTTTAGCATATCAATGTCCAAAGTTTTTATCAATGTCCAAAGTTTAGTCAATGCCCAAAGTTTAGTCAATGTCCAAGATTTTTGTCAAATTCTTCTTTTCTTCCACGGCTTGAGGGCCGCTGGCTTTGCTGTGTGGTCTGTGAGGGTGTTGCCTCTTGCTTCTCTGATGTAGGAATTGGTGTGAGCTCTCCACTGCCAGGTAGAAGTAAGGCTTCCAAGAGACTCTGCACCGCTGCACCATTCTTAATTGGCTGTCCTGCTGAGGTAAAAAACTGTCTGGCCTTCCATGTTGGGCCGTAATCATGAGCTATGCCAAATGCATACCGGTAATCAGTGTAAATGTTTGCCGTCTTACCTTCTGCCACCCTACACGCCTCAGTGAGGTCCTTCAATTCTGCTTCTTGTGCTGAGACATGCAGAGGCATTCTGCTTTTCGGACATCTTGTTGTGTGACCACTGCATATCCAGTGTGGAGTCGTCCATCCTCACCCTGGGACCATCTACAAAAAGCTCAAAATATGCATTGTTAACAGGGGCTTCAGTAAAACTTACATTTTCTTGTTGCATCACTACTAGACAATCATGCTGATATTCTATTTCAAATAGATCAGAACCTTGTTGCAAAAAATTTAGAATAGCTGATCTACAATACCTAGATCACTTATGCCTTCTCCTTGTGATTGACAGACAGTCATAGAGTGATTGCATGAGAGAGGAAACTGAGGGGATTCATGGGCGGCAGTATGAAACAAGGCCCAGAAAGGTGCGGAGTTTAGCAACGGATGTAGGTACAGGTATGGCCTGGATAGCAGCATTTTGTTCCTCTGTCAGATGTCCAGTTCCTTGGGCTAAGCAATGACACAGGAGAACAACCTTTGTTTTGCAGAACTGGAGTTTGTCTTTAGAGGCTTTACAGACATTTTTTGCAACAAAAAGTAACAGTGAAATTGCGGCCTGTTGGCAGGCTTTCAGATCATCAGCACACAGCACCGACATGCCGTAGGTGTCTGGCTGACCCTTTAGTGTCTTTTCTGGACTGGAAAAAAGAGGGGTGTTTGTTGGAGCGGTTAGTTTACAAAACTCTTCTGAACCAGCATCTGAGGTCTCAACTAAAGATGAGCGAGCGTACTCGGAAAAGCACTACTCGCTCGAGTAATTTGCTTTATCCGAGTATCGCTGTGCTCGTCCCTGAAGATTCGGGTGCCGCTGCGGCTGACAGGTGAGTCGCAGTGGGGAGCAGGGGAGAGCGGGAGAGAAAGATCTCCCCTCCGTTCCTCCCCGCTCTCCCCTGCAGCTCCCCGTTCCGTGCCGACACCCGAATCTTCAGGGACGAGCACAGCGATACTCGGATAAAGCAAATTACTCGAGCGAGTAGTGCTTTTCCGAGTACGCTCGCTTATCTCTAGTCTCAACCTGTACCGATCCATCCGGTGATAATTTGATGGATGCAGATAAGGCCTGTAAGATATCAGTGCCAATAACAGAGGCATGAATTACAACAGGGCAGAATAATCTACAAACACCTATTAATATTTGGAATGTGATATTCTTCAAGCAAATTCATTATTAATCTGATCCTGCCTGCAATGTCTCATCAAATTTGAGGAAACAAAAAACTTTTACTAGCTGCTCAAGATTCTCACCCCCTCCTTTGTGGACAAGAGAGGGATGAAACATTACGTACTTTTATATCATCTAGCTCCACCCCTCCGATACTGTCCGATCGTGTCTTCCTTCACACTTTCATTCAAACTCCACAGTCTGCGCATCCACATCACAAACAAGTAAAGCCTTATACAGAGGGAGAAAAAAAACACTTCAATCCCCAGTAAATATCTGCATCACACATCTTACATTCATCACAGTCCAAACACGGGGCATTAACTCTCATCCATCCATGCGGTCAAATCTGGCTCTCTCAGTCAAATGTTAGTAAGAGTTCACACAGGACGTAACGCATATGATGCAACTGTCCTCATCTTGCAAACAAATGCATTCAATCACTCCCACCTCCCCCTGGAATCAATCAAACTTTAACTGTTTGTAATACTAGAGATGTACCCCAGATTCCACAACAACCACTTCATCACTAATATTTTCCATAAAAGGAACACACATTTAGCAATTATACACACGTCCAACCAATCACAGAACTGAGATTTACACAACAGCAAAAATATACCTTAGAATTCCTACCTTTCCTATTTTTAAGACAGTATGATTCACTGGATTCATTACGGGTTCTATTCTGTTCAAGCAAACAAAGCTACTGTCCAGGGCTCTCTGCTCTAATCTTTGGCCTTGAGAAGCACACATTCCTTCTCTGCGAAGTCAAGGCTTTCACTTCAATCTCACTAAACTCTGAAGGGAAGGCGGGGGTGACATAGGGGGAACAGAGCTTTACACAAATCAAGCATCAACCCTCTATCTATTCCTATATATATATTATCACGTATTGATCTTCTCCTTCCTTCTGTAAGCTTTTCTACTGCCGTCCGCAATCCTAGCACCCATAGTGACCTTCTCAGCAGTATCTGACGTATGAGATATGGACAACACATACAGCAATGACACAATGTTAGGACATTAAAATATACAGGACAAACAGCACTGTGGTTAATTGCACATAATTGTCTGCAGATTCTGCATGAACTTGCTTCATGTCATAGGGGGACACAGATGGTAGTCACGGTGGCTCTACTGCTCCTCCTGGAAAGGTGGTAAATAAGATCTGGGACTGCAGTTGCAAATATTGGCAGTTCTCACTGCGTGCTGCCTGCGGGGTCGAGCAGGGTAAGATGTTGTTTGTCGTGATGTCAGTTCGTGTACAGGTAGCGACACGTTTCAAGCAAAATAATAAATACAAAAATTTAGAGAACTAAACAAAAATATGGGTAGTAGTCCTGGCTCCTGGAGCGTGTAGTATGGTACCTCAGTGTAGATGGCGGGAAGTAACTCCAGAAAGCAGACTTTTGCTGGTAAAACACTTTAACACTTTATTGTCAGGGAGAGAGAGAGTTCTTGACTTGGCCGCAGTTACACAGTTTAAATCACGGTTACTTGAAGTGGTTTAAGACAACATGACATTAGTAAAACACTTTGATCAGACTTGGGAGGTGAGGGTTAATTTTCTACATTCTTGACCTCCTGACTTGACACTCCAGCTTTACTTCATTGGCTGGGATACCAAGAGCTGACTATTTCTGGCTTGCTTGTCTGCAATTGCTTCTTGCTGCAGTTTCCTCCTGAACAAATTCCTTTTTTCCCTCTATCTCTCTCCTCTACGGACTCTGTCCAGCAAACTCAGTTTGGCTTTGGTACTCACTCTTGATGTACCACTTCCCACCGCGCTGTCTTTCTTTGAGGACTTGGTAAAGGTGGTCTCCTTGTTCCTCCCCAGTCTCTATCTCAGGCCTCCTTGAACTAGACTCTCTCCAGGCCTGGACGAGACTCTCAGCATGGACTTGGAAAGCTAAGTGATAAAGTTTTCCTGGTTCCTCCCCGGTCTTTATCTCAGGCTACCCTGGACTAGACTGACTAACCGCACCCACTCTCTATCTTTTATACCTTTCTACAAAACCAATCCTTGGCTAGGGAAAGCTAACTATTCAATCCCTGTACTAGTTAGGGGTGATTGGCAGGTGTGAGACCAGGTTAGGGTGCATTCTGCAAAGTCATGAAGGGTTTGATTGCTTGAACAAATAAGTTTAACTCATTATTGACCACTTAAAAGGTACATACACTCTTGATTACACAATGACTAGCCAATTGCTGTAGTGCCCAACTCTGGGACACTATGCAAGCTTTTACCCATTCTCACTAGGACTGGCTAACTTTGTGGCTTCTATGAAGTAAAGCATTACATTTTTTGCTGGTGTCCACCTCAGTTACTGTGCAAGCTTCGAATGAGGTACGCAAATGGAACAAGAGCCATACATGCACACTGACTGACTTACATGCAGTGAACCATGTAGAACAATGCAGATTTGCATAAAAAAAGTCAGGAGACTCAAACAATGCAAAACTGTTGTGTCTGGCATTGTGCAATACAACTCTCCATATAGCTCCAAGGCTTCTTTCACATGAGCGCATATCGGCCGTCCGTTTTCACCAGGCGTAAAAAAGCCTGGATGGCCAATATAGCGCTGTGCGTTTTTAGTTCTGGGACTATGTTTTGGGCTGGAATATGTCGGCTGCTGCATGGGCTCCCATGGGAGCCCATGGCAGCGGCCGTAGGTGGGATGGAGTTTAGCAGCGTGTCTGCTAAACTACCTCCCTCTTTTCTCCTCCCCTTCCCCATGCAGGCTCACCTCTCTTCCTCCCCACTCATTCGGTGCAATGGGAGCGGCGGAGCTAAGCACCGATCCGCCTCGCCTCCTCTCATTGATGGCTATGGGCAAGGGCCGGGACATGGGCAGAGCTAAGCACCCGCCCTGTCCCTGCCCCTTGTTCATAGCCATCAATGGGAGGAGGTGGGGTGGACCGGCGCTTACCTCTGCCGCCATCCCGCCCCTTCCCATTGTACAGACTTAGCGGGTAGGAAGAGGGAAATGGGAGATGGCCTGGTGAGATCGGTGCACAACCAGGCCATATGAACGGGCGCACAAATTTTTTACTCTCAACGTAGCGTATATCAGCCGATATGTGCTCGTGTGAAAGAGGCTTTAGCCTGGATGGATTTGTTTTTATGTGATACTACAAAAAATTTCCATTTAAATTTTTATATATCCTTGGATTTTCCTTTTTATAGATGGCACTATTTTGGCACATTGTTTCAAAAGGCAATTCCTAAAGGCCTGTACTATTTGAGGAGAGTGTCCTTTCTCAAAAGGTTGCCTATTTTCTTTGCATACATAAGTTCACCATTACTTTGGTCAGCCACTTTTAGACCTGAATGTTGCTTTCAGGCCACCGGAGGTTCAAGTCCTCTGCTGTAATGAGATCTTACAAGCAGTATGGGCGCCAGTACCGTCCCCACTCCACAGCATGTTCGTTATCAAGTTAATGCCCTCAGACAGCTGAAGAAAGAGCCCTGAATGGTCTACATATGAAGCAAGAAGCCACCGTCGCCAAGAATCTGCAAGCCTCCACTGAAAACTTTCAGTTTACAAGACGATTGATGGCGCAACATCCTGTTTTTGGCAGGAAAATACAGAATTAATTCAAATCATTGTGTTTGTTCCAAAAGTTTTAAATAAAGGTTTTATCCTTTGCTAATGAAGCTGATCCTTCAAGAAAAAAAAATGTTCATGATGTAATTGTGGGCTTAGGTAATTTTATTCTGTATACAGTACTTAATACCTGAGCTTTCCTCCAAACTCATGTTGTCCTTGTTTCGCCTCATTCTCACCCCTTACATAACATTATAATCTCAATTCCATAAGGAGAGAATTAGAAATATTGCTACTGGAGCACATGCTACTAAGGCTATTCATAGACTTTTCAGGAGAGTCTGCTTAGTGATGACCAACTTAAATTGGACGATGGGCATCCTATTGATGATCGATATTTCATCTTGTATTCCCATGAATTTATAAGACTGTAATCTCCATTCAATTTGGACAACAGGTTACCCAAAATCTGTTCGTAGACATTAGAAGAAGGTCTGACTGCCTAGTGCTACCTGCACCCTCAAAGGACCTACCAGACTATATTGCTCATTGAAATTGGCCCAATGTGCCCCATGCCGATAAGATCACTGCACAAATGTACCGTTTCAAAAAGTGAGCATCTTCAATTTGATTAATCATCTATAATACCTGAATAAGCAACACTCACAGATAAATGACCAATAACATCTAACCTATGTAAGCAAGTGGGTACTGGATCGCCAACCTTTTAGACTGGAGTGGCCACCAACCATGCAGAAATGCTCAGGAGACGTAGATTCTCTTTCATAATCTGGCGCCCGCCAGCTTTTATTCCATATCACACAGGTATCTTATACATGGCATACAGAGTCCATAAACACCCCACCTGGGTGTGAGGTTAGGGTTGTTGTCCCTGTCAACCTCAGGGCCTTTGCTGTTCCACCTCGGACCACCAGCCTGCAGCACCTCAACTCTGCTGTGCTGTCACTTCCCCTTTGCTTCTGGCAGGAAATATGCAACCTATTCCTGCTACACCCATCAGGTGTTAACCCCCTCTTTTCCTTTCCAGGTATCAGACTGCCTATTTAGCACCCTCTATAGGCCATTCTGATACTGCACCACTACACCTAGTATCTTTATCTGTTAGGCATAGGTCACAATTGCATTTGGCCTTCAACAGCAATGTAAGTATTCTCATGTTCTACTTCAAACTCCTGTTTGATGAAGCAATAACACTTTACCTATGTTCAAAGCATTTAAGTTTTTGGAACAGCAGTTTGTACTCCAGACCTGCTCCTCCTACTGTATGTACAGCCATTATAATAAGCCATTTTGGACAAGTATACAGAAAACCAGTCCTCTCCTACCCCTCCGTATGCCTGCTACTCTTGTGTATGTTACATATATGGTCACAGGACATGGGCCTACTGCGGCTATTTAGACAACTATACTAAGGGAAAGGCGCTCCTACATTGTATATGACCTATTGATAGCTCCCATGCACCCACAGGTATACCAGTGCAGACTTCTCTTAGGGTTTCCTCTTATTTTAATTAGAAAGGCCACAGCTATAATATCACGATGTCTTGTAGAAATATGCAAAAGTGTAACTGCAAATGGAACAATGCTTCTACAGCACCACCTATTGGAAGGCAGAATTCCTGCAAGTCAATGTCAGACCATTTAACAAGCCTTGTAACAATAGTTGGTGCTGTAGAGGTATTGCTCTATCTTATGAATTTCCCAGAGGTGCATGCATGGCCTTAAGGCCCTTTTACCCGCTACGATTATCGCTTAAATAACTGCACGACTGAACGAATTGGGAACAAACTGGCGATATTTTTAAGGCCCTTTTACACAAGATGATTATAATTCTACTGCAAAAATAACAAGAATCAGCGCCTACTCACACAAAACGATTTTTTAAAAAGATGTGAGATACTTTTAAGTACTCACCTGGTGCTCGGCCAAAACTCCTGTCCAGGAGATTGACCGGCACCTTGTATCCGAGCTGGCTTGTAACGTCCCTGGAGTCCTGAATCCTGATTACCGGAGAGCGTCTCTGGGGTTGGCAGCCGTAACGGGCTGTTTATGCAACCACTCGTATCAAATAGAAAAATTTCCCCCGCGCTCGTGGGTTCCAGCAGAGATAAAGGACACAATGTCCGTAGATAACTTTAAATAATTTATTAGTTCTTTTGCTACGCGTTTCTGCGGGCTTAGAAACGCGTAGCAAAAGAACTAATAAATTATTTAAAGTTATCTACGGACATTGTGTCCTTTATCTCTGCTGGAACCCACGAGCGCGGGGGAAATTTTTCTATTTGATACGTATAATTCTACTGCAGGGTTTTGAACGATAATCGGCCCATGTAAAAGCATGCAGAAAGTGAACGACTGGCCAAGAATCGTCCAGTCATTTACTTTTAAGCAGCTTAAAATCTGAGTAACATGTCGTTTGTTGTAAGCAGCAATCGTTTAATACTGAGTTAATTTGCTGCTTATGCAGTGGCCCAGTACATTTTTTCCCACCCCCCTCCCGGAATGTCATGTCTTATGTTGGTGCGCTGTGCAAATCTGTCTAGTCATTCTGTTATGTGTATTGCACAGCTGCAGCGTGTGATGGGTTAAGTGTTTGCAAGAGCCTGCAGATTGCCTGTGAATGTATCAGTTTATGTCCTGTCACGTGGTATGAGTGAGAGTATAAATAGGAGTGCTTGAGAGCAGGAAGAGTTCCATGTCTTCTGGGTTCCCGATAAAGAGTGCCAGCTACATGGGGGTACCTTCAACCCTCATGTAGTGAAGAATGGAAGAAGAAGAGATTGCCTGATCTAGCATAAGAGAGGAGTGAGCCCCAATTGGAGAGAGAGCATGAGAGAGAAGTAAGTGGAGTTTTCCCCAAGGCAAGATGCAGAGGTACTCTTATCAAATGTTCACACTTGAGCGTCCTGAAGCCTGGGATTGCCGGGTTGAGATACTCTTCTTCAATTGTTTATGCCAAAGTGTCCTGAAGTCTGGGACCGATGGGTGGAGGTACGCGTCTTTAATTGTTCATACATGGGCATCCTGAAGTCTGGGACCACCGGGTGGAGGTACTCTTCCTCAATTGTTCACGCCAAAGCGTCCTGAAGTCTGGGACCGCTGGGTGGAGGTACACATTTTCAGTTGTTCACACACGGGCATCCTGAAGTCTGGGAACGCCGAGTGAAGGTACTCTTCTTCAATTGTTCACGCCCAAGCATCCTGAAGTCTGGGACCTCTGGGTGGAGGTACGCGTCTTCAATTGTTCTCACACGGGCATCCTGAAGTCTGGGACCGCCGAGTGAAGGTACTCTTCTTCAATTGTTCACGCCAAAGTGTCCTGAAGTCTGGGACCGATAGGTGGAGGTACGCGTCTTTAATTGTTCACACACGGGCATCCTGAAGTCTGGGACTGCCGGGTGAAGGTACTCTTCTTCAATTGTTCACACCAAAGCATCCAGAAGTCTGGGACCGCTGGGTGGAGGTATGCGTCTTCAATTGTTCTCACATGGGCATCCTGAAGTCTGGTACCGCCAGGTGGAGGTACTCTTCTTCAATTGTTTGCGCCCAGGCATCCTGAAGTCTGAGACCGCTGGATGGAGGTACGCATATTCAATTGTTCACAAACGGGCGTCCTGAAGCCTGGGATCGCCCTGTAGAGGTACTCTTAATCAAGTCTGTCTAAATGCCTGCACTTAGATGTCTTTTTTGCCTTGTACTACCGGAGTTTGTTCAAATAAAGTTGTTCTAGGCCCTGACCATTCCCAGGGACCTGAGGTACGTTATATCTGTCTGTGGCTTATTTATTCTCTGCCAAAGATTATTCCGGTGTGTATTGGAACATTGCCGTCACCCGTGACAACTACTATCCCCATTCTGCCGTTTATTGCGGATTCCTCTCCTAGGGATGTCCGGAAGAGGCCCAGTGCTGCCCTGGCCGTGGCTATGTGCGTCCCTCCAGGAGGGAGCGTGGTAAGTGCTGCCGTGACAAGCCAGCATCTTACCCTCCCTGCTCCTCAACGTATGTCCTGTGTCCGGGGTCACCCTATGGGATGTTGCACTTACAGTGAATGGAGAGGGGTGGGGGAGAGTAGGGAGAGAACTCTCCTCCAGCCGCTCTGCCTCCCTGCTGCAAGAAGATGCTGTAGTGTCCTAGAACATCATTCTGGACCCCTCCATAATTGTCATACATGTCTGTCTCATGTGGATGCTCTGTACAAATCTGTTATGTTTATTTTCTGTATATATGTTGCACAGCTGCAGTGTCTGAAGGGTTAACCCCCTTAAAATCATTGCCTGTCAGCTCTGCTGCTGAATGTATCTATCTTACAGTGTCATGTGGTACAAGTGAGGTTATAAAAGTGAGTGCTTGAGAGCGGAAAAGGTTGTTGATGATCTTCAATCTTTCCATGCTGTTGGAGGATGCACAGTGATGCAGGGAAGTACCTTCAGCTTCCCTGCATTGAAAATGGAGAAAAAGGAGAGGCTCCCTATGAGGAGCTGAGGATCTTCCCTCTTTCCCGATCCGCTGGAGAAACCCCAGGGGTGCAAGGAGACATCTCTGATTTCCTCACGTCTAATATGGAGGAGACGGAGAGACAGCCTTACCACATGTGAAACGCATGAGAGAACAGGTAAGTCACTAAAAATCCCCCAGAGAGAGAGAGAGCAATTCCCCCAAGTAATTCTGTATAAAGAGACCCATTGTACCTAGTACCCGTTCACATTACATTAGTTAATTTTTCCTGTGTGGCCGTCCGCTAATGGACCACCCCACCGGTGACATATAGATAACGTGGTATATAGGGCCATATTGTTCCTGTGTATTTTTGCCTCCCAACCTCTGAGCTTCTGCCTGTAACTACTTGTTTTGCAAAGTTAAACTAAGTAAAGTTTTACCGGGCCTCAACCATTTCTGAGGACCCGAGGTAAGATACACTTGTCCAGTGTTGATTAATCCACCGTGTATGAATGCAGGTGTGTGGAACGGTGGCGTCACGAACTGACAACCTCATCCTGAGGACTACTGGCCCTATCCTTCACTGCGGTAACTCCCTCCGGGAAGAGGAGTTGGTAAGTGCCACCGTGACAGGTCCATGCACTACACCCTCCCAACTCCAGCCGTATTCTTGGGTAGCAAGCCACTTCCTTGCGGCATCCCACAATGGGTGTTGCATGATATGGCGTCTCTCACAGGGCGTTAACAATTTTTGGCCTCACGAACAGTTTATTGCAATGCCCTAACCAGCGTCCATCTGAACAAGTCACTCAACTTCCTTTATGCAAAGTAGAAGCAGTCAGCAACAATAAATGTGAAAAACACCTATAAGGTGAGGAGTTCCTTAAGACAGGATGCTCGCCCCACTGAAAGGGTCTGGACCATAGACCCAAAAATAAATTATTATACGTAAAATATCAAAATGTTATCCCTTCATAATGAATAAAAAGCGACGTTTTGACCAATGATGGTCCTTATCAAGCTTGATCGAAAACGTTGCTTTTTATTCATTATGGAGGAATAATAATAATCTTTATTTGTATAGCACCAACTTATTCCGCAGCGCTTTAATATTTTGATATTTTTCTTATAATGCTCCGCTGCCGCACTCATCTCTACATTTCAGCTTCCTTTATGATCTTGAGCATCTGACTTTTGGAACCCCAAGAAATCAGCTTTTGTTATCAAAAGAAGCTTCTGACGTGAACAGAAATTTAATGTCTGAACTAGTGATGAGCGAGCATACTCGCTAAGGGCAATTGCTCGAGCGAGCATTGCCCTTAGCGAGTACCTACCCGCTCGAGAGAAAAGGCTCAGGTGCCGGCGGCGGGCAGGGAGCGGCGGGGGAGAGCGGGGAGGAACGGAGGGGAGATCTCTCTCTCCCTCTCTCCCCCCCCGCTCCCTCCTGCTGACTGCCGCAACTCAACGTTCCCCCTCACTGGCACCTGAACCTTTTCTTTCGAGCGGGGAGATACTCGCTAAGGACAATGCTCGCTCGAGCAATTGCCCTTAGCGAGTATACTCGCTCATCTCTAGTCTGAACATGTAATACACAGTCAAAATAGATTCTTCAGTGTTTTTTACTCACCCTGCACATGATGCATTACCTATCACTACTGAAGGCATCACCAATGGCCCTATTGGCCTGGGCAAACAGAGTTTGTAAGCCAGGCCCATACATGATGCTCCATCCTATGGAATGCAACTGAACAGGATGAAGCTGCATTCTAAGATTAATTTAGCAGTGTTGGAGTAATTACTTAATTTAGGCGATACTCTAAAGGGTGCGGTGCAGAGTGTTAAGGCAGCAGAAATATAGTCCTAAACTCTCGCTCACGACCTGAAGGTCGCATGTTCAATCTCCGCTTGGTTCAGGTATCCGTCTCACAGTTGACTCAGCCTTCTATCCTCTCCGAGGTCGGTAAAATGAGTACCCAGCTTGGTGGGGGGTAATAAGTAAATTACCAGAAAGCGCTGTGGAATAAGTTGGCGCTATACAAATACCAAGATTTATTTTATTTTAGTTGTTGTAGCCTTATCAATCAGGTATGCCAAACTGTATATACAATGCATCGGAGAAGAATACAGCATGAAACAGACAAGTGGTGTTTTAAGATTCGCTTCCTCCTCCGAAGCCCTATATTGAGCAAAAGGTATATATAAAAAAACACAGTGTAGCACAAGCTGATCATGAGCAGACACCGCCCGGCTGTCATCCAAGTATCATATAAGAGGGCTTGGTCTTCTCTAAATCATCCAACTATTACAATTGATGTAGCAGTAATCTTATCTCAAGCTTACATGAATGCATACTTTTCCTACTAAACTGGTAACTTCTGTTCTTGATTGCTTTTATGAGTCAGTTATGAACCATTATAACGCTAAAATAAAATAATGTGTAAAGCATTATTACATGTTACTCTTAAAGCAGTGTCATTTAGTCAAATGGTGGGTGCTTCACAGCAATCTATGGTTAAATGCACTTTGTATCTCTGTATTATTTGGTGCCATATAGTACACCAAGGGGGAGGGATCATTACAAGATTCTTACTGGTCAGGGCACCATCCATCCTCACCCCCTGGCTCTTGTGGTATCAGCAGTGAATACCCTTCTTATAATATTCATATACTCTAACAGGGCATATTGACATGGGGGATTAAATCCATACTAATATTGTAAATGTGCAAGTAACTCAGTCTGTCTGTTACCTTTTCCTGGTTAAACCACTGAAGTGATTGTAATAAAATTTGGCAGAGAGATACTTTGCATTTTGAGGAAGGACATCGGCTACGTTTTATCCCGAAAATTCATAGCTTCTCTAGCGAGCGTGACAGGCCAGATTATTTGGTGATGCGCAGGTGCACCTCCGCCACACCGGGAAGGGGGTGCACATCATAAGCTATCCCTACACTAACGAGCAGACATCGTTGCCACACATATGCGATTATTAAGCTGGCAGGAATACCCGGCGTTGCCCAGGATTAAAACTTGAAGCAAAGACACATTAGAATGGATTGAGATTTTAAAGAAAATCTTTGTTGCCCATACCAACCAATCACAGCGCAGCTTTCATTTTACCTCAGCAGTATAAAAAATAGCAACCAATCACAGCGCTGCTTTTATAGCAACCAATCACAGTGCAGCTTTCATTTTACCTCAGCAGTATAACAAATGAAAGCTGGGTTGTGCGACACAGACAGACAGATTTTGCCTTACAAGTTGAACGAAAGACAGATTAGATAAAAAAAAATATAAATGCCACGAAGTCGTGGGTAAAAATAAAAATAAATCTTGTATAGTGCCAACTTATTCCTCAGCACTTTCAGGTCTTTTTATTTATTAAATACTATAAGACATTGAGTCGGCACCTGAACCATGCGGGGACTGAACCCACAACCTTTAGGTTGGGAGCGAGAGTTTAGGACTGCATTTCTGCTGCCTGAATGCTATGCATCACACAAGCTAATTATAGGATAAATCACTATTTCATCCTTATCTATTAAATAGTCCTCATGTTTCTTTCAAGTTTCTGACATCTGTGAACGCCAGCATCAGGCTGTAGATATAATTCTTCCACCAGGCACTCTAGCTGTTGTTTAGTCGGCTGCAGTGGAAGAACTGTGTCTAGAGATGAGCGACCGTGCTCATTTAGAGGAATTACTCGATCGAGCATCACTTTTTCGGCGCCGGAGGGGAGCGGGGGGTTGCAGCGAGGAGTGGGGGGGGGGGAGAAGAGAGAGAGAGCTCCCCCCAGTTCCCCCCTGCTACCCCCCTCTCCACCCCGCCGCCCCCCGAATCTTTTTGCCCGAGTAGGCAGTTACTCGAAAAAAGTGATGCTCGATTGAGTAATTGTCCTAAACGAGCACGGTCGCTCATCTCTAACTGTGTCGTATGTGACATTTTCCTTCAAGCCCTCATGCAATTGCCAATGTATTGAGATGTTCAAAGGACTTTCTCTCATGACTTGCTATCAATAAAACCAGTCTTGGATCTTGCTCTAAATCCCCAATTAACTTCATTAGATCGTTACTCTTATAAAAAGTGAAAAGATACATTTATTAATTTTGCAGGAAATTAAGACGGGACAATTCCTCTCTGTTGGGACAGATTGCAGCAGAAGTTCTTGTCTTGGGCCTATAGTATCTCTCCACCGGGAAGCCTTAGGGCCTCAATTAGTTCTTTTAACCATTGTAGAATAAAAACAATTCACTACTTTTCTCATTAAACCATGAAAGGATTCTTTTAGCACCAGTAGTAATTTCACTGCTGCTCCAGGCCTTGTTATGGACACTGATTAGAAAAAGACAATGGAATTAGTTCAGAGTGAGCTGTTTGGCCCATGAATCCTCCTTTAGTTGTTAAATTGAAGGGCAAGAGTGCATAATGGGCGATTGATTAGGGTTAATAGACTTATTTTTACAGGTCACCCCCATTGCACAGGACTATGGGATGCAGCAAGCCTCACAAAACATATTATTACCAGCCATGAATCAGGCTCCTCAGAAACAATTCAAAAACGCCTTCACGTCCAATGACTTGGTAATAATCTGCTTTTGTTTCTTGGTCCCCCCTGCTGACCAGCAGCTTGCCCTCTCCTTAACAAAGCTACATAATGAAGCGACAGGATATTGACCCGGCTTGGAAATTTTAGTGGCTTGGCTTGTTTTATGCTTTTTTCTTCTCTAGGTTGTGTTACCTTAAGTCTTCTGAAGTCTACAGGATCCACCTGAAGGTCTAATTATTAATAGAGATTTGGGTCATAAGAAAGAAAAAATGGTCCTTATTCTAATGTTTTCTAGACAAGGTGGTTCTGGTCTCTCATGACATTGGAGCAACTAACTTACTGTACAATAGAGTTTTCTGTTTTCTTATTTCCTTGAAGAAGGGACTAAGAACATTGTCACAGTCTTTCATTGGTTTACAGAGGTATTGCTTCTGCGATGGTGGCTCGCTGAAGAAGCAGAGGATCCTCCACTTAACAAAACTTTTAATTGAGTAATATAGGTCCACCACAACATAAGAATAGAGAACAACCCTACCCAAAGCTGAAGGTGCAATCAAACATTTGATTTCCATGATAATTTGGAATTCTGCTGCTGGACAATGAGAGTAATTTTCTTTGATGGGTCCAAGGTATCTAGTATTTACCACAGACCTATATTTACCTAGCAGGCTCGGTCCAGGTCCCTCCCGCTGTTCTCCGGAGTTCCGACGTGCTTCTTGCAGTCCTCAGCCGGCCACAGATCGCTTCCTTGTTACGGGATTCATAAATCCCACCTCCAGGAAGTGATGGCTATGATTGACCACTGCTCAGCCAATCACAGCCATCACGTTGTGGAGGCAGGATTTATGAATAGGCTAAGCCACGGTATTGATTGGCCAATTCATAAATCCCGCTGCCCAGCCAATCAATGCAGTGCTCGATGAACCAACCACAGCCAACACATTGGTTCATCGAGTGCTATATTGATTGGTTATCAAGCGCTGCTCAGCCAATCAGAGCCATCGCTTCCTGGAGGTGGGATTTATAAATCCAGTAACCAGGAAGTGATTTTCTGTGGGCAGCCCAGGGCTGCAAGAAGCACGTAAAAAAACGGAGAGCAGCGGGAGGCACCTGGACCGAGTGTTCTGTAAACTGGGGCTTCAATTAAGAAATTGCTGCAAGGGTATAGTGCATACTGCAGGATTTAGAGGGTGGAATTGTTCCTTTAAATGCATTGTCAGATTTAGAAAATATATAGTCTTCACAAATATGGAATTTAGACTTAACAGAGCTACAAAGTGGATATCTTCCTCTGGAAGACCCAACATAACCATATATTTCCATGGGAACTGTGTAATGCTCAGTTTCTCCAATGGTGGCACTGCATCTCATATGTAGGTCTTAGTGCAATGCCAGACTGAGTAAAGGACCTTTTACATGGGTGAATTATTGTCCCATACGTTTCTCGAAATACTCGTTCACCCGATAATAAGTCTATGGAAAGCAGCTATCGATCAACCATCGAATGAGCAAACGATCCTTCATTGGTTGATCGACTCATTTGTGTGAGCATAAGAATGCTTGCTGACTGTTGGTACATCTCATCATGTGAATAGGGGAATGTACAGCCGGCTTATAGGACAAACAATCATATTAGCAGTCGTTTGTCCTTAAAGTCGATTCTCCATCTGAGATTAGTTGGAAGAGAAATCAGAAGCAATGTCAGGAAATATTTTTTTACTGAAAAAGTAGTAGATGCTTGGAGCAAACTTCCAGCAGACGTGAATGGAAAATCAACAATACATGAATTCAAACTGCCTGGGATAAGCATGGAGAGAAATACTGTAAGGACAGACTAGATGGACCAGGGGGGCTTTTTATGTCCTCAAAATATGTTTAGGCCTTAGTTGGTTCCACCACGTCCACCCACTACTGTGTTTTCCTCAAAATAAGACCCTGTACTATATTAATTTTTGCCCCCAAAGAGGCGCTAGGTCTTATTTTCATGGGATGTCTTATTATACTTACCTAGCACGATCAATTCAGGTCCCTCCCGCTGCTCTTTGGAGCTCCGAACAATGAGCCACGGCATTAATCGGCCAATTCATGAATGCGGTCTCCACAACGCGATGGCTGTGATTGGTTCTTTGACCGCTGCTCAGCCAATCAATGCAATGCTCAATGAACCAATCACAGCCATTGCATTGCTTCATCTCATCGAGCGCTGCATTGATCGGCTGAACAGTGCTCGAGAACCAATCAAAGCCACCGCTTCATGGAGGTGGGATTTATGAATCTCGTAACCAGGAAGTGATCGTCTGTGTGTGGCTGAGGACTGCAAGAAGAGCGTCAGGGCTCCTGAGAGCAGTGGGAGGAACCTGGACCGTACCTGCTAGGTAATGTATCCCTTTTTTTAACGTAATACAGCTACGGCTTATTTTCAGGGTAGGTCTTATATTTCAAGCCTCTCAAAAAAAAAATCAGAATAGTGCTCATTTCAGGGTAGGTCTTATTTTCAGGGGAACAGGGTAGTACGAATTGTACAAAAATTAACACATTTTTAATACCAAAATTAATTATTAAATTCTTTTCTTGATAGTTGGTTTCTTGGTTTCCTAAAAATTTCAGCTGATCAGTGGGGTCCCTGATGTGGAATACCTGGAAACTGCTGATCATTAGGAGTCCCACCAACAAAAAGAGACTGTCCAAAGTCCCACCCCTTTAAAAAGACAAAATACATATCGTTGTCACAGTGTCTGTAACAGAACCCTGCTTTCTGTATATTTCTGCAATCCTTTGCTGCAGCTTAAATAAATTCCTCAAGAAGGAAGGCCATGAGTAAACCATTTCCTCTCCTCCAAAGCTAATACATTAGAGTCTCGGAATTTGCATTTTAATGGCTTGGCTGTGCTTTTCAAATAAATGACAGTACTTTATCAGAGGATTATTCCCTCTGCCTGCCCGGCCATGTGGGAATCTTATACATGGGTTTTCTCTTAAACTAACTGTTTGAAGTTCAGCTAGAGTAATCTCTTAATATCTTTTCCTTGCATTAAGGCTGCTGTAGCTCGGAGGCGTGTCGCGTGTGTGACCGGTAGCTCGCCTCACTTCAGAGCTTCCTAAGAAGTCTTAAAAAGTTCCTTCTCAGCGTATTCTGACTCCGAGAAGTAATTCAGAGACCACCTGAAATCGTGATAATCACTCCCTGCGTCGGGTGAAGTCATTCTTCTGTGTTTATGCGACACAAACTGCAGACTGCACTGACTGAGGAAAGATAGCCGTGCCATTATAATATATACAGTAACTCGTAGGATCTAGGTAGGCCTAGAAATAATGTTATGCATATCGTCATTTAAAGGGTATGTAGCATACTTGCCTAGTTTTAAGAATCAACGAAAACTCCTCAGATATCTATATATATATATATATATATATATATATAGATAGATAGATATACTCATGCACTTCTGCATTTTATGACTCATTTTATTTTGTAATTTCATTTTTTTAATATATGTTATTATTGCCTAAATTTTATTATTGCCATTATTTCACTAATGTTAATACCCCTGCATGAATTAATGTATATTCGCAGTGTTACCTACTCAAGTCCCCACTTCTTATTTTCTTATGATGTTTGCTTAGTCTTATCCTTTATTGATGTGTTTAGACATAGACTGATATAATCTATCATTCATTACTAGAGATGAGCGAACGTGTTCGGCTCCGCCCCTTTTCGCCCGAGCACCGAACTTTGCGAGCAATTCCGTGCTCGGGCGAAAAAAGTTCGGGGGTCGCCGTGGCAGCGCGGGGGGGGTGCGGCGGGGAGTGGGGGGGAGAGGGAGAGAGAGAGGGCTCCCCCCTGTTCCCCGCTGCTGCCGCCCGCGCCGCCGCGCCTCTCCCCGCCCCCCGGCGCCGGCCGAATCTTTACGCGCGGACACTGAAGTCCTCGCTAAAGCCGGTGTCTGGGTGCGTAAGTGTTCGTTAAGAACACGTTCGCTCATCTCTATTCATTACCTATTTATGTATTTTTATATACTGTATATTCCAGCATATAAGGCGACTGGGCATATAAGACGACCCCCCCAACTGTCGCCTTATACTCCGGGAATACGGTGTCAAAAAAAAAAGCAGTACTCACCTCTCCCAGCGTTCTGCGGCGCTGCTGCAGGCTGTCGCTCCCTCCTCGTCCCCGACAGAGCATTGCTTTCTGGATGCGGGGCTTGAAGTCTCCGCCTCCAGAAAGCTAATGCTGTGATTGGCTAACTCATGCTGCGTCAGCCAATCACAGCCATTCAATGACATCATTGAACGGCTGTGATTGGCTAACTCAGGTGGCGTCAGCTAATCACAGCCATTCAATGATGTCATTGAATGGCTGTGATTGTCTGACGCCACCTGAGTTAGCCAATCACAGCATTAGCTTTCAGGAGGCGGGGATTTCAAGCCCCGCATCCAGAAAGCAATGCTCTGTCGGGGGTGAGGAGGGAGCGACAGCCTGCAGCAGCGTCGCAGAACGCCGGGGGAGGTGAGTACTGCTTTTTTTTGACACCTTTTTTTTTGTATTACCGACGTATAAGACGACCCCCGATTTTTCGGGGTTAAAAGGTCGTCTTATATGCCGGAATATATGGTATTTTTTAATGATAAAATCGATTAACAATCTACTATCTTAATTATTATGATATTTCAATATGCTACTAATGAGTTACACAATTATGTATTTATTATCAATCATGATCTATTAGTATCTCTTATCTGTTATGTTATATTGATTGTCTTCATTTTATGCTTTGCTATCATACTATTACCGCATATTTTCTATCTTTAGGGCTCAGTTAGACGGGCGTTTTTATGTGCGCATGTTACTTGCGTTTGCGATCCACATCTATTAAGAACCAATGCTTTTCAATGGCAGCGGTCATATGCCCGATATTTACCTGCGCACAAAAATGCGTGGTGGTAAATATAGGTCAGTACATTTAAAAACGCAAGTTACTGCAGCATCCGTCTTTTTTGTATGTGAAACCCCTGGATACTGTCACATCCAGGGGTTTCACCTTGTGCTCAATGGGGCCGGCGTCAGCAGCGCTGACCCCATTGAAAACATACAGTGAAGATTGCGATCCTCTGGCACAGCTGTGACAGCTGTGGCACAGGAGCACGATGTTCTCCCATTAAATTCAATGGAGACAGCGCTAAAGCTGACTTCATTAAAAGCAATGGGCTGCTGGCAAGCCTTGCAGTGATTTTCGGGGAAGGGCTTTAAATATAAGCCCTTCACTGAAAATCATCCCTAAAATGTGTAAATAATAAAAAAAATATATATACTCACCTTTCCGCAGCTGCCGGGGCTCTGGCGCATCCCGGCGGGTCCTCTCCCTGCACTGCTCTGAAGTGCTTTCAGCAGGCAGGGATTTAAAATCCCCGCCTACTGAAAGGACTGCCTCTGATTAGCTGAGCACTGTGACCAATCAGAGGCAGCTCTCAGCTATTGAATGACAGCTGCAGCACCGGCTCCATTGAATTCAATGGGATAGCATTGCGGTCCTCTGCCACAATGCTGTCATAGTGTTCAGTGACAAGGGGACTCCCCGCAGAGATGAAGAAATCCTCTGCCACAGCTGTCACAGCTGTGGCAGAGGAGAGCGATCTTCTTTGTATGTCAATGGGGCCGGCCCCATTGACCAAAGGTGAAACCCCTGGATGTGACAACATGCAGGGGTTTCACATCCAAGGAATCCCCTGCTGCAGCTGTCACAGCCGCAGCAGGGGATAGCGGGCAGCGCACTTTATGTGTGCTTAAACGCTGCCAGTTGCCTTTTTTTCAGCGTAACAACCACTTCGGTCATGCAATTTTTTTATGCATGCGTTTTTGCGCACCTAAATTTGTACATAAAAACGCCTGTCTGACTGAGCCCTTAATGGGATTTTTTAAACTCCTCAACAACTTTTACAGTTTTGTTTCCTGTGCTTCTCTAATCGTTTGTACTTTTACCAATGTCCCTGATTACTTCACCACGCAGCAAGTAATTCTCTTCACATCTTTGGCATTCTAGCAAACTTTGTATGCAGAATTTTTTTGCTACATCATTTTATCTACCTTTTTCCTTATTAAGCATTTTTATTCCATATGTGCCCCCTTGTTCATGTATCTCTGTTCATCTACTCTTAGTTTATCCTCAAGCCTAACTGATGAAGAGGCGCTGGCCTCGAAACACGTCTTATTGCTGGTATTATCTCAAAAAAGACTTTTAACTTCACCAATTTGCTGTCAGATTGTCCCCTTGGAGCGTGCGCTTTTTTCCCAGTCTTATACATTGCTCTTCACCCCCTCCCAGCATTGGGTGAACGTCCACCAGGTTGACCCCTTAGGCATCCAGTTGGGTTTTGCTCCCCTTATCTCTTTGCTTGGTTCTTTTCTAGGCCTGAAGAGAAGGACAATTTCTTGATATGAGCAAACTTAACTACTAACCAGTAACTAGAAAATTTGCTAAGCTAGGTGTGTGAGGCCTTACATAAGCTTAGCTCCAATCACTAGTCAAAGAGTAATTTTAGACAAGCCAATTATTGGTAAAGGTACGAATGATGTCTGAGTTCACTCATGCAGCCTGTTTAGACAGGCAAATACATCGTTGGCTAGTTCCAATGAGAAAACACTCAGTCTTTCACATTCGCTGTATAAGGGATGAGAACGACTGAACAAACGCTGTTTAAACCGAACAATAAGTGAACGAGCCAACAATGATTTGTATGCCTGCATAAAAGGAGCGACGAGAGAAAAGCGAAGATCATCATTTGTCATTCAGTAGTTTACTTGCGTTTAGCCTGAGCAATCATTCGCTCATTTGAATGATTTTATGAACAGCAATTGTTCTGTATAAAAGCACCCTAAGACCTCGTTCACACGAGGCGCGTCAAAAAAACACGGCTATACTGCACTAAAGATTGCATGAACGGGTGATTTCCAGCTATTTTAATTAGCAGCAAAATTGCCCGTTCACGCAATTGGAGGTGTATGTTATACAACCTACATAGGAATCTTTGGAAAGCACGCACCAAAATACTCGGGTGCTCGTTATTCAAGTCGAACTTTCTGCGATGCTCGAAAGCTCATTTCGAGTAATGAACCCCATTGAAGTCAATGGGAGACTCGAGCATTTTTCAAGCTGACCGATGCTCCGCATGGAGGCGGTTGTGTGAAACACCTGAAAACATCAGGAAGTCATGGAAACACCACAAAAACGGATAGGGAACGGCAAGGGCAGCATGCATGGGTGCATCTGAGGCACCCGGTCCGACTATTAAGCCATATTGGGTGCAAGAGCCTGGCGGTCACCCCCCTAACAATTTACTTGGGATATACCATAAGCAGCATGGCACATGCGCTGGCACATCTTAGCTAAGCACCACACTAGCTGCAACCAAGGACAATCACCGCCTGCGGGTGACACCACTGCCTCTTCTCCTGGGTTACATGCAGGCATTGCTGCCTAACCCCCCGCACAAGCCTGCATCCACAGCACACAAAAGAAAATCCCGCGCAGCGTTCAGCTGCCCTCATGCCACACGCTCGCTTGATAGCCACACCACCCTCATGTCTATTTATAAGTGCGTACTGGATGAGGAGGAACCGGAGACACACACTGCAGAGGGTTCGCAGGGCCTGGCAGCGACCCTCTTTGAAAGTGTGGGTAATGGCCCACAATGCTGATGAGAATTGATGATAAATTGACGTACGATTATAATTCCAATCCCGTGCCACCTCCATCACAAAATTGTCAGGAGCCGCAAACGTGAGCCTAAAGGGGACTCAGATGGCAGTACTTCTACACATCTCCACAATGCAGCAGTGCATACTAACATCAAAGATTGGTTTGAAGCAGGAGGTGTCGCAAAGCTACGACAGGTGTACAGTGACCCTGTGAACGTCTCATTCAAACAGTTACGCTTACTGTGAACGCTCCAATCCAGTATCTCGGATAACTGTGGTAAAACGAGAGATAATACATGGTGACCAGCGCTGTCCCCCAGATTCAAGGAGGAGGAGGAGGTGGCATAATAAGCCTGAGAAACTGTGACCGAGGTAGGACCCGCAATACTCTGTGTGGGAAGCACGTGAGCGGGCCCAGGGTCAGGCTCAGTCCCAGCCTCCACCTTGTGTGATCCAAGGTGCAGTGAGTTACATAGCTATGGGAAAGCTATGTGTACCCACACAATTCATTCTGTGTATGTGTCAGATAGCTGAACACCGCAATGGGAAAGCCGTCTGCACCCTACCCAAGTCATTCAGTGTATTTGTGCCAGACAGCTGAACACCGCAATGGGAAAGCCATCTGCACCCTACCCAAGTCATTCACTGTATTTGTGCCAGATAGCTGAACACCGCTCTGGGAAACCTTTGTGCACCCACAGCATAGGC